>NC_137866.1:38710125-38745125 GCF_963924005.1 Protomyctophum bolini
GACATTTGGCCCTCACAATTATAGTAACACACACACACACACACACACACACACACACACACACAGTCTCACACACACACACACACACACACACACACACACACACACACACACACACACACACACACACACACACACACACACACACACACACACACACAATAACAACTCAGCAGGGAGAGCTAGAGGCAGGCTTGTCACACAGCTGTCTCGCTGAGGAGCCCAGAACGGAATTCATCCAGTTTTGGGCTAGAGTTCAGCTTAAAGCAGCAAACACGGCCAGGGAACATTCTACTGCAACAAACCCCGCTGACAGCCGTCACTGCCTTCCGCGCCCCAAAATAAGACATTGTCAGCACCCTTAAACAGAAGTCGAAGTGGAACCCACAACCCCGGGGCTCTCTGTCAGTCGCGGTTACAAACGGACCCGAAAGAGTCTGGGAAATTAACACCAAGGATTTGTTTTCCTGTGTCCCCAAAACCGAAATACATTTTGATCTGAGCGACAGAGATGGGATTTGGAGCTGTGGCGTATATTCTTGGCAACAAGTGACAATGAAAAGCATGTGTAAGGTTCAGGGCTGCCTGACCGCATGGCAGACATCATGTCCAGGTACGGTATGTACCGTATGTCATGTTGTGCGGGTGTGCGTGTGTGCATGCGTGTGGCTGCGCATGTGTTGTTCTACATGTGCCAGGCTTAAGATTATGAAATGTCAATGACAAATGCAGGCGTAGTGTGTGTGTGTGTGTGTGTGTGTGTGTGTGTGTGTGTGCGTGTGTGCATGCGTGCGTGCGTGCGTGCGTGCGTGCGTGCGTGCGTGCGTGCGTGTGTGTGTGTGTGTGTGTGTGTGTGTGTTCATCCCCTGCGTACTTCCGCTCTGTGATTATACCCTGAGGGCTCTTTCCAGTCCCTAATGCAGGATGCCACCCCTGGGTCTTTGTCAACAAAAACTTCCTAACGCACGCGCACACACACACACACACACACACACACACACACACACACACACACGCACACACACACACACACACACACACACACACACAAACACACACAAACACACAAACATGCGTGCACACGCGCGCACACGCACGCGTATAGTGCAAACAGGATTATAACATAATATTACCATTATACCACTGATTCTGTGCGCGAGGAAGCTCTAGTCTATAAAACCACATATAAACCTGCCATGCGTCTCATTACAACATTTCCCGCACAAAAGAACGACAATGAAATTCTACAGGACAAAACAGGATGAAAGCAAACAAGAAACCCACCCACATTCCAGCTCAGCGTCTTAATATAGGAACTGGCTAAAAAAACAGCTCCCCATTAAACAAACACACATTCTCTCCAGCACCCCACCCACACACCCAGTCAGCTGAAGATCTGCTTCTCCCTTCAGGTCCACCATGAGTGGAATCCACCTTCCTACAAAAAACAGGAAACAACAAAAGTGTCTGCGCCCAATGCAGATGGGCTGAGACAGCAGTTCCTGTATGAGGAGGCCTCTTCCTGGCATGCACACGCACGCACGCACACACACACGTCTATGTTACTGAGCTTGTGAGGACTTCAATATTTTAGGATGGCGATTTTATGAATGCAATTTTTATGAAGGTCATTTTTATGAGCTGTGACAGTGAGCTAAGTATTTTCGGTGAACGGCAGTGGCTCGCGGCTCAAGTTATATATCAAACCTAACCCCTACAATACCAACCAACCTCTAAATGTCAATTCCTATTTCCCATTTTTTAACCATAAAACAACCATTTCTCTTGTGAGGACCAGGAAAATTGCGATCATAATTTTCTCAAATTATATTATCACGCGCAAGCGCACACACACACACACACACACACACACACACACACACACACACACACACACACACACACACACACAGAAGAAGCCGTGCAATGTTCAAAGCCACTTCCATGCCATGTTCATGTTGTACAGTTTTATAGCCAGGACCCCTATCCGGCATGACAAAATCCATGGAGACAGGTGCTTAGATCAGCTAGAACGCAGCGACGGGACCTCCCACTGAGCCTGGCTGACAGGGCTGGCGTTGTGGGCCCCGCCTCCCTCACAACGCTACAGGTTCCAGGGTGACGGAGGCTTTGATGTGGTTGTTTATGTGCGTCTGTGTTGTATGAATAAGAATAGAAAGGCATTCAGCCATGACTGTTAGTCATAGACGGAGCAGTCTGTCACCGCTGTTATGGGGAGCGTGGAAGATAAAGACTGAGATCTGGCTTTTGCTTGTTTAGTTGACCGGGACTATGCACAATAACCCAGTGGTGGAAAAAGTACTCTAATGTTTTAAAAGTAAAACAATATAGAAATACTCTGCGGCTATATACAGTATGTGTTTTGAGTAGAAGTATTGTATTCCGAAATGTACTTACTTGAGTGAGTACAGGCTTTAGTTTAGACATACTATTGGTCCGACTGTCATTAGACCGACAACCTATACCTCAAACCCTAACCTAACCCTGACCGCAAGCACGGGAGCAGCGGGGATGCGCACGCTTTTCCGACACACCGAAGATCCGAAGCGGGGGGACATGCGATGCGATGCGAAAAAGCGATGGTCCAACATGCGCTGCTCCCGTGCTTGCGGTTAGGGTTAGGTTAGGATTGAGGTTTCGGATCAATAATATGTCGGAACTAAAGCCTGCACCCGGGAGCAGCGCATGTCCGACCGCATGTCCGACCATTGTTTCCGCATGTCGGTCCGTTGGTGTGTCTAATGTGCGTATAGTACAATAAGTACATCCCACTTGAGTAACAGAACAAAATAATTCTGATATCAGCTCGAACAGGCTCGACTGGCTGTTTACAAACAGACTACTGTAACTGTAAAATAGAGCTTAATTGGTTGCTGTATGCTTTGTGATTGTGATAATCATCTAAATCTAACAATTAGCTAAAGTATAACATATTGAACAACGTATATACTCAATGAAAATATGTCTGTATTGTACTCAAGTACAGTACTTACAGTAAATGCACTTAGTTAATTTCCACCACTGACAATGACGGTCGTACCAGAAATAGCCGAAAGCTCATTTACATCCTGCCCTCACACCGTGGCCTCCGTGCCCCTCCCCCTGCCCCCGCCCTAACGTCTGACTGGATGGGGAGTGACTCACGGTGATGATGAGGGTGAGCCCGTCCTCTCCGGAGTGGTGCTTGATGTAATGGTTGGAGGTGAAGAACTGCGGGTCCTCCACGTACTCCAGCAGGAAGTGGCCGCCGTGGGGCTCGTCCTCCTCCTCGCCCGGCTCGCCGTCGTAGAAGGCGGGGCTGTCGCCCGTGTAGAGCACGCCGTTCAGGAAGAACAGCAGCGGCGCCAGCTGAGACTGGCTGGCGGGCGGCGAGGAGCAGGTGATCATGGAGGGCGAGTGCACCGTGCAGGCCTGGAGAGACGCAGACGGAGAACAATGGAAAATACGCCGCAACTTGTGTTGGCTGATGATTGATTGATTGATTGCAGTGGTTCCCAAACACTGGCTGGGTTGGGACCCATTTGTGAGTTGCGGACACATTTTTATGAGTCCCCTTTATTTTTTGTTTCCTACATTTTCTTTTGGATTATTATTTTAAAACACTTTCCCAAAAAAAAGCTAAATTGTTTATGAAATAATTTTTTTGTAATTTCATGAAGAAATCAAAGAAAATCCATACATTTGAAAACAAATGTTTAAGAAGTAGTGAGCCGATCTACAAGCTCACAACGTGGCACGAAGCTGGCAAAAAGGTTTGGGAACCTAACAAGATTGTTAACAGTACAGGGAGTACAGTCAGATTGTTAACAGTACAGGGAGTACAGTCAAACGTTATGCTAAAAAGATAAGAGAAACAAGCCCAGGGGTTTGTTTCCATTCCATTGTACTCAAAGGAATAATAGAATGAGTCAAGAATTAAAGGCAATTTTTCTTATTTTTTTCTTTCTACATTTTTCCCACGATTTTGCATCCCATATTTTCACCCAGTGTCAATTATCTAATGTAATCCTGGGCGCTACACTTCCTCTGCCAACCTGGGGGGGGGGGGGGGCAGCGGACTGATATCATGCTACCGTCTATGCATGAGGAGTCCATGCTTCTTTTCACCTGACAGGGGGGGGGGGAGTTTCCCCGGCCGGACATAACGCATGGAAGGAAGACGTTATTCCGACCAGTTCCTTCCCCCTCCATCAGGCTGGCCAGGGGGAGGTAGTAAGGCTAATTTAACCAGTGTGTATTTTAGAGCAGTGATTCTCAACACGTGGGCCGGGTAGCAGTGAGGACACTGCAATTGGACCCCCAAATAACTAATAATTAAGATGTTAATGATAATATTACATTAAAATAAAGTGTCAAATAAAGGTAAAATCTTGAGAAATTCTAATTAAAGCAACATGCTCTGGAAATGCACGCAGCACACCCATCTGACCACTTAAGTGGTCATACAGTAGATGGTTGGGCCACGAATGCTTTTGAGATTTTAAATTCAGAAAATATTGAGAACCAATGTTTTAGAGTATTTTAATACAATATAACGAGTACATCTGCAGTGGTTGAAGGTGGTCTCTCTGCTCTTCCACTGAGACATTTAGACGCTTCTCATTGTATCAAGTAGCCAAGTTTGAAGCTGATAACCCCAATGGTTGGCAGATAGCCCTGACTGAAGCACGTAAGCCCACTATCTCCCCTCGCCAAGATGTTCACTTGGATGAGAGTTTAAAGTTTTGTTTCCCGTGGGAGACACCCGTGTGTTCGAATTCCGGTCGTTAAAGTTGCAATTATGTCTCTTACTAAACGTATGGATTTTAGCTCTGACGCAACAGGGGCTGTTATGTTAGCCTGTAGATTGGCTCTTTTTGGCGAGCTTACAGAGTAGCTAGTATATAAATCACACTTTATTCTCTGTGATAAAGGCTCCTGCCATTGGCCCTGGATCTATCGCTTATCACGGCGAGAATATTCACAATAGACATGTTCCACTTCATGTTGAGACAGAAGAAACATGTCCATGTTTCTGTCCGGCACTGCCAAGTGCATTGCATCATTGTTCCATTCATCATGCTGTTCACTTTACAGCATTATGCCTTTAAGATTATTGCCAGGTGTACAACAGCATATCGTTGCTGTCGGGTGTAAAACCTTGGATGTCCAAACTGTTACTTTTCAGGAAATGGATCCAATGAAGTAATGTTTTTGCCACAGACACAGACACACTTAACCACGTTCACTTTCAACGTTTTTCAAAAGTAGCAAAAAGCTATTTACGATATTGCGCTACTTATGCTACTTTTGCACAACATTGTAGTCAAACTAAAGTAGGGCATTCATTTACGACCGCAGCGGTATACTGTACAACAGACTGCATGGCATCACTCATCATCTTGTGCAGATACGGGCGAAAGTGTCAACCAGTTCACATTCTAATGAATCTTGCAGTGACTCACTGTCTGTCCAATGTCGCGCACGTCCATGGTCACACTCTGCACCAGGTCAAAGGCCTGACCTGTAACTGTGATGGTCCTGCCACCACTAGAACACGCACGCACACACACAAAAACACACCCATAACAATGGTTATTACAACCACCACACATGCTCGCATACAACAACAAGCAACCATAATGGCAGGGAGACAATAACAGCACAGGTTAAAGTAAAACGAACAGTGTGACAGAGATGCATTGCACACACAAAAACAAACACACACGTCACACGCACAGTCGCACACACACATGCACTGCAGCCAAATAGTTGAAGTGCATGCATTGTTTAATTAGATACACCACACTACATAGCTCTGCTGTAAGCAGAGTGCACACATGCCTATCAAAGGCTCCCTCCTATTCCTGGAAACGTGTCTCACACATGCAATGACGTTTAGAAGATATTAGTACCAGCAGTGATGGAAAGTAATAAGGTTAATTTACTCAAGTATTTACTCTTTTTGAGATACTTTTACATTACTTGCATACTGTATACTTATATATACACTCAAACCCCACCCCCACTTTCCTCATCTTCAAACTAGTCCAGGGCTGAGAATGTGTGAACTTTAACTCAGAGGAGGTGAATCATAATATTGGTAATACCATATTCATTTATTTTCATTTCTTTATTCCTTAAAATCATTGTTTTATTTGATGGACTACAAAACAACTTCTTTGTGACCTCAAAACAATTGCAACATCAAAGGCCAAGTGGCCTGTCACCTAAAATGATTCCAGGCCTAGCTGGCTGTTCACAATTAACTTTGTATATTTAGATTATTACATAACTAAATATAATATAAATATATATTTGGGTACTTTTATTTGTACTGTAAGTATATTCTGAGGGAAATACGTTTGTACTTTTACTCAAGTCTGAATACGGGACTTACTACGGCAGTATTTCTGCATTGTGGTATTTCTAATACTTTTGTCCACCACTGAATACCGGAGCCTGGAATCTCACTGTTTAGGAGATAGGCCTGTAGAAGACGCCACATCAGGAACACATTATTGGAGCAGCTTATGTCATTCACTCTGGGAGGGAACCAACCGCAAAGACATTTAAGTAGGGATGTTTAGGAGATGTTTGGTTTCGGTCTGCACGCACGCACGTGTGTGCGTGTGCGTGTGTGTGTGTGTGTGTGTGTGTTTGTGCGTGTGTGCGTGCATGCGTGTGTGCGTGTACACGTGCATGTGAGTGCACGTGCGTGACTGCGTGTGTGTTCTTGTAGTACCATACTTGAAATAGACAGGACAAATTTCCTGGTCCTAAGAAGAGAAATCATTGTTTTCTGGTTTTCTTCTTTTTTTTATTGGGAAAATATTCAGATTGGAATTATGGTTAGGATTAGGGGTTCAGAGGTTAGAATTGGGGCTTATGGGTTTAGAATTATACCTGATTTATACTTAGTTTTGTGCCAGTGTCGCACGCTTATCTACAACATGTCAATGCAGCGCAGCACAATGCATTGTGAGCTTGCAGATTGTCTGATATCAGTAGTACTAGCATTAGGGTAAAGAAAGAGGCAAAAATGTGTAAAGAGGCATTTATTAAAGTGCCATCCTAAATTCTTTATGTCCTCACAAGTATAGTAATATAAATGTGTGTGTGCGTGTGTGTGTGTGTGTGTGTGTGTGTGTGTGTGTGTGTGTGTGCGTGTGCGTGTGTGTGTGTGTGTGTGTGTGTGCGTGCGCGTGTACCTGAGGTAGCTCTTTTTGGGTTTGATGAAGCTGACGTGGGGGTTCTTCTCGTAGGTGTAGGTTGTGCTGAGCTCGGCGCTCTGACAGGGAATGTTTTCAAACTCCACGCACACGCTCACCGGCTCCGTCTGTGTGTGCGCGGCTGCAGGCATGGTGCACTCGATGGTGTCATCTGTTTGCCTGGAACACGAGCGGTAAACATACAGTAATCACAGGACCGCAGCTGCAACATGATTTCTCGTAGCACAGAAGTTCCGTCACAATGACCCCCTTATGAGTCTAAAGGATGACTGTTTGGGAGTTTATTAAACAAAATGCTTCATAGAGGTCCCTACAGTGTGTAAACAACTTGTGTTTTGTGCACAAGCATCTGCATGAAGTGCACTCACATTTTAAGCCACAGGCGACCACAACAGATAACTACTGTTATCTGCTCTTGGCTCTCTCTGCACTGGTTGGCCGGGGGTTTTAGAATAGATTGAAACCACATGAACCCTAGCGTTGCACGTCATATGTGAACATTCTGCTCAAAGAGGCAAACATTCAGCGAACATTTGGCAAAAAATTGCAGATCTATACAGTTCACAACGTGTTGCAAATGTGTGGTGAGTGAGCTTGTAGATCGGCAGTTTCCGGCAAAGAGATTTAGTGTTGAGGGAAAACATGAGGGGACCCAGTATTGACCCCTAGGGGGACCCCAGTCAACACAGTGTAATAGACGGATGGATATCCTCGGCCACAGGGGACATTAAGTTGTCATAGTACCGCAATTATGAAACACAGACAGATACAGAAAAAGAGATAACAAAGAGTAAACAGCTAGGGATTAGGAATAAGTAGCAGAAAGCATTTTAATGGGTGTCTTTCCTGGCCCTCTGCACTTGAACCTCTGGAATTTGCAGGTTGTCTGAACTCTTAACATGTCATATTAAGTGGTGCAGATTTTACAGATAACATTTAAAGCTTTTTACAGGATCAGGCTCCTAGGTACATTTGAAATGTATAGTCCCCTACAATCCTGAACACAACACAGCCTGAGATCCCTCTATCAAATGACCTGGACTTTGCTGACTTTGCTGCCTTGGCTGTGGAACTCACTGCCTCTGGCAAGTGAAAAGTAAATCTGTATCCTATTTTCCTTGAAAAGTATGTTTATCTTAAGGCCTTTTTCATACAGTATAGTGTTTATGAGATGATGTCTCTTTTCAAGTTATATTTGTTGTCTCTATCGTAATTATTACAGCAGCACTCACATTATGATGTTGCATTCCTGGGTGCCATTGACCATTACTCTGACTTCAGAGCCAATGTCCAGGTGCTCCCCTTGGATGGTCACTCTGGTCCCCCCAGCACGGGAGCCCTTCTCAGGCTTCATGGACGACAGCTTGGGGACCTGGAGACCCAGATGGCAGAAACACGATGATCAAGACATAGAAGACGGATTTATTATGTGCGGTCTGTGACAGCTTATGTCATGGGAAAAAGGCAGTGTTCACTCGTAACCCCCCTCCAAAAGAAAGGGGGGAAAAAAGAAGAAAAAAAAACACAAACAGTAATTTATGCTTTATAGTGCACTTCTTGACATAAAACTGACAATTCAAAGCCACGCGCAACATATCCTGCACATAATTTATATCTTGTTTCTTTATTTTCTTTTTTAGTTTGGCTGAGACAGCATGCTGACTATAACGGTAAATTAGTGAGGAAAGCTGTGAAGAAAGTGCAGCCTGCAGTACATTAGTGGCTAGAGCGGCTGAATCTAAACGCCCTTTAGGCCTTCGCATACCGGACAGCTTCACTGTCAAATCCACAGTACGTTGAAACTTGAAAGTGTAAACATGAACCGTCAAGGGTGCATTCCTTCCAAATGCAGGGTTAAATTAACACTCTAGATTTTACAGTGTACTTTGGGCTAGAAACAAGTCCCGCCCCACATGCACACGCACACACACGCACACGCACACACACACACACACAACAAGATACGCATACCGTATACACACCTAATATACGCTGACACGTAGGAACAAACGGACTAAGGCGAACATGAATATCCATGTCCAACACCTACAGCACCATCAGCATTCCAGAGACTCTCTAGCCTCCATGAAACTCACCTCCAGGGAGACCTCCTATCCTCACTGACAGCACTCACTTCCTCTGTATGCACGGATGGGGAGGCCTATTGTCTGTCCGTCCGTTTGTTTATGTGTGTGTGTGTGTGTGTGTGTGTGTGTGTGTGTGTGTGTGTATGTATGTGTGCGCACACGTGCGTGCATGCGTGTGTGTGTGTGTGTGTGTGTGTGTGTGTGTGTGTGTGTGTGTGCGTGTGTGTGTGTGTGTACGAGTCTGAGTGGGCGTAAGGAGGCAGATGTTTCCGGCCCAAGGTTCAAGGAAGGAGGTGCAGTTGGAGACACATATCCTGTCTCCGCTCGGATCCAAAATCCCCCCCACCCAGCGTTCTGTTCCGTTGTCACCCATCCCCCCCTCGCACTATACGTGGAAAACACGTTCTCGCGCTGAAGCCTGATTTATACTTTGTTGCTTTGTTCGTATTGCGTGGCGAGAACCCTGCGCGGCGAGGTGTCAACCAATAGCCGATCTACATGCTCGGTACGCATTGTGTTCAGATCTGCTGTTGTGAGCTTGTACATCTGTAGATCGTCTATCATGTGGTATTGGTTGCACAACGCCGTTGTACTGCAGAGTCTAAATGAAGCATGAGCAGCTCGGAGCCAGGCTATCCCGAGAGGAGTTCCCATAACAACCATGTTTGTTGTTTTGGATTTATTTTGTTCATCTCCGATGGTTTTGGAGAAGGCTTCATGAGACCATAGTGATCCCTCCGCCAGATGACTCACCGGCAAATCCCTTCTTTTCTTTAAGATAGCCGGCGAAATTATCAAGCTCTCCAGATGAAGTATGAAGAACCCTCTTTGTCCGTAAACAAAAAGAAACAAAAGGCTTAAGAATGGTATTTCCACTGGCCGCACAGTCTTGGTCCAAGGGGAGCCTGTGTGGGTCGAGGGTCAATTAACACAATGCTGGCTTGCTTTTGCCTCCGCCAATAATGAATTCAGAGGAGGGAACATCGCAACGAGGCGGCCATATTTGTTTTTGCTGGCAGCCGGGTCTGAACGACAATAGTGCTTAAGTTGCAGTTCTTCATCAGTGTTTGAAGATTCCCACACACTCGCATTCCTGAATATCATAAAACACATCTGCTAACACTCAACCGACACATTGGGACGGCTCTCCCGCTGCGGAACAAGGAGCAAAGACATGTAGACAGAGGAGAGAAGAATGCGGAGGGAGAGACGGACGGCCGGACGGACGGAGACAACCGGACAGACTGTGGGAGTGCAACTCACTAAATATGAGTAAGGTTCCTTTGACGTCCCCATTAAGGCCTGGTCGACAGTCACTTGGACAGCATCCATCATCTCATAGCCGGACCTCCCAGTCACACACACCAGTCTGGGAGAAAACAGAAAACAGCACATTTGAATTACACAAAAGGCAATAAACATTACAAAAGACAGCACACTTCAAGACTAAACAATGCAAGTACAAGTAGTACCAGTGAGGGTCGATAATCCATGTTCTGGGGTCGATCCATCAAAGCGCATTCCACTTACATATGGAATCCAATCATCGGAGGCGTCAGATATTAGAGGATGTGAAGTTCAAAGCTCCTCGGACCAGATGTGCCAAACCACAGCAGAGATTAAAGGTTGTCCTCTCACCTCCTGGCTGTGATTAGGCCTTGTGCCATTGTCTGTATTATTAATCATAATGTGACGTGGAGGCACCATGATCGCCTGAGTTATAATTAGACGGTACAGTATTTCGCACCGCTGATCTACAAGCTCACAATGCGTCACAGCGTGGCTCGTTGTGAGCTTGTAGATGGTGGTAGACACAATGTGCAACCAATAAATCAGACGGAGGTATGTGGGGGGGGGAAACCCTTAACCAAGTATAAATCAGACTTGAGGGGGGGGGGACGCAACCTACAACACAGCACACCATCACCTCCCAGCTCGACACACGCTGTTGGTTTATTTAGTCAGGTGTCTCATGCTAAAGATGGCCATAAATGCGAGCCAGCGGTTTACAGCGCTAGCTGGTGATTGACAAGAGGCCTTGCGCCTCTGATGAGGGGTTTAAATCCTCACATATGTGGAGGAGCTGTGTTTCGCCCCTAGAGACTGGGCGGGACATAAAACGAGACGGTCCAAGACACCGGGTCAGACCGGGATGGGCTGGGCTGGGTTGGGCTGATTATTATGTAAGTGGGGTTGGTTTGGAGACCAGCTCAGGTCCAGATGACCCAGTTCAAAGAACTGGATCGAAGATGCCTTTCTTTTATTTTTTTTGTTAAAACACACAAGCATCTTTTGTCACAACATACTGTTCCAATTTACTAATGAATATCGCATGTATTGTGTTAGCATGGAAATTGCAAATACAAGTAATATGTTTTAAACTGAATAATATCTACGCACATACATTATGGACAGTAAGACTTACAATTGATAGATTGACATCTGGCATCTGTTTCTCACAACATTGACAAAATGCACACGCATTAACATAATGTATTTTACGGCACATATCTCTCAAAAGGAAAAGAACACAATAAAGCTTAAGAGCTTATTTCCCTTGTGGTCCTTTGAGTGCAAGTGTGTGCATGCAGAGTTGTAAACTTTGAGTGTTGTGTATGATTTACAGTATCTGTGTGTGTGTGTGTGTGTGTGTGTGTGTGTGTGTGTGTGTGTGTGTGTGTGCGTGTGTGTGTGCGTGTGTGTGTGCGTGCGTGCGTGCGTGCGCCACATGCAGTGTTATTCAAAAACAGCCTTGTTGAAAAATCCTATAAAAATCTACTTTCTCCCAGCACAGACAATGCCCAACTTAAAAGAACTACGTTTCAGGTTCAAGATTCAGTAAAAAATTCAGCAATGTTGCCCTTTAAGAGTCATTAGTATTACAAAGCAGCTATTAATACAGAGACTCTCCGGAGAGGTCAGTATATCTTTGTACAGTAGACTGGCCTGTGTGTGTGTGTGTGTGTGTGTGTGTGTGTGTGTGTGTGTGTGTGCGCGCGTGCGGGAGGTATTAAGTGTGATGTTGACGCAGTGTGATCGCGGGCAAAGGACACAATGCTCCAGTCTCCCAGCAGGAGTCCTGACTGACCCTCAGCCTGCATTCCAGCTAGTCTGTGTTAAAGATAGACAGTTAGAGAGCACCTCCCCACAGCACATAGATAATATGTTGCCACTGTCGGAAAGAAACCTCATTATATCCATATTTCAACAATTTCACTATTAATTGTTTTTTATAAATTCACTTGCCGGAAGTTTAAGTGGTTAAGAACAGTTGAGACGAATAACTAACTAACGAATAATCTAAGTCCATATTCTCCGAAAAGGCCTCTGTCCTGAACCCTTATCCATGATTTGTACATTATGGATCATTAGTATGGACTTACATGGTTATTCGTCTCAACTGCTCAGTGTCTGTGGATTTTATAACAATTGAACCAATGAAAAGAACGAACAAGATGGGCTACAGTGAGAGTCACCTGTTGATCTTTTCAGCGAGCGGATGATGAGAATAATCAACAACTCTGTGCAGCTCGATTTAAAATCTAAAACTGTACAAATGGACCCGTTACTTTAGATACATTGGGTCCTTGCGGGTCCATCTGGCTACATTTGCACGGTCTCAGAGTTACAGATGGGTTGCATTAGCACCGAGGGATGTTACTCTGAGCACGTGGGCGTGAGTTTGGTCCTTACAGAAGACACTTGAGCTGCGACCGAGATTGATGGGGCCGTGGGCAACTTGGAGGACTTGAGTGTAAAGTATCCGCAGAAGTGCACGTACGTACTCACAGCCAATGAGGCGCGTCGTGCTTGACGATGCCATTAATTAGAGCGGTGACATATTAGGACTGTGGGCTCTGGTTCTCTCCAGGGCTGCACACTGTCCTCTGTCCACACAGCTGTGACCCTTCACCCCCACGTGCACCTGTCTCAACAGCCCTGGCTGCTGAGGTCACACGTGCAGGTGTGTGCGTGGGTGCGCGTGCATGTGTGTCTGTGCATGTTTGTGCATGCCTGCTGTCAGCCACACTGACGTGTTTTGATTTTTCAGCGCCGCTTCCCGCACCGAGGATATGGCATTGCTGTCATAACAACCAGGTTGGGGAGCCAATGAGGGATGACGATGCAAGATGAGATCATCCCCAGGAGTGAAACGTTATTCGCTGTTTGTGTGTGTGTGAGTGTGTGCGCGCGTGCGTGCACGTGCGGGAAAATGTGTCAAGGAAGCCACGGTGACAGGAAAGACCTGCAGGTCAAACTCAGAACTGCTCTGAATTCTAAAGGCCTGTTTATACTCAGTTGCGTGGCGGTGTCGCGCTACAAAAATAGCCGATCTACACGATCACAAAGCATTGCGGGGTAATGCTTTGCGATGTTGTAGGTCGGTTATTTTCAGTGCACGACACAGGCACGGAATCAAATATAAATCAGGCATAAAAAACTGTGATTGGTTTCAGCGGAGCGGGACCAGATGAACATGAACAAAACAGATATTGGAATGGAAGTTTGGATGTAGTTCTAGAATTACAGCTTTCCACCGCCCAGACACCGTGTGCAGGTGTCAAACCGCGGTACTGCTGTCTCCATGGTGACAGTGTTATGGTCCCTGGCGGGGAGGGAGCGAGGGAAGTGCGCTGCATAATAATATTTGTGAAAAGCCTGATGAATTTGTGCAAACCGCACTACGTACATTCGGTAGCCTCACCAAATTATCTGCATATGGTTTCAAACGATATGAATGTTATTACTGGAGAAAATTGTCGGCACTTGTTGAAAAGTGGTCTGTATGTAATTTGCTTTACATTATAAAATTGTCCAATGACATGTGAAATACCAATCACAGTATATTTAGCTCCTAGCTCAAAGAGGTACCATGTGTGTGTGTGTGTGTGTGTGTGTGTGTGTGTGTGTGTTATGTGTATGCGTGTATGCGTGCGTGCGTGCGTGGCTGCGTGCGTGCGTGCATGTGAGTGCGTGCGTGCATGTGAGTGCGTGAGTGTGTGCAGGCCGGGCATGTGTGTGCACATTTCTACACGGCTGAGATCACTAACTTTTTAAGATTTGTCCATAAATTACAGAAAAATGCACACATTTACATGTTTAATATGCTAACATCCCAAATCTGAGCAGCTTCCCTTGATGAAAACTAAGTAGCCAAATTATGGGTCATATGAGACTATAGTTACTCACTCTTCGGAGACGGTGTAGCGCTCAGGCAGGAGGGAACATGGCACGTCTCCAATGGAGACCGTCGCTGCTTCAGCCCTCCGGCCCAGATTCTTCCCCTGCACTGTCAGCAGGGTGCCCCCCTCCACGGGCCCACTCTGTGGATAGATCTGAGGAAGAGGACGAGGAAAAGGAGGAGAGCACAGAGATGGAGAGAAGAGGGAGGTGAAGACATGCATGCCCTTCAGAAGTAGAAAACAATTAGCGCTAATGACGGGCAGAGATGGAAGATAAGACGAGTGTCCAGTTTAAGTGCCTCTTCAGAGGGAGACATCTAATTGATAATGGCACAATTTAGGCATATATATATACCCACATGGTAGACCAGACCCTCTCTAGCCCTAGAAGCCTGAATTATATGTCCACGTACGGCGGTGTAAATAAATTAAGCATGAGACTCTTCAGTCTCTCGGCATCTACTTAACGAAGAGCGGGCTGAGAGGCCCTTCCATGCGCGCCCCTCGTGAGACGCGGGGAGCGAGAGTGGCAGAGAGGCGAGGTGCAATGGGAGAGCAGGAGAGGTGAACGAGTGGGGAGGCAATTTACAAAATTGAGTGTGGAGAGGACGGGGGTAGCAACGGGCGCGGGGGGGCTTCGACGGGGGAGCTAAATGCACACACCGCCGTTCCATTTTGTGCCGTGTCAAATTCCTCTGTCTCTCATGTCTCCTGTTGTTTTTATGATGCGCGCACCGCCTCATGCACCATTTCAGCTCTTGAATCTTTTTTCCCCCCTCCGCACGGTGCTCTCAGGAAGCCGTGGGGGTGGAAGGCGAGGGGCCGTCACCCCTCCGATGACGACGGAAACACAGCTTTCCAGATAAGGATCTCTGGCTCCTTCAGCAGCAGAAATCTACCGTCACCTACGTAACCGCTGTAGCTGTACTACTGGCTAACCTAGCTTAACCCCATTAACTGTGGCATCCCTATTTTAGCAATGTCATTACAGGGGGACATTTTTTTTAAATGTTTAAAAGAAATGAAAAAGTTTGGAAACATTTTTGAAAATATTTCAAGGATATTTCTAAAACAAGCTCACAAGTCACAACAGTGATGCGACAACATTGTGAGCTTGTAGAGCAACTATTTATAGTCAGCACACAACAAAGTATAAATTAGGGCTTATAGTGGATAGCTGCAGACCATGGGGCCCCCAGGGGCCGCGCATGCCTTTCTTGGGTGACCGTTTCCCCTGGTAGGGATGAGGACATGTCCGACTGATCCCTCTGTGTTGTTATTATCCTCGGCTCCACAGCCCGCACTGACTCAATCACACACTGAGCGTACGAAGGAAAACAGCAACGCTGTTTGGTCTGGGTTGATAGGGCAGGGGGCAGGGGGGGACACATTCAAATAGTTCCATTTATTATTGCCTGAAGTGAGTGACAGCTGGGATAAATAAACGCCCGTTAGCTCCAGAGCTAAAGTGAGAAGTGTTCAAACAAGGAGGGGAATGTATGACTTTTAATATCATGAGAAAACAAACTGCTTGAGACCGACCGGGCGGCTTACAGTTGTATCTGTTGGATCTGGACCAGGGGAAATGATGTAAGTGTTTTCCTGGTCGCAGCGGGCAAGCCTGAAGCTTATGCTATATCTAGACACACGACATGTGATCATAACACATTCACACGTTCTTATACCATACAGTAACTATGCTCTCTCTCTCGCTCTCTCTCTTTCTCACACACACACACATGCTGCACGTGCACGTGCATATGCACGTATGGATATAGATAGACAACACCCAGTAACTCCCATCTCAGCAGCAAGCAGTGAGTTATTATCACCAGCCGTCCAATAGCACCTTGAGTGTCTGCAGTGTCATTGAGCATCTTTGGTGTTGAAATTAACGTTAGCTGGCGTGCAGCTCATTTACACCTCTTCTGAGAGGATCTTGATTTCCAGAGACATCAGAGAATGTGTGAATTTGCCTCTGTGAAACCAGCAGCTTTTAAAAACCCCATTAAGGTAGCAATTAATTATAGGCCTTTTGGGAACATGCCACAATGTCGTAGGTTTCAAAAGATAAAGAATCCGGGGTTGACACACTGTAGATATATGGTTTGAAGTTTGGACTACTAGTCCGTGAGCCACAGGACTACAGGCGGAGAACCCCGTCCATCAAGATTAAGTCCTCCCGGCCGGCACATGAATCAGGGGTTCTTCAACCCAATTGAAACAACAACCCAGAGGCCTTTTCACACGAGGAGCAACACAAAGCCTGTGTACTTGAATGGATCCCACTGCAGGTCGCAGCCGGTGGACATGTGCGTGCGTGAGACGAGCACGAAGGTGACATTTGCGCGGTCGTTACGCCTGTCAGATCGCCCACGCCTACAGTACCTACCTGCCCTGGAAATTAATTGCTAGACGAGTCAGCCGCCTCGTGTGCGAAAGTCCTCCGGTGCTTTTCGCATACCTCCGCGCACCACCTTCACTCCCATTGGTTACCCTATTTCCTCAACTCTCTCCTCCTCTGTCTCTATCTCTCTGTCTCTCTCTCTCTCTTTAGGTTCCTGTTTGGGGGGTCCATCTAGATCTTCACAGTGTGGTTTTCTGCCTATAGTGAATTGAGGTTATATAGTCGGAACTTTGATCTTCCTCTCACTGCTCCACTTCCTGTGCAACACACTGATGGAGGAAGACATGAGGACAAAAACAGGAAAAAGTTCCTCACTATACTATAGGTTCCTCCACCCTCTCTCTCTATCCAACCCTAAAGCTAGCAGCTCACTTCAAAATAAGAAACCGAACAAGTTTTCTGAGGACAAAACAAAGAGCCCGCCTATACTGCTGTATACAGTTCTGGAACAATGATTGACACTTGAGTCTCCATTGTTTGTTTGCTTTGATATAATTTGTCACTGGGATTTTGTCATTTCTGGCTACAGACAATGGACAAAGTTTGTGTTATTTCCCTCCATTAATTAATTGCCATTTGGTTGTGTTCATAGTCCCACGGGAGAGGGAATGTAGAGGTTTGTACCTCATAACATCCTCAGCCAACATTTCTTCAAAACTATCCATGGTACATTGCAGACAGATACCAGAAATAAAACAATATAAATCACCAGCCTTTGAATTTCTGACAGATCACACACAACGTTCCTATTACTGTCATCTTAGCTAGAACTACTGTAACGAACGTTGGTAATGCATTTGTTTGTTTTCTTCACAATGATGTCATTTTGTTCTTCCTGCTGTAACTCCATGTCTTCCTGGCCTCTCTCTGTTCACAGAAACCATTTGTCAGTTCCTGTTTCAGACGTACTTAAATCTAAATCATTTTTTAACAATGGACAAGAGTTCAAAGACCCACGAGGGACAAACAGTTCATGGACATACATGATTTCACAAGTATGCAGTATGTGACATTATACTGTATAAGGGAATGACAAAAAACCTCTGCCACAGTGCTTGCTGCAAAACTCCACCGCATTATTTACATTTCAGTGCTTGACCCTAGTGATAAATATTGCATGTGACAAAGCAGGGCAGTGAAACACACATGTCATCATCACCCCTTTAACCTTCGTGCTTAGTCATTATGACTATGTAACCAGAAGGAGCCGTGGTTTGTGCGTGTGAAAGTGTGGGAGAGGAGAGGCTTTCCGCTGCCGAGGCTGAGAGCTCCGACTTGAGTGGACTGTAACTCTAACCCCTGTGGATTCTCTGGGAAAATATGGCTGCCAAAGCATTGCATCACACAACATACCCCAAAGAACCACAGCCCCAGTTTCCTTTCTGAAACCCCCTCTCCTGAGGCACCTATTGAAAGGATGTGTGGATGCTGCACATGCATGCGTGCGTGCGTGCGTGCGTGCGTGTGTGTATGTGTGTGTGTGTGTGTGTGTGTGTGTGTGTGTGTTTTGTGAGGGCCAAATGTGCCAAAATAGACACAGAGAGGACAAATGTCCTGGTCCTCTTCACAAGAGAAATTCATATTTCAATGATTAAAATTATTTTAGAGCTAAAATTAGGAAATGTTTCAGGTTGGGGTTAAATGTGGCATTTGGAGGTTCGGTTCAGGGGTTATGGGTTAAAGTTCAGCCTAGGGTAATACAAATGGCAACAACAACAAAAAAATACATTTATAAAGTTGATGTCCTACAATATTTATGTCCTCACAAGTATAGTAATACCAAGACAGAGAGAGGGAGAGCGTGCATGCGCGTGCGTGCGTGTACCCGTCCATGCATAAGGTATTTCGGAACGGCTGAGTTCAGTCCCGCAAGAAGTAAGACACACAAGTCATCCTCCCAGCATCCTGTTAGTCAGAGCACGCTGACGGCTACAGAGGATGAAGAATAATATAGTAAGACTTCCAGACAGTCTATTTGTGTGACAGATTGCGGTTCTATTGAGTCGCAGAGCATGTGTGTGTGTGAGAGCATGTGTGACAGTGTGTGTGTGTGTGTGTGTGTGTGTGTGTGTGTGTGTGTGTGTGTGTGTGTGTGTGTGTGTGTGTGTGTACATGTGTGAGCCCACTTTGTCCTTCCAGCTCTCCTGGGCAGAGCAGGCTTTATCTACAGGAAGTTTAGGCCCGATTGAGCCTCACTTGAGCCATACTTCCCATGACCATCTAATATGGCGGTGTGGATAAAACCTTCACTAGCGGTGGATTTTGATCTGAACCCAACCCCCCTCCCCCACCCACCCACAGTTACACTGTTACAGTTTGGACCCAGTGTCCTGACCACAGAAGTCGTAAAGCGACGCTGATGATCGTCGCGTTGAGTTCAGCGAACGGTTTCAAGCGCCAACAGACCCGCCAGTTACCGTTATTGCACGGCAGTAACTACTGACCGCAATCGAGCCATGTCTTCAAATAAACACTCGTAATTCTCCCGACCAAATGTGGTTTTGCTATTATTGTGGCCGGCAGATACAAAACCTCTAATGGCGCTTGACTCTCTAGCTTCAGTTCCTGTGGCGAGCTGCACAAAGGGCCCTACACACATATTCTTCCACATAGTTTACAAGCTCGCGGAAGACGCGGCAGAACTCACGGCGGAACACATGGTCCTCGTTCCCATGCCCTCCTGAGTCAGTGTAGCTCAGTGCTGTTGTCTCTGCGGGGCAAAGTGGTTTGAGTGGGCCGGAGGAGGACCACTATACAGTGCAACGCCAGTGTGTTGTTACAGGCTGAAACTGTTTTATCCAAAGCCTGTTCAAACAATCTCTCGCTCCAAAGTAAACCCCACCGTCAGCTGACAAACTGACGCCGAAGGGGGCCGTGTGGGTGCAGCCTCGCCATGTGACCACATGATTCACCACTTCACTGTGTGTGTGTGTGTGACCACGCGATTCACCTCCAAATAGAGGTGAGGGCGAGTAAAGGGGAAAGAGGTTGACCGTAAGCCTTATATTATACTTCCGATCTACAAGCTCTTAACCTGTCACATAGCGGCACGTTGTGAACTTGCAGATCGGGTATTTTCGCTATATTCAAAACTCTTTGTCAATTTGTGAAATTTGTTGTATATAATGTTGTATATAATGACATGCCCAACATTGGGACGCCAGGTTTGGATAAATAGTTAAAAGGGGAAAGAAGGCTCGAAATCATAAGTGGACGTGTGGTGTTTACCTTGTGGATCTCTGGCGCGGGACACTGGTCCCTGATTGGCTGACAGTCGTCCCTGGGTCGACAGCCATTGTCACACCAGCCACAGAGATGCCCTTGGTCCTCTCTGCCCCAGCACTGGGAACAGTCGGAACTGCCAACCCCACAGTTGTACACCTCCACTATATATATATATAGACAGAGAGAGAGAGGGGGGGGGGGGGGGGTGAGGAAACATGGGAACGTGGAACAGAACAAGCAGAAGGATTATGTTGTTATTGCAAAACAGCCACCGTTGACCAAAGTTTTGGTTTTGTTGGTTAAAATCACAGTGCTGGGGAAATCACAAGTTGCTTTTAACGGAATATCTGAACCACATGGGCTTTGTGTCATGGACAAGTAGGATAAGCATCTGCAGAATGACATGCTATAAAAATAAATCAGCAGATGAGGTACTGTGCTGTACTGTACTGTTAGTTGCTGGTGCAAAGAAGAACAAAGCCAGGCAGAAACACATGATTACGTTCACGTTCCAGTAAGCCTCCCAGTGAGCAAACCCATTTGTATCTGTAAAGTATCGTGCATGTGTGCACAGATTGCATCCGCACCGAAATTTGTGCATCTTTCCTGTATGTGTGTGTGTGTGTGTGTGTGTGTGTGTGTGTGTGTGTGTGTGTGTGTGTGTGTGTGTGTGTGTGTGTGTGTGTGTGTGTGTCCATGTGTGCAGTATACAGTATATGCGTGCGTTTGTGTGTATACATGCTTGTGCAACGTGCAAGATTGTGATGACTCGGCATGCTAGGAAACAGTTCTATAACTAACTATGCAGAATGCGTCTGGCAGAAGGCCCGGTTGCTGTTGTTTCGGCAGCGTTCACATGGCAGACACATGGCGCATACGAGCACCGCATCTGGTGCTGGAGCGGGGTGTGGGGGTGGAATGGGGGCTTGTAGCTCCACTGGAGGTGGACGAGATGCCAAGTTCAAAAACACGAGACATTGCCGTCGCTTGTCAGCAGCACATGCCGCGCGCTGTTGTTATGGTGCTTGGATTTTTGTTTGCAACAATGCATGGTGGAGCATTTGGTAACCTTTTCAAATTACAGCTCCTTCGATAATTACTGTGTAATTAGGCGGTAGCTTAATGTAGTGGTATGGAAAATTTTTATTTGTTGCAAAATGATGTGTCGTTATACATAATGTGTATAATAAGCGAGAGTGAGACTGGAAGCCTGCGGGTGATCGTTTTTTTTGTTTTTGTCTTTTTCTTTTAAGGTGTAAGCAAGGGGAATGACAGGCATGATAGTGGCCAACTTAGTCAAGATTTGGTCTATTTTGTGACAATCTAATTACCAGCAATTATGGAAAAACTGAACCATAATCACAAACATCACTGAGGACATGTATCCATCTGTCTTTCACTATGATGTTTACATCAGCCTTATCTCTTACTGCAATAGTTCTCACACATTTTCATGTCAAAGACACATCAATTGATATGTGACATATGCTATGTATTTGGCCTTGGACCCCCATTTGAAAAGAGTTGGTGTCAACTTTTTGTTTAACATGAGCTCACAACCGTGAGCTTATACAGTAGATCGGCAAATAAAACAGGGCTTAAGTGTTCAAACTTGTCCTCATCTTACTGTACCTTCCAACTGCTCAGGGCTGTCGATGTATTTCACAGGGTATCCTCTTCTCCGTAGAACAAGCTGGTACAGCTGACTCCACTGTGTTGTGTACAACTGCATGGACAGACACAGAACCAGTGGTCAGACGAGTCAAGGCACTGGATACTTAACAGCTCCTGTGAAATGGCTTTGTAGCACCATTCTATCATGGTAGAAGTGGGCATATAAAGTGTGTATAAAATGTTTTTGTGTGTGTGTGTGTGTGTGTGTGTGTGTGTGTGTGTGTGTGTGTGTGTGTGTGTGTGTGTGTGTGTGTGTGTGTGTGTGTGTGTGTGTGTGTGTGTGTGTGTGTGTTATCCTCTTTCCTCCTACAATTACTCATCCAAGGCTGCTGTTCCAGATAATAATAGGTTATTAGTCAACTTGCCCGAGAAAAATAAAAGTAAAATTAATAATGGTGTGTAAATAGAAATAACTCCAGAGGTACAACTGAGCTGGAACTTTTCTGGGCCACTGCATTGCACTGTGGATCTGTCACTTACTGTGACTCCAGTGGACTGTGGCACTGTTACTTACTGTGACTCCAGTGCACTGCACGGTGGAACTGTTCAACCACCAGGCTTCGTAGCGCTGCTCTGTCCCAAAATCACATTCCAGCTCCTCGCCCTGTGAAGCACAAGTATATGCATATTAAGACTATTATATTTAGGCAAATGGACTTGAGGTGATTTTCTATTCCGTTCACGGTATGTTATCTCTTGTGGTAGAACCAACTAGACAGACACACAGACAAAAAGGGAGAAAGAGAAGGAGAGAGAGAGAGAGAGAGAGAGAGAGAGATTGGATGGGGGGAGGGGGGCATGTGAAAGACATTTTTCTCTCCAATAGGTCTGGTAACCATCGACAACTCTGAATGCGGCGTAATACCAGGAAACTAAAATAGCCCATGATAATTGTTCCTGCCAGGCACACAGATGCAATCATTCATAATTCATATTCATAAACATCTGGCCTCGCTGGTGCCAACACCTCAGCAACTCATCTGGGAGGCAGGAGGAGTAATGAATACAAATTCAATCTTCACGAACAGAGAAAGGCAGAGCTCAAGAAAGCCAAAGAACGGTATGCTGATAATTCTGATGATACTGATTGTTAAAGGAGTAGTTCACCTCAAGAATGACTTATTTTCTATGAATTACACACGACACACATGTGTACATGCGACAAAAAAAAAGATCCTTAAATTCATGGCGTCATGCCTTGAATTTATGGAGATTTCTTTTTTTTGTCGCATTAAACGACCAAGCCTAACCGGCTCATTGGTTAGTACTCTGCCGTGTCATCCAATTATTGGCTTAAGAATGTGACAAAAACAAAAAAATCGCTATGAATTCAAGGTGTCATGGGGTGTGTAATTAATAAATTAACTGCTCGTGACGGATCGTTCCGCCAATTAGAATCCAACCGGCAACCGCTATTGGCGGAACGTTGCGTCAGATAAGCTTTTTATTGAAATCAAACCGGATCGCTGATTTATTTATTTATTTATTTTTTGCTTGGCCTTTCCTTCTTCAGCGATCCTAGACAGGTTTCACGCACGTGCACTGCCGTTCACTTCTTGTATACAGGCGGACTACAAAGCTGAATAACTCTAAATCTACGGAGCTCTCCATGGTTTTGACAAAATGAGGTCTTTGTGATTATCCGGTGATCTCGATTGGAACATTGGCTCTTTCTAGAGCAACGATGGACTAATTTTAGCTCGCTAGCATTGACGCTAATTATTTTGCATCTAAGATGGCCGACCAAACCGGAAGTGCATCCAGCATGCAACACACTAAAACGAAGTAGATCTGGGTCGGCAGTCCACCAGGTGGCCTTTATCCTGAACTACTCCTTTAAGGGGAAATATTGTTGGGTAAGTATTGTATTTGGATGACATCATTAGACGTCATTTGTCATATGACACATTTCACTTCCATTTACTTAGATTCGATTAGGCAAACGATTGGAGCCAGTGGGGATGGGAAAGTGATTTTGCTAAATGGAAAGACGAGTGCATAATTAAACAATGATTAACAACATGCCTGAAGATGTGGTGTGTAGATGCCTTACGATGCAGCCTTAAGATTTGACATTGGTTGTAAATATCTTACACATCATTGTACTTTATATGAGAGGGCAGGCTGGCCATACTGTATAAGCATCCTGAGTTTTAGTTACAACTGGGCTCTGCTTGGCTTGGTCCCTCTTTATCTACGGACATAATCTTGATAGAAACCATGGCCATTAACCCTGTAAGACCCAGCGTTGCTTTTCGTTAACATTTTTATTTTAATTAATTACTTAATTATTATTCTTTTTTTCTGTTCTTTTTTCACCTAAACGTCATCAGTGATGTTCATTGCAATGCCATTGGTCATGATATTTGCATATAAATACCCCCCACAGCTGTCTGAACTGACCACTAATTAAGCTTTTGTGACAATCCTGAATGATTTAAGAGCTTGAACATGGAAAGAAGCTGTCGTGGTTTTTTTGTGGCAGCATTTGTGACAGCCAAATCCTTTGTATATTTCAATGAGGTTTAACCTGGTTAAATAAAGGTTAAAAAAAGAAATAATAATAATCCATATTACAGTCACATTTGGCATCTGAGCTACACATTGTGAAAAACATTAACAGAAAGTGTCAGATTGTTCTAAAAATAAGAGGATGAAATAATCATTTCACAATCTTAATTGTGAACAGATTATTCCAACTAGAACAACTTTTTATGGCTTCCCCCCTTCAAAATTGCAAAATAAAGTATACGGTTTCCTGTGTTTATTTGTAGTAAAAGTCTAAGGGATGACAAATACTGGAGGGAAAGGTTGTAATCATCTCTGTGTTGGCAGTCACTTTGGTTAAACTGTTTACCAGGGTTAAATTCCAATAACTCGTGAAAAATGCAGACCGTGTCACTTTTACAGTGTCTGGGGGGTGGGGATTTTGTTGTGAAATGTGGGATTTGGTCAAAATAGGCCACAAGTTCCACAGGAGGCAGTGTGATAGTGACGCTTTAAGTAGACGGTAAGTTTGACTTAAGCCTCAGTTATACTTGATTGCCCATCTGTGTCGCGCACCAAAAAAATGTGACTTTGTGAGCTTCCGGTGCTCGACACCTGCACACCACTAAGCATAACACAACCTTATTCGACACAAAGTTCAGTCTCCGTTGAGTCACAGACAAGCTGAAAACTTTATTCTAACAACTTTGGTTTTCCGTAATGTTTAGAAAGTGTGCATGGCATGCGTGCCGTGCATGCGTGCCTGCATGCGCATGTATGTGACTCATTGTCTGTCTCCATAGCAGCACAGTAGCAGAAAAGGGGCAGTTGGGGTTACGCTGACCCAACCTGGGAACCAGACAGCCATTTCACAATCTATAAGAGCCCCCCACCTCTTATCGCAGAAGTAGCTACTGACTCACACTCTCTCTCACACACACACACACACACACACACACACACACACACAGTGGATTAAGGAGAGGATTAGGGGTTTCCAAACAGATTTTGGAAGCAGCGGCAGATCATCAAAAAGAACACCAGTAAGCGTCCATCTTCGTGTGGTACTTCAGAATTAGTACACACTGTAGTGTGCTGACTAAGGCATAAGCCTCGGTCACAGTCAGCTGCACAGAACATGGCGGGCCCTGATAGCCGCGAGGTGAGCAACATAATCAGGGAAGATACAGCCTCATTCATCATGCTCATGACTTGTTTTTTCCACCCACACAATTTTCATCCGCTCTTGTCACCAAAGCGATTACCTCAGGTTTGGTTCCTTCGCTGAACCAAATCATATTATGCCCTTGTCCGTCTGTGGCTAACTCATTTTGTGGCCCTACTTACACCACACGGCTCCATGTTTAATTGTAATCAATTACCCGTCATGAAATTTGGATAATTCTCAAATCCCCTAGAGGGCTGCAGAGGTTGAACGATTTAGGGAAAATATCTAATTGTGTTTTTTCAGTCCAGTAAATACCAATACCAAGACATGTTTACTAATACATTAGATCAAACAGTGTTGTTGCATGTTTTGCAACTGCAGGTCGCAGTTAACTATGAAATCGTGTCATCACATGATGTCATCAATATTAAGCCCATATATGGAGATCCCTGATGTCATCAATATTGGCGAGCAACTCTACATTTCACCGGCGAAAACTAGAGTTCTCAACAGGCCCGAAAATTAAGGACCGGCCCTACCTGGGTCCTCATTAAACCCTGTACGCTCAAGACACTGCCCCCGCTGCCACTCTTAGATCTCCATATATGGAGCTGACCTGTTCTGACATTCCATATGTTGATCTGAAACCACATGTTAAAGCGCCAGTGCTCTCCCAGCAGTCTGCTGTCACCCAGGCGGATGCGTGCAGGCGTCTTACTGGTATAAGCATAAACTATTTTAAAGATAATTACCATATTTCCATAATAATCACCAGTGTATCACTTCAGAGTGTCATACCCACCTTAAAAGGATCTGCTTCTACAGCTAATATTCACATCTCTGTGATTCAATCATGGACATCTGGATTTGAGACGTAAAACAAGACTTTCTCCAGGGACTATTTTCAGTAAATCCATGCCTTCAACTGCATTAAAATACAACATTAATGTAACTTTGACAAAGATAAAGGTGATGTGAATTTCCCTTGTTAATGACCTGCCTCATAGAAGTTTCAAGTCCCTGCAAGTTAATTTGATTACAATACTGAAATGAATGAAAACCTTCTTCAAAGGACAAGAACGGAACATTGTCAGCAGTAATATAAAGTATATAAATATGACTTCTAGACAGTGAGCTAAACATGTTGCTCCTTCTAGTATACATTTAAGGGTGAAATGAATATTGTACTTGATTCATGGACCACTTACCTAAAACACTAGAGTAACTTGTTTAGAAGCACAATTTAGGTGCCCCCCACTGCCACTGCAATTTGGAAATTGCAGTAATTCATCTTGCAAAATGGATTCTCTTTGGATTAATTGTTCAGTCCTCCAGCACCTCCTGTCCCCTGCTGTGACAATGAAATTAAGAAACTTGTTTCTTCCTCTACTGCACCTCTTTAAGGTGGCTAGCCCTAGCGTCCCTATTCTGGGGCAAACATTTTGTGAAAATAGAAGATGTACAAGCTCACAACGTGTCATGTTGTGACATGTTGTGAGCTCCCATACCTGCTATTTCTGGGAAGAGTTGGTAAAGGGAGGGGCCCAAGTATAGACCCCTGGGGGACTCCGGTCAATGAAGTATAAGTGTATCGTGTTTGAATGTTTAATGACATGGTGAAAGGCACTATACCTCCTCGATGTGGTTTAATGACAAGGTGAAATCTTGGGTCATCCCCGAGGGGGACGGCGGGAACACCATGGCAGCCAGGCTGGGACAGGAAGCGGCGTTCTGGAGGGGGCAGGAAGTGACATGCCGAGGGTTAAAGAAAACAATGGCTCGCGCCCACCAGCACATCCGCGTCCGAAAATACCCGTCCTGTTTATCTGAGGCAGGAGGAGGAAATGAGCGGGTGCAGCGCGGGTCGGCTGTGAGAGGAATAACAATAGCTTCAAATGGAGATACGATGTGTGCGATTAGAGACCTGGCAGACAATGTGAGGAGCAACGACCTGCTCGTCCCTCCATGACCTACATTACAAAAGACCTAATGGGAGTTTTTGAAAAGCTAGCATTATCTGGGTTTTTTTTATCGCTTAAAGTCTGTCGCGCCCTGTCGTGTGTCCTTTTTTTCTTCATATCAAGTCACAGTGCACTGTATACGTGAGTGGAATATGTCACGTTTGGGGGGGAGAAGCAATTAAGTCTTTACAAGGTTGCTTAACAAAACTTGGTCTGGTGATATACAGCTGAACATAAAGCGGCTCTCGAGACAATAAAACACTCACTCACACCCACTTGCAAGGCCGGCAGACAGACAACAAGCAGACGTATGAGTCATGTCCTCTTCCCCCAGTGGGGGTCCAGAAAAGTATCAACAGGCCCCCAGTCGGGAGGCCGGGCCCTCGGGTCAGTCAGGTGGTGAGGTGGAGGGATGGGGGGAATAGGGGGAGCTCATCAGCGGAGCCACGGGACGCGGCTGGACGTTTTACAGCTCACTCCTGGCTCCCATTCCAAAGGGAGCGCTAATAAAGGGGTGGCTGACTTAATCACAGGAGCGATGTTGTCAGGAGCTGAGTATGCACCGCGGAGGTGAGGGACGCTGTCTGGAGCCCTGTGATAGCTTTTAATGAGGCTACTGTAGCTTTTTGGATGACAGTTCGTAGTTTAACAACCTCCCCCCCCCCCCCCGAAACCTTTAACTGTGGGCAGTTTGTCTGCTGGCAGAAGAAGAATTTAAGATCCCACTGCAGGGGCTAAATATATACTAGAGCAAGACTCTGGCCCATATTGGCCATTATCGGACTTGCCAATGATGCAGCCGATGTGGCCCGATAGTGGATCATTTCAAGGACACTCCAAATTCAGGATCGGCATTGGACCCAAAAAACGGGCATCAGCTGGACTCAAATCACGATAAACCTGTAACTGCATGCAGTTTGTCTGCCTGACAGAATCATTTAAGATCTTGACATTGAGAGTTCACACAACACTGCAGAAGCTAAATATACTACACAATTGTTGTGGATATGCTAACCTAAATAATTTAAATAGAAGAGTGCATGAATCCACCGTCTGAAATGTGGGCCATGTTGCAGAGTTTTGTCTTTGCCACCAAGCAAGTTCTGACATTTAGACATAATTCCCTACTAAAACGGGGACATTTAGACATAATTCCCTACTAAAACGGGGACACAGTGAACCCATTTCATTGGCGTACAGATTCCTGTGAGTAAATCAACCCAAGCTACCATGAAGACAGAGTTTAGTGGAGGTCACGGGAGCTCTAAAATGGGGCACTATCTGTTAAACCACTAGCAACTGAGTTTTTATGACTGGATTGAAAGTAATTTAGGCACTGTTTCTCAACCAGTGGTCCAGGAAGAAGGGCGTAATTACGCGAGGTCTTATATGCTTAAAAATATACGTATTGTATCTTTCTTAAATATGTATCAAAAATACCACATGATTGCTGTTGCCTAACCCATCTGGGCCCAACAGAGCAGCAGACTGCGATCTGTTTTTTTGGACAACAATACTGTCTGGATCAGGCACACTTAAATAAGAGTCTGTGGTTAGGAGGGGATGTTTTAATACAATGGCTATTGTTAGGTATTTTCTGTGGTTTTGTGGGTGATGGTCATGAGTCCTTTGCCCTTTTAATCTTATGACCCGGTGTCTCCTATGGTCTTGCCAAATTATGGATTATGTATTGCCCTGTGACTGACATTTGATGTCACACTGTCCCACTGACTGTAAAATAGTATGGTTCTGGCCCCGCCAGAGTTTAGATAGTAAAACTGCTCTGCTAGCTAGCGTTGGTAGATAAGAATTGTTTTGTTTCCATTTGCCATAACACCCAGCCTCTGTGTTTTTGCCCTTGAAGTTAGTATTCGCTCTAGCAAAACTGGTAAACTGCACTCAATGACGTTTTGCCCTGTCCCCCGGTTCCACTAACTGATATTGCATGTCCGGACTATCTCTGCCCCGTGAGATAGTTCCTGTATGCAATAATCGTGACGTCTTGCATTATCTGTCCATTTGTAAACAAATATGTTTATTGACCTTGTTGTTCAACACATTTTCCGGTGTATTGATTACGGTATGCTATATTAACCATGTTCAATTTGGACATGGTCAGAGATCCTTGTGGAAACGCTGTCCGGATTGCATGCCTTCTTCTCTCCCAATACAATGGTGAATATGAATATATCTGATTGAACCCCCTCCTAGCTCTGCTTGTCTGAAATTGTCTTCCTTGTGTCTGTCAAATTCATTCTAAGGTATTTTGGTTAACTCTGTTATACTCTGACTTTTACTCATTATAGCCTAAAAGGTTTTTATAACCATTCCTGTAAAGTTACCAGCCTTCTGCTTCTATTCTGGTGAAGAGTATTTTATTGTAATTAGATTACTTTCCAAAAGTATTTATACAGTTCCGGTGTTCCGGAGCTCCAAGCTCTCTGCTATCGAAGCTTTTCCTTATTTATCATAGTCTTTATTTTAATACAGTCCTTTCAAGTATAATGGTGGAAATATTCCCATCAAATTTGGTCCAATCTTGCCGTCCTTTAACGAGTATAAAGCCTAATTTATTTGATTAAGCTTATACTCATACTAAGGCAAAGAATCAGTTCCTTTATATTAGCTGCTCTGATAAAGAAAACAAAACTCAGTCCTGTAGATTCACTCCCTAAATTTTCCTCTCTGACATTGACTCACACACGGAAGACCACAGACAAGCAATTTTTTTGAGCATGGGGTTTCCTTTTGATCAGTGTTCGCCATTGTATCGGAATGGTATGTCATCAGATTTCGACGGACAAGCGATTTTTTTATTTTGGGGTCCATGAACGGCTCACGTCTCAACAGTAGTGAACACTTCATGGACCTCTCCACGGATCTGTGGACGAGCGATTGACCCATGGGGCTTGACAAGCTCGGCTTGTCCATGGTCGGACGATCCTCCACAGACCCAAACCTGCAACAACCCCGGCTGTCTCTCTGCTGCTGGGTCCTTCTTCCTACGGACAATGATTGTCTGCTCCGGTTTCTATACAAGTTAAGTAAATCAATGCTTGATGTCTTTCTCTGTCTACCTTTAGCTTAAATAGATTATACTGTCATTATAATTCTTCCCCTGATAACACCTCGAGAAGCGAGGCATTCATTTTTAGTTGTTTATCAACTTCAGACAAAGTAGCGGAATTATTTTGAGTTCTTTCTGTCTCATGTCATAAATAGTTTTTAGTATTGTCAGTTTGTGGACCATAACTACATATATAGACTTTCCAGCACTCGGTTTAGAACGATCGCTTCATTGTGTGCGGGAAATGTATATATGTATTATTTTATTTATTCTTGCTTTCTACTCTGAGTCGACACGGAGCGAGCGAAGCAAGGGTGAATTTTCTACCTTATAACGGTCCATAAACTGACGTTTCATTGGCGTTCATTCACACGCTTTTCCCAGTGCTTAGCACTAATTAATTCATTCAATTTTTAACATCCCAAAACAATATAAGATTAATGATGCCATTATTCAATTTGACTATTTGATTCCCATTTTTAAAGATAAATTTTGACTTTTTCCCTGCTATTCACTTTCACTTGGTCTAAGACACTCTCTATTTTAGAGGGTGCTCTTATCAGTGGTATTTGTGTGGGAGGCATACACGCTATGCAGCCTTGTCTCATATGAGTTTTCCCTCTCACTCTCTGTCCTGCTCCTGTTCGTCTATGTCTGGTCTTGTCTCATACAAGCTTTCCCTACTGAACACCAACAGGGATTTTGAACTTATCATACGACCGTTGACCATTCAATACTTTCATCCTGTAATAATTAGGTTCAAATTATTTCTCTCATCCCGATATCATTGACGCTGAGACGTTATATTTCTTTCCCAGATAAACATTTTAGAATACAGTTCAAAACATTTCTCCATTTTTGAATGTCCCTAATGTTTGTGTGTGCATGTGCGTGCGTGCTTACTTTGTTATGTATCCCAAATACAGTCTTAGTGTGCGTGCGTGTGTGTGCACGTGTGTGTGTGTGTGTGTGTGTGTGTGAATCCACCCCTGAGCTTTCCTTCGTGACTGTGTGCAACGCCATCTTGTTTCATAACTTTAGAAGTGTTTTAGGTAAAGCCAATCTAATATCCTGACTTTAAGTCAGGGAGCCAAAGAGTCAGGGAGCCTAAACCCAAATTTTAAATTTGGTATTTTTACAGTTTTTACTGCATTTCATACATTTTTAATGGCCTTAGTACAAATTTCACTTTATCCTATTTCAACAGAGAACACCCATCTCGCTCCATGAATGTTTGTGTCTGTATGGGCCTGCTTTTCCCATCTCTGTGTGTGCATGTGTGTGAATTGGTCCATTTGTCTGTGTGTCTGTGAACACTAAATTATCATCAGGAACTCCCTATTCCAGAATGTAATAGTTTAATAATCTGTAGAGTGTGACATGACGTGTACAGCGTATAGCCTCCATTCTACAATTACATTTTAATATTTCATTTTTAAGTTAGGTTAACTTCCCAGAATTATTCATTTAAATGAATTTCAATTCAGCCATTGTTTGCCATCCATTAACTATAGGTTACATCAGTAACCCTATTAATATTGTACTTTAATTAGTATTGGGTTGACCGTTGAATTTATGGTGCGCACCATACATTTGACAGAAAACCTGTTTTCTTTTCTCTGTGATTCTTCACATTTCTCTTTTGGGCATTTTCGGTGTGTAGGCAGTAGCTAAGCCCACCAAGGAAACACGCAGAAAAGTATAACAGAACGCGGATTTAACGCTAGAGTTGTTGTACAGCCCCGTAATGCTTAGGAATTTGTGTCGGTAGATACAGGCCAGAACTGATTTATCAGTTAATTAAGCCAATCTTTTATTCTGTATCTACTGCGGATTTAACGCTCAGATTAATCATCAACCATGCGGATTTAACGCTCAGTGTTGTAAATTAAATCTGAAAAGACATAATCTTATAGCATAACATGTGGACATGCGGATTTAACGCTCAGTGCCACATACTTTAAACTATTCTTTGCTCTCTCTCTCTCAGGTTACGGTATCATTCTCCTTGGTAGTTCTGCAATGTGCTATAAACTGTGATATGCGTAGATTGGGGGAACATCTGTTTCTCTAAAATACCCTCCCTCCATAAAAAAGCATGTTTGAGGAACGCGTAGGAGAAATATAAATATGTATATAAGTATTTAAGTATTTATTATTTTGATAAGACCCAGTTTGTTTATCATTTAATATTCTTATTCCTCCTTCGGCGATCTCCCTACGCCCTAAATGCGATGGGAAGAGTGCTCAGGAGAAATAAATCATATTTATTTTTAAGATACCTTTCTCTTTCTGCCTTTCACCTGCCCAGTGTACATGCGCAGGTGTATGAACCAGTTTGATAATGGGTTGTCAGAATTATTGTTTCATTTCATTCACCAGTTTGTTCTTTGTTTTTATGTTTTATCTTCAGATACGGATCTCTGTGCGTGGTCGTGGTCAAGGGACAAACCACGGAATTTCGACTTCCACAAAATACGAGGGAGATTGCTCTGCTGGTCTGACTGGTCTTCATTTGTGGTTGTGGACGTCGACATTCCTTCAAGGTTTGCCACTTGATCCCGAACCAACTCAGAACCGTCTGAATTCACTATGGTTAGGCCCAACCCCCAGAACAGTCTGCCCTAATCAGTTGCCCATAGATTTCCATATGGAACAAAGTTATTCCACTCACGTTTCACCAGACATTTGTTGTATGTGGTTTATTAAATGTTTTTCTTTTCTGTTTGCTAATTTCTGCTTCCCAAGCCATGTTCCCCTATAATATTTACCTCTCTCTACCTAATAGTAGAATAATATTAGATTAATCATCCCTTCTCCCCTCTATTGAATAAAATATTAGTTGAAATATTCCCTTCTCCCCACAATTAAATAAATATTAGGTAATTTTGATTTGATTTGATTTAATATGTACTGATTTTATTTTGACTGACAAACATAGACCATGTTCCTCTACTACCAGTAGACAGATATGACCAACTATTCCCTCAGCATTGACAGCAGGAAACTGATAGTTACCGGACATTGACTGATTGCTCGCTTATCCTGACGGGTAGACAGGTGACATTTGACTTAATTGACTTTTTGTATTACTTTTAATAAAAAGGTTTTAACCATTCCATTTCATTTCATAGTAAGCCCATTACATAAATTGTTTAAACTGAATTATCCCATTTTTGGTCAATCTAAATTTCATTCCATTATGATTCATTATCCCATCTCATCATATTTGGATTATTTTAAATTTCATATTTGATTCATATTTCCCCTGAATTGGAATATCCCTCCCTGTAAACAGTTAACCTTTATTTTCCCCATAAACATAACCTATTATCCCAGAACCACCCCTTTGACCTTAAATTGTTAAATATAGGAACATCTCCTTCTCCATTTTATTATTTTGGTTTTTATCATCATGATTTGATTGAACTAGGCATTAAATCTCACCAGAATCCATTTGATTCTATATTTGACCTTTATATGGTACGAAGGGAAATCCCCAAAGACATTGTTGCGACATCGCGCAGGAGCGCATCACCATCAGAATACCCCGTTCCCCCACTCCAAGAACTATGATAGGGCATCCCCGGCCAGTTTTCTCCCGTTTGCTGCAGAGATCGAGTGTATCTATGGACGTTCTGAGAACATTGATAAACTAGGTTGATGGCGGACGCCTGTCAGGGGGGGGAGGGGCGAAGAAGCGGCTCCGACCACGAGCCAGAAGAAGAACTAAAGCAGAGTCCGCTCTGACCACGAGCTGGTTGACTGTCCAAAGAACTCTCGCAGAGTCAGCTCCGACCACGAGCTGATTGCGAGCCAGAAGAACTGCTCTAACGAACACTGTTGTCATATGGCCTGGAGGCTGCACCGGTTGCTGGGTATCGTTGCGAACCCGAAGACATCGTCCTCATCAAGAGAGAAAAGCTATTCTCTCTCTCTCCCACAGTACCATCTAATTAAGGATTATGCCTAGTAAAGTTGAAATCATGGTGTTTTTTATTTTTCATTGTTCCTGTTTCGTTCCAGGTTTTGCCATTCTGTTCCATTTTGATTCATAGTAAAAAGTAAGTTTTCCCCCTGAGGATATGATATTGTCAAAGGTCACATGACCCTTCGCCCACAAATGCGATGGATCTTGTTAGGTATTTTCTGTGGTTTTGTGGGTGATGGTCATGAGTCCTTTGCCCTTTTAATCTTATGACCCGGTGTCTCCTATGGTCTTGCCAAATTATGGATTATGTATTGCCCTGTGACTGACATTTGATGTCACACTGTCCCACTGACTGTAAAATAGTATGGTTCTGGCCCCGCCAGAGTTTAGATAGTAAAACTGCTCTGCTAGCTAGCGTTGGTAGATAAGAATTGTTTTGTTTCCATTTGCCATAACACCCAGCCTCTGTGTTTTTGCCCTTGAAGTTAGTATTCGCTCTAGCAAAACTGGTAAACTGCACTCAATGACGTTTTGCCCTGTCCCCCGGTTCCACTAACTGATATTGCATGTCCGGACTA
>NC_137866.1:38752625-39312625 GCF_963924005.1 Protomyctophum bolini
CCGCCACATTGGTTGGGGCAAGCCGTGCTGCATGTATGCCTGCATAGAGGCATACATGCAGCAACAAAATGATCACAAGTCGCTTCCTTTTCACACAATTGTCAAGCAGTTTGGCTTGTTACAAATGACAGACATACGGTATGATGCAGCATACCAAAATAGTTTTCATACCAAAATACCTTATCTGACTTTAATGAATTGCATTTTTTTTTGCATTTTTATAGCGCTTTGTAAAGTGCTCAAAGCACTTTACAATGGTTCATTCATTCATACATTGGGAGGTGAAGCGGTGAACAGTCAACGCCAGCGTCCTCACTTCCCACATTCACACACCAATGGTGGAAAGCTCACACCGACCAACTCATTGGAGGCAATGTAGGGTTCAGTGTCTTGCCCAAGGACACTTCGATGTGGACAGGAGGAGCCGGGATTCGAACCGCCGACCCATGGATCATTGGACGACCTGCTCTACCTCCTGAGCCAAAGCCGCCCGAGTAATGGTTATAAAACACAAAAATATTTCTACGTTGACATAATTAAGATCCAGTGGCCAGTTTACGTACATTATGTCTTCTTAGACTCTAAGAAGTCTTAGAAGTCTTAGAAGACTTAGAGCATGTGAACGGGTGAGTAACTCACGGTGTCTTTGGGTAAATGGCACCGGTCCTCTCGCAGTCATAGATGATGAAGCTGCCTGACACTACCGACGTACCGTTCACCTTTATCGCCACGGGAACAGTGAGATGATCTGGAAAAAATAAACAAAAACAAATATCTGAAGTATTTGGAGGTGATCTCACTGTCATAACAAACTTGTCAGCACAACAGTGATATATATCCTCAAGCGACTGATTTCCACTGCTCGTATAGACCAATGTTTGCTGATCCTTCACGGTCCAACAATTGCGCAAAAGTCTAATAAATCACGTAACTGAATTGTTTTATTGAGAGTTAAGAGATGTGAGCAGGCGCGTTGGCAGACAGCCAACTCAGTGTGTGTGTGTGTGTGTGTGTGTGTGTGTGTGTGTGTGTGTGTGTGTGTTTTACAGTCTAACCTCTGCCAGGGGGGATGGGAGGGTAGCTCTCCCAGGGGAGCAGGGAGCAGGTCTGGATCTGAGGGGGACCGGAGTCCAGGTGCACGGTCGCAGCCGTGGAAACGCCCAGGCCGTAGTCGCACTCCACACGGGAGCCAATTAAATCGGGGACTCTGCCATTTATCAGAATGCCCATGTCCTAAGTAGAGCAGAGGAGATACAAGAGGGACATTATAACAATCCATTTATCTTAACCACTTTTACTCTGCGGTTCCCTTCGGGGCTTGTCATTATACAGTTAGTAGGTGAAAGTTGTCAAGCATTTCCAGAAATAGCAAAAATAGAACATTTCCAAGCTCAGAGTTACGTCACGTTACGATGTGTAGTGAGTTTGTAGATAGTATACATTTGGATTTTAACCATTGTCAATAGCACCCATATTCTGTGGATGTCATAATAGGCAAAAATATCAGAGCTACAAGCTCACAAAGTATCCAATTGTGACACAATTAAGCTCACAAATTGTGAGCTTACATTGGCCATTTTCGGCGAAGACATTAGATTGGACAAAAGGAGGCCAGGACCAAGACAAGTACGGACCCCTGGAGGACCCAACAAAGTATGTATGGTTTAAGGGGTTAATTATGAGGGTTCAACCCTCTCAGGCCGCATGCACGGACCGCCGGCTGCGAGCGGGTTTCGAGTTCAGGCAGAGAAGAGATAAAACGAATGTGTCATGAAGAAACAGATGTCAAAAATGTGTTTGTGATGAAGTATGTGATACCTACTGTATAATGAGTAGCATAACACCTCTCGCACGTGATTTAATTAATTGAAGTGCGAGAAAGCCAGGAGGGAAGGGGAAAAATAGCAGACAAGCTAATTCAAGAATCACAAATCTATTTTATTGTCACATCACAGGTTTACAGGTGTAAAGAAGTAGGTGAAATTTGTTTCTGGGCAAGCTCCATCATTCGTTGTCTTCAGGAAAGAAATAAATGGGGCCCGGGGGGACAGAGAGAGGGAGAGCAATGGGAAAAACAGAAAAGAAACAGAACAAAATCTAAGATAAGTTATGTACATGCTTGAGTGAAGATTGTTCGATCTGTGTACGTATAGAAAAAGTGACACATTGCCAGACAGCTTGTGGCTGAAGTGGTAGCGACATGCGGCAACAAGTTTCATAAAACTACATTCTATCGTCTTAACAATGGATCACATCCTGGCTGCGGCACTGACTTCCTGCTTCCTGCCTCCTGCTTCCTGTTTGGGGAGACGGCCTTGGGCCAAGTTTCCTGTGGCTCTGACTGATGCGTGTGCATTGAACAGCTGCTCAACCTATCCAAACTGATCTGACCTACATACTGGACATATATCCCCAATGAATGACCTGTCTGTGCTACTTTACGATATATAGTTTAGGCATTTAGCAGACATTCTTATCTAAAGCCACTTACAAAGTGCAAGATTGGAGTAAATGACATTAACTCTAGTCAACAAACAACAAGGGTAAATGGTCAAATAGTTTTGTGCCCCGCATACTTGGAATAATTTACAGGCTCTGTTCAAGTGCCAGTCTTTGTTACCCTATTGGACATTTTAAGTCTGATATATCAACTCTGGTTAAACGTAACCTTTCTTTTTTATATACTTTTGTGGATGAACTATGCGATGTGATTTGTGACCTGTCTGTGTTTGTTAATTTAGTCATCTTAAAGGGAAATTCCGTCCAAAATCGTTTTTCACCATTATTCTATCCGCCCTAAGTACATTTGATATTTTTCACATTGGTCATTTTTTGTCCCCACCGAGTCCCATGATATCGCAGCTTAGAACGGGAGCGGTAGGTGGATAGATTTCTGGAAGTCTCGTCTCACAAGTCTTCCGGGTCCTACAGGAAAACTGAGCAGGACCGAGATGAGATTTTTCCCGTGATTTGAGACAAAGCTCTCGTATCAACAATACGGCAAGTCAGTTGGGACACTACTGCTGTGGACTGCAGATGTAATAGGCGATAGTTGCGGTGGGACTCGGAGGGAATCGGTTAAATGGACAACAAGGACCAATATGAAAAATTATTGTACTAGTCAGTAAGGGATAGAATAACATCAGCAAATGGTGAAAAAACTGTTTTGTGTTTATCTAAACTTGCAATCTCTGCCACACTGGAGAAGAGGGTCTCAAGCCTCTGTGTGTCTTCCGAGAATTAAATAAACGTTGATTGATTAAATTATTATTATTATTATCGGTCCCCATTTGTCGTTTTGGGGTATTTGTCACTGTATTTTGTGCATACGTAAAATGTGTCCTCTGTATTAAACCCATCCTAACTATTAGGACCAGTGGGGAAGTGCCATTAATACAGCAACCAGTTAGTGGTTAATTGTCTTGCTCAGGGACACTTCTACACACCAGCTGGAGCCTCTCTAGCCACTCTTTACGGTCGCCCGGGTCAAGCAAATAGAGTGCAAAGAAAACAGTTATCTCCAACAAAGTAGCTAGGATACCAGGTAAACATTAAACCTAGCATCTGGCTCAACAGTGTTCTAACTACATAACATTCTAAGCATACGTCATGACAGCCTCTAATAATAACGGGTTCTACTACTAATTCAATGTCAAATCTTCCAGCGCAAGTGTAATGACTTAAATAATTGTATAATCTCCGTAATATATCAGCTATCTGAGAGGCTAATTATCACATCATTAACATTTTACCATGTAAAAATGGGTTGACGATAAGACTCATATATATATATTTTTTTAAGCACAAGTGGCGCACATTAACGGTACCTTGATGTCTGCTGACAAGCTGATCTCTGGAGGCATCAGGCTCATGGAGGGGCACTGCTGAGGGCCTTCACCCATGCTGATCCAACAGCGTGCCAATGGCCCCTGGGCACAATCCTTCTGGATGGTACACCTACAAAAACAATGGATGGTGACACTTAAAGCCTGATTTACACTTGGTTGCGTGCCGGTGTTGTACATTGTGCAACACCGGCTGGGCTCTTGATGTTGAGCACCCATGGGCAAAATCATAAATTGGTGCCCATGGGACAGAGTTATAGAAAAGTGAAAGGTTGTTGCTGAGTGTGTAGTCTTGAATGACAGTAACAAGAGACTGTTAAATAATGTTATGGCTGTCACGGTGTAGGTGAGGTAAGGACCCAAACGCAGGACAGCCAGGCATGTAGTATTCAAAACCATGAATTGGTGTTTTAATTCAGAAGACAGGTGAACATGAACAACTTAAAAACAGACTGAAACAGGTGACAGGATACAATGACTCAACAAGGACTGACTGGGGAACAAGACTGATATACACATGAGGGTGATTACAAAATGAGACACAGATGGAGCAAACAAACATAGAACCAAGAAAACTAGACCAGGGAACAAAACATAGAAATACAAGACCTAGACTGTACAATAAATGACAAAAGTCTGTGACTGTGACAATGGCTTCCCGGTGCAATCTGTAGCTATAGATAGGAAGTTACTGGGTGTGCAGTTTGTGAAAGAAGCAGCAACTGACCTTTTTCACTGCAGCCATTTTGACACAAAATATAGGTGTTAGTCACAACATAATTAAGGTTGTGTTAAATTCAGGTCAAACTGAGTCAGGAGAGTGCTACTTTGTGCTTGTTGGCTCACTGGAACTGAACAGCTCTGTCACACTAAACGGAATGCCGCTTTAATTAGTAGTATCATTGGTAACACCTGTTTTGTCAATGTGGATGTGGGTGCCATGAAAAAGGTATAGGTTGTGTTATGTGCTACTGTGCACTTAGCAGCATCAGTTGAGTATTGATGCATATAAACATGCTAAAGTGGACTTACACCAAATCTTAAAATATAAATTGAAAACATTTATCTACTTACAGTAGTGGATGGAATGTTTCCTTCATTATTTCACATTTAGCTAAAGTTTTCATGTTCACTGTTTTGTATTTTTGATAACTGATTCTTTCTTATTTCCTAACCGGCCCCCGTAAATAAAGTCTGAGTCCACAGCCCCACCCCCTTTACCCCTTACTGTATATGTTTTACCCTTTTACTTCCTTTATATGATGATTTCCCGTTTTTGTATTTATTTTATAGAAGTGTATATTTGTATTTGCCTCTCGCCTACAACAACTGCAGACTAAAATATATAACCTAAATATATAACTCTATATGGACTAGACCGTGACGGAGGCCCGCCGTCTCAAGAGAACTTGAGCCACGTGGCACCACCGAGCGAACTAAAGCGAGCGAGTTGCTGCCGTGTCAAACGTTGTAAAGTTTGATTGAGCCGACTCAGGGTTGTTCGGGTTGTGACCCAATAGGCAGAGAATAGTAAATCATGTTCCTGCGAGAACATTTGCCCCGACTGCCACAAAGTAGCAGCATCAGCCGAGTCGTGTAGTTCATTGTGATTGGTCTAATTTCCTTGGCACAACCAGACCGTCTGCTCAGAGAACATACAGACAGACCAGCGATGTTCTAGATGGCCGGACCCTTCAGTAGTGTGGGCAGTGTGGACCGTATTGGAAGTGTTTGCTCAGTTTAAACTTAAACCCTATTACTTCATCGCCCGGGGTCCCCCAGGCTCATTTTTCCCCTCTACACCAAATTCTCTTTGCTGAAAATACCAGTTCCACAAGCTCACAGTCACAACGCATTGAAACCCAGAAAAGGGGGCGCTAGCGTTCATGTGGATAATTGCTGGATTGAGTTGTTGCATGCACTGATGCATCCCTCACAATGAGTCACCCAATGCAATTTATACCACCCTTAACGACCAAAATAACGATTCTCTAAAGTCAACTTTACTTCCCTGCATGGAGAATGAGGGCATATTCTGGTGTTTTTCCTCTTCCTATTTCTGGCACTTGACAAATGCTCAGCCTTGGGATTCATGGTCTGCTTCCCACCGATTTATTATGAGTGTCTCTAGTCTCGTAATGTCACACGCATGCCTGGACTGTCAGCTCGTCTGGCTCGACACAACCCCACTGTTTGACTCCGGGTCACGCACATCGCCATGACAACCCCATCCCTGCAGGCACTATAAAGATCAGGGGCCAGTTTCCAATAATTCAATTAAGGAAGTACCAGCCTGTCTCTTTATCTGCTGCTAATCTGTGCGATCTGTGCGTGGCATGCATGTATTTGTGTGCTGTGTGTGCGTATGTGCACGAACATGCTCGTGTGTGTGGAGGGTCTTTATTTGCGCATGATCTGTGCATAAGATAAAACAATTGTGAGAGCGCATTCATCAAGCAGGGTGGCCCAACATTCCCACTACTGTTGCACTAATAAGCCTCTCAAGGACAATGCGGTTCATACGTAGTGCAGAATGCAAGGACGACATGTCCTTTCACTGCAAGGAAGCTGGAGTCAGTTAGAACAACAGAGTGGGCCTGCCTGGGGACCGCAGCACTACTTCTCCCACTTTCACAGTTACTTTAAAACAAAAACGTGTGAGAATTTGAGACGGGGACTAGTGGGAAAGAGACAGAGAGGGAGAGAGCGTGTGTGTGCGTGTGTGCACACATACTCGTGAGGGTCAAATGTAAAGTGGAGATGGCAAAATAGATATTCCGAGGCAGTTTTATGGTAAAATAAGACTTTTAGGGTTGGGCTTACAATTAGGAAAAGATTCACGTTGGGGTTAGGATTAGAATAAGGCATTTAGAGGTTAGGTTTAGGGGTTGGAATTATGCCTGATTTATAGCTACTTAACTGCATGTCAGTGTCACGCATGGTAAATAGCAGATCTGCAATGCATCATGCTGCGATCTGGTTGTTTATCTGCCTGTTATTGTAGATCTGTCATGTTTGGTGTGCAGCCAAACTAATACAACTAAGTACAGCTCAGGCTTCAGGGTTTGGGGTAAAATGGCATTTCTAAAATTGCCATCCCAAAAAGTTGATGTCCACACAAGTGTAGTATTACCAATCTCTGTCTGTCTGTGTGTCTGTGTGTGTGTGTGTGTGTGTGTGTGTGTGTGTGTGTGTGTGTGTGTGTGTGTGTGTGTGTGTGTGTGTGTGTGTGTGTGTGTGTGTGTGTGTGTGTGTGTGTGTGTGTGTGTGTGCGTGCGTGTGTGTGTGTGTGTGTGTGTGTGTGTGTGTGTGTGTGTGTGTGTGTGTGTGCGTGCGTGCATTAGGTGTGAATCTCAGCATGTGTTTGTTTGAGGAGAGCGAGTGAGTGTCCAGATTTCTTGTCTCACAGCCACTGGGGGACTAGGGAGGGCTGTGAGGTCAGCTGCTGCGCTAAGAATAGAACTAAATGGCTCTGCAAGCCGTAGAAAAATCCCCTCCACACCAGCACAACTCATAAACTCTGACGATATGGTGTCTCAGCGGCTCAACAAACTCCACAACATCCCGGCTACAATGGACTCTGTGAGGACACCATCCGTCACCATCAGGACAGTGGCCCGTGTTCTAACACTACCATCGCAGGATGACTCGGCTTGATTCATTGCAATCCATCATAACTTCTATCATGTCCCATGCGGGATTCGAAACCCTATATGCTCCTATAGACGAGACCGCATTTCGACCGCACTTCCAACTAGCAGCAACCCACCAGGCTGGGTTAGCAGCGACCCACCAGGCTGGGTTAGCAGCGACCCACCAGGCTGGGTTAGCAGCGACCCACCATGGCAAAAGTTTGTGTGAAATGGGCATGGCCTATATGGGGACTTCGTCAAGATTCAATTAATCCAGTGAAAACCATGTGGGTTGGACTGGAGTCTCATTTGGCTACTGGGACGGCTGGATGAGGACGGACAGACGGACGGACAGACGGACAGACACGAAAACAGAATCTCCGCCTCCCAGTCTGGCGGAGATAATGACTGGTCATATTACGTTATGAAATTCAGGGACCTTTATTCAACCAGTCTATAAACACAACACAAGATATCTTTCAGCCTATAACACCTGAACGTGGCCAGACTGCTCTGTCTTCTTTAATTAAACAATATAAAATAACAAGTGAACCCATTTTCATAGCTATGTAGGTATTCAGCAAAAACATGGAGTTATGAGAAACCCGTGTTAAACAGTTTCGGGCAAGTGGGCATGACCTTTGGGCAAGTCTGTAGAACATGACCTGTGCTTGCTCGATGGGCAAGTGCATCTGAGACAGTGTCGACCCCTGGAAGAGTATAGGAAGACCACCTCCAACCACTGCAGATGTACTAGTTATATTGCATTAACATAGTCTATCTATACAGTATAGATAGATATAGTGTACGCTGTTCCATTTGCACACTCTCAGAGATACAAATGAATATATTAACACAGAGGACTTTAGAGTTAATCATGTACTACTGCACTTTGATTTACGATGATGATGGGGTCAGCACACATTCATGTCCAATAGATTAATACCATTCACAAGAACATGAAGTGTGAAAAAAACATCATTCTCACACTCAAATAAACTCTGGATTTGTATCTTTGGGAACAGGAAATACACACAAGGCTCTACACAGAATACAAACAAAGAACGGCATGCAGGGAAAACCATGATCTAGCCCAGGGGTTCCCAAGTGTTCCAACTCAAGCCCCAAAAGATAAATGTTGTGTCTTCCCGGCAACCAAACTCACAAAAATGTGTAATGAATCTGGGCGGGATCCTCTTTTGGTGTTTTAACTAAGCATTATGTTATACTTTAGCTATTGGAAAATAGCAGATCTACAAGCTCATAGCGTGCCACTTGGTCGCTTTATGAGCTTGTAGATCTGCTTTTTTTTTTCTTTATCGTGAAAATGCGGCACAAATCTTTGAATATTTTATATTTCGACGTCAGGCCTGAATGGGTTAAGATTCATTTATTTTTTCCTGATTTCTGAAAATGTTTTGTGGACAAAGAAAAAATAAATGCTTTCTTTGAGAAAACCAAACGATCAAATAAGTCCCCAGGATATTTACTTGTCTGCAAACAGCATGATCTCATGACTGACCAGGAATGTCCCTCAACCATATTCACTGACCAGAAGGCTGGCATTGCGTGCCAGGCCCAGTGTGAGGCTAGCTTCTTCATGAGAATGGTCTCCTATTATTCCTTCCTCTTTTTAAAAATAGTGTTTAAAACATGCGTTGCTTCCTCTAGTCATTATCCACTGCAGTAACAACTTGGATAGGGTGTACATCAGGGGTTTTTCAACAGGGGGTCCATGGACCACTGGTGGTCCGTGAAGGTATGTGGTCTCTGACCATGCATTTAGTAGTCTCTCGAGACAGACTGTCGACTCGCATCAATAATTCTAAGTCAGATTCAAAGGAAAAGAGGGCACTGTTTTTCCTTTGTTTTGCCGATGGGTAACGAGATTGTGCATTAGTAATGTAGCAAAGTGAAGATTCTGTATTTGTATGAACAGTGCATTCAACTTTTGTGCACTGCTCCGTGGGGGTGTGTCAATGTTGTCAGTTACTGTGAAGTCTGAGGTTAAGAAATCCCACAGAAAAGGGAGTTAGAATCTCAAGAAGGGTGACTGTACCAGCTTGTCTGATTGAGTCATCATTATTAGAAAATGGGCCCATATAATCATAGACAACAAGGGATGCATTGCATAGCAAGTGTTACAAAAGCCCTAATCTTAGCCCTGTGGTAAGAGTGGTCCCTAGGTTGATTCTTAGTCAGGCTGGTGGTCCCTGGTTCACAATCAGTTGAAAACCCCTGGTGTAAATGATCACGTATAGCATAATGTAAATGCTGATTAACACACATACTTAGATTATTCATAAACACCTTCAGATGTGGTGTCTCAAACACACATCCACGCATGCACGCACGCACGCACGCACGCGTGCACACACACACACACACACACACACACACAAAGGCGAGTGTGCACAAAATCACGCTGAAAGTCACGCTCACCACATATCAGTTCCTTTGCACACAGAGTTTCCTTCCAAACAGCCTCATAAAATAACCAGAGTCAACAAGAAGAGCTAAAATATGAACTGAGAAAAGTCTCCACTCCCTGGGTGTCTGTGAACCAGAGATGTGACAAGAAGAGAAGATCAGCTGATACGAATGTTCTCCCAGCATAGTGCATAGACAGGCATTCACATAATACACATAAACATTCTGTATACATAGTCTACTTGAACATACATGTCCATGTAGAATACAGTATGGTACACGCACACGACCAAACTTATAGCCACACAAATTAATTCCACATCCTCTTCCACATTCCCTTATCCATGACCATGACCATAACCAGTCTAACCCCAACCCTAAACATGACCTTAGCTCTTACCCTATTCTTTATCCTAACACATACTATACATGCCTAAACCTAACCCTTACCCTAATTAAAATCCTATTGGCACCAACAAGTATTTCCCCAATAAGACACGCGTCCCCAATGAACTGGTTTAATGTCCAAAACGTGTCCCACAATATGGGCTGTCAGGATACACACACACACACACACAGTCACGGACACATGCATGCTATAACCTATGCACACACACGCATACAAAATCGCTAATAGGCACACACCAGTAGACATATCCCAGGCTACATGGCACATGATCGGAGGTCAACAAAGGGTACAAAAAGTGCATTCCTTTGAATGCTGAATGACCGCAGCATAAAGACTCTAGTCTAGATCGACTCCAAACTTCTATCTGCGGTTGGGTCAAGCAGCCACTGCTCAGACAAGAATGCAGGCTCCAGCACAGACATGCATTCATATTGGCTTTACGCACTGACACGCATAGAGACGTCAGACGCATGCACAAAATCTAAGGGACACCCACGCAGACAGCGGTGGATTACCACATGATACGATGTCAATGTATTCCTCTTTGCAGAGTGCATGTCCTTCTATCAAACAGAAAGAGAAGCATCCACACCCACACGTCAACCCCAGATCTATGCCCCAGATAGAAGCCCTCTCGGCCTGAGGGTGCATGGCACCCCCTTCACACCCCTAGTGACCCACGGGACCACCACACCACGAGCCCAGCAGTCAGCAGTCAAACACTGCACCAGACATACACATTCATGACATCAGCTCCATGGATCCAGAAAGCAAAACACACGCACGCACGCACACACACACACACAAAAAACACACACACACAAAAAACACACACACACACACACACACACACACACACACACACACACACACACACACACACACACACACACACACACACACACACACACACACACACACACATGCACAAATACCAATACCCACACACAGTCATACAAGCACATGCACGTGCACAAACGCAAGCGCGCCCGCACACACGCACACACACAGGCATGTATGTCACAGGCAGACAAAGACATATGTGTACACGTGTGCACACAAACACACAGTATAAACCCACAGACAAACACACACACACACACACACACACACACACACACACACACACAGTCACACACACAACCAAACCCACGAGCGTGCACTCAAACACGCACACCCACCTACACCCACATGCGTGCGCTCACACACTGACATAGACACACTCATACCCACAAACACACACACACAGATACCCACGCACACACTCATCGTTACACACTTTTGACATTTCCTTGTCAAAAGAGCCAGTGTGCGGTCTCTCCAGCACTCCCACTGCCATCATTACAATCAACGCTCTTTTGTAGATGAGGAGGATAAGGGCAGAAGGAGAGAGCAGAGGGAGGACAGAAAGCTAGGGGGACGAGGAGGACACAAAAGACAGCCAGAGACATAGACAGAGACAGAGCAGAGGGAGGACAGACAGCTAGGGGGACGTGGAGGACACAAAAGACAGCCAGAGACATAGACAGAGACAGAGCAGAGGGAGGACAGACAGCTAGGGGGACGAGGAGGACACAAAAGACAGCCAGAGACATAGACAGAGACAGAGCAGAGGGAGGACAGACAGCTAGGGGGACAAGGAGGACACAAAAGACAGCCAGAGACATAGACAGAGACAGAGCAGAGGGAGGACAGACAGCTAGGGGGACGAGGAGGACACAAAAGACAGCCAGAGACATAGACAGAGACAGAGCAGAGGGAGGACAGACAGCTAGGGGGACGTGGAGGACACAAAAGACAGCCAGAGACATAGACAGAGACAGAGCAGAGGGAGGACAGACAGCTAGGGGGACGAGGAGGACACAAAAGACAGCCAGAGACATAGACAGAGACAGAGCAGAGGGAGGACAGACAGCTAGGGGGACGAGGAGGACACAAAAGACAGCCAGAGACATAGACAGAGACAGAGCAGAGGGAGGACAGACAGCTAGGGGGACGAGGACACAAAAGACAGCCAGAGACATAGACAGAGAATGTAACTATAAGTACACTTACTGAGTACAAATACTGTACGTTTTATTAGATTTTTCTACTTTTTGATTATGTTTTATTAGGCCTGATTTTTAAAAAATCTTCAAAATCCTGACAGTTTTCTGAAAAACCTTATGTTTCTGTATCATTGGTGTTTTCAAAAAATGTATGTGAGAGGCTGCTGAACCCCATCTAAGATTTTTCAAAAATAGCAGACCTACAAGCTCGTAGCGTGCCACTCGGTGGCGCGCTATGAGCTTGTATTTTTCAATAGCTAAATTATAACAATGTTTAAAACACCAAAAGGGGTTCCCGCCCAAAATTGGTTAATACTTCTATACTCCATTACATCTCAAAAGGCTTTGAGATGTATCTTTTACTCTACTACAATTATTTGAAAACCTTAGTTTTACTACAGTATAGTCACCTTCTTAAATGTTTCAGGAAAAGAAAAACTGATCCTAATCAAAACTATATGATATGTCTTAATCATTTCACCAAAAACTGTCTGTTAGTTATGAAACATAAGAGGATTAATAGAATTGAATAGGAATAAACCTGACTTAGGCTAATTTATTTACTGACTTGAGTCCTGTTTTTTTGCCTAAGCCACACTCTTGAGATAGACCATTTTACTAAAATGGAGGGGATCTGCATGATCCTTTTCAAGTGGCTAAATATGTGTGTTTTTACAAAAAGATTTTGTGAAAACTAAAGAAAGCCGCAAATGAAAAATAATTGACATGCAATCATTTACTTTATCTAATAACAACCTAAAACACGAACCTTGGTTGAAAAAACAAAAACAAAGTTGTCCTTTAGGTAAAGAAATATCTTTTTAAACCACTGGAGAGGCTGAGAGGGGGTAGAAGGAAGAAATATAGACTGGAGTTATGTGGTACAAACACAAGTCGAAAAACAGCGTGGAAAATTGTCAGCTATTGATAGTTACTACAGTATGTGTGTAATTTGTGAAGATTCACTGCCAAAGCTGCAATACTGACAACTGCTTGTGTGCACAGTAAATGCCTTAGAATGGTTTCGTTCTATGCCTCATTTGGACAAACGGAAATAGCTATCTTTATAAATACTTCATCAAAAGCTACTAACTACTTCATAAGTAGGGCTGTAGTGTGCTCAAAATATGTTATATCAGGATACGTATATGGGTAATGCCCAAAATGTATCGAATTGTATCATGGTGACAATATCATGCCACTCTCAAAACCTATATTTGAACGATGTCTTTGTTTGGCTTCATCTTGAGGCATTTGTGTATGCAGGGCACAAAAGGTTTCAACTACTACTACCCAACTTTCACACACTTCTTAAGTTTAATTTTTTCACTTCACCATGCATTTCAGGCTTTCATATGGCCGGGGTTTTTCTGATTTGTCACGTACCACACATCACAGCATGAGCTACGATTGGTTTACTTTTTAGGGGACGGACACTCGTACAAACAAACAGACAGACAGACAGACATGCAGACAAACACTGTTCCAGATGGCTTGGCCTTCAGTCACCCCGTAAAAAAAAAGAAGAAAAAAAACCCTGAAAAAACACAACAAACCAGTGAGATGGAAAACAACCAGCATATTAGCAGACGACAGTGTGCACTCTCAGGGTTACACCAACACTCAGGGTTTCACAGTGTAGTCTCTCCCAGCCGTACGGGAGAGACCTGGCTGGCCTCTGGCCATTACAGAGCTACAGAGCTGTAACACAACCCACATTAGTTCATATCTGCTATGATCTGCTTGTTTCACCAAGCAACACACACACGCACGCACACGCACACGCACACGCGCACACACACACACACACACACACACACACACACACACACACACACACACACACACACACACACACACACACACACACACACACACTTTTGTATTATTACACTTGTGAGCACATGAACCTTTTAGGATGGCCATTTAATGAATGCCATTTTACAACTGTTTGTCATTTTTGCCTAATCCAGCCAGGACAATTGTCCACAAAATTGTCCATTTCTCAAATTCGACTATACTTTTGGGGATATTTGGCTCTCACAAGTATAGTAACACACACACACACACACACACACACACACACACACACACACACACACACACACACACACTGTTCTGAGTAGCAAAACAGGGCAGATAGCCAGTGAAGTGAGCCCAGAGCCAGGGCTAACAGACCAGCATTAATCATGGTGGTGTACTCTCACTCTCTCACTCTCTCACCCTCTCATGGTGGCTCTTCAGGCCAAGTCACTGTTCCATGAGCACTCTCACACTGACACTCCTTGAAGCACACACTAACATCCACATCCCATTCCAAACTATGACAGTATCCTCCCTAAACGGTAATAAACAGTGGTGGCTACTCTGATTGTTTCATGTTAAAGTAGCATTACTACAATTATGTATATATTCTGAAACAAGTAAAAAGTTTGTTTTTTTTAAGAAAAAAAAAAGGAATTGAAGCTACAGAATATGCATCAGCTATGTTTCGAATTGCTGAAGTGCTTGAGTGGAATATAGGCTACTGTATACGGTAAGTAACTAGAAACTTAAGATGTCAAATAATTGTAATGGAGTAAAACAACATTTGCCTCTGATATGTAGTTGAGTAGATGTATAAAGTATCAACAAGGCCCACATACTTAGTTACTTTCCAGCACTGCTAATATCAACATCCCATATGGGACCGTTCCAAACGGTGATGTTATTGCCCTGACTAAACGGTAATAAATAACGCAGCTAATCGGTACATCTACAGAACAGCTACTGGCAAGGCTCACGCTGGAACAAAGTAGAGCCAGGGGAAACAAGCACTGGATTGATTATGAAAAGTTATTATGAATAAACTTGAATTAACTGGTGCTTTATATCGTTTGTATATCTTCAGAACTAACATTACGACCTGAGTCAATGAACAGATCCCCCATTCATCTACAGTACGGCCAATGAATGCAATTCTTTTCTTCAAATTATTGGTGCAAGGATGTGCGTACACTGTACAGACGATTCTAAAATGTTTGGCAAGACTGGAGAAGTAGAGAGACAATGAGAACAAGAGACATGTGTGCTTGTTCATTGACTAATTGTTGAAAACGAGTTGCTGCAACTCAAGGGACTATCCTCCAGGGAAATTTCTAAATAAAAATAGGGTTCATGTGGTTAAAAGCTCATTTGGCATTATTAAATAAAAAACATTTGCTCATGCAGTGATAAGAGTGATACAATGCTATAGAGTCTCTTTTGTACATACCCGGTATACAAAGATATGAAAACAAAGTTTGAAAACATACATTAAGCACTATTTTATACTTTAGTTTGGCTATTCAAAAAGGGTTAAACAACTACTGTAAGTATATTTTGATGCCAATACTTTTGTACTTTTATAGAAGTAAAGGCCTTTTATCTGTTTTGATATTATGGTGTTGCTAGTTTTACGTAGCCTAAGTAAAGAATCAAAGCACTTCTTACACCGCTGGGTAGTTGTTGTTGTTGAGGGTTTTGCTGAGGTCTTGAGATGTGTCAGGTCAGTGGTTCGTAAGTTCAGTTGGCGTGTGCTGGGAGGGAGTCAGCATGGAGCTGTGTGTGTATGTGTTTGTGTGTGTGTGTGTGTGTGTGTGTGTGTGTGTGTGTGTGTGTGTGTGTGTGTGTGTGTGCATGCATGCATGTCCATTGTCCAAGTGTGTGTGTGCGTGTGTGATCTCACCTGTTCTCCAATGTGCACCAGCCGCAGTAGACATCAACAGCACCCACGCAGTCACTGCAGCTCTTGTACTGACTGCAGTCTGACACTTTAACTTTCAGCATCTACAGTACATGCACAAGACACACACACACACACCCACACACACACACACACACACACACACACACACACACACACACACATTTTAATCATTTATTTATGTCCACATAAGAGATACAATACAAGGACACAAATATTTACAGCATTTAAGGTGCTGTACAGAGTACAATCAGCAAATCCCGGACAAATACCCACACCCACACCCACACACACACACACACACACACACTCTTGACATTTCAAACCATACAATAAAGTGAAAACCTAATCAAACTTTGAAGTTAGTTTTCCTGTACAAAATAAATTACAGAAGGCTAGAAACATGGCAGGTTGACCTTATTACTATAAGGTCAACCTGCCATGGTTTTTTTTATCTTCTGTGACGTATGCAACATAGATGAAGCTTTAATAAAAATTAATAATGGGCGTGTTAGATTTGTGTGCCAGTGCCCAACCACACTGACAATACTGTTGACAACAGTCAATGCATTCACAATGACGCACCTAAATCTAACGGCGGGGCTCCACCGGGCGCGTTGCGTCTCCGTCGCGTGCGTCAAAAAACTAACCGGGTCAATTTTAATGCAGTCACCAACGCAACGCAACGCGGGCAGTGGAGCCACCCTTCATTGATTAAAAAGGGAACATTCCCTGACGGTGACGGAGAAGCGACGCTGACGTGCCCAGTGGAGCACCGGTGTTACACAGCCATTGTTATTTTTATGAGCTGCAGCTGCGTTGCTTACATCACAGTGTGGTATGTTTTTGCCCTTCTGTATTTTTAACCTGCACAGGAAAACAAATAACTACAAAATCCGCCTAGGATTTCATGCCTCTTTAAATCATGCTTTTGAAGTATGTTGTTGTTGTAATGTTATTGTGTTTCTCTGTCACAACCTGCTCGAAACTAACTGATTATTAAAGTTTGACTTTGAGGTTAATATGTCATATAAGAATATTAATCTATCACAAAACAGCGCTTGATTAATGGTCTACATAAGAAGGAGACAGTACAAGCGTTGGATGGATACAGTATTTACTCTCCCACAGTCAACGAGCAATTATGTGCGTTCGCTCATGTGCAGTAGCCTATATTGTACAGGCAAGGTACGTCCACATCTTCCCATAAACATCAGCGCTACACAGGGGTAATGGTTCAGACTCGGCATGGGAAAGGTGCAGCTCCCCGCACAGTTGTTATGTTCACAAAATATGTGATTGCTCAGCTGAACTGAGCCGAGGTGAGTTCTACTGATGCAAATTGAGACCTGTTGCGACTGCATCTCTGGCCTGCTTGGCGCTGATCCGACTGCTTGGCACATGTTGTAGAGTGAGTGAACACACACTGCTGACTGTCAGAACCAGTGACCAGGGTTATAGCCGAGGCCACTGTATGGAGCTTTACGCTTAATTCATGCCGCGTCGCACCTGTCGTGGGCCGAAAATAGCCAATCAACAAGATCAGGTCTGCTATTTTTGGTGTAGGACACAGGCACACGACAGAGTATACTTTTTTCTATGGCTTGTCATATACATACAATTATATACCGACAAAATATTTAATTTACTAAATAAATATATACCTTCATAATATTATAAGACAACGAGAAATAACAATGCTCCAAAATTACATTGAGGTTATAACATGGACATAAAGACTTTAATACAATTAGTCATCATTCTTTTGGTCTAAATGGCTTTAGGATTCATTCATACTGCTTTATACTTATTATGAGAAGAGCGACATTATGAGAAGAGCGACCATAAAACCGCCAAAAGAAAATTCAGACAATGGATTATAAGGTTACAGCTTACATGGTGAGAGGTCATGAGGTAGAGGAAGTTCTTGTCGTTGGGGTCGATGGTCATGATGTGGTGGACGGGCTCACCGGCGGGAAGCTTCAGGGTCCACTGGCCGGCCACGGTCAGGTTCCTCCACAGGGTGAGCTGTGGGAAGAACACAGCGGGTCAGACCAACACTTTATTCTGTGAGTAAAGTCATAATGTGTGACGTTCATTTCTTCTTTTTGGCGACACCTCTTGCTGTCATCACAGAATCTGTCTACCGGTATGTTCTGTGATTTTCCCAGAATTAAATTTGAAACAAAAGCACAGAAGTACTGCTCCAAGACAAATGCTACATGGACCTTGTAGGGTTATTTTGGAACCCGTTTCTCACGACTGTGAGAAACGTTATGTATTGTGTGTATAAATGCATTTCCAGTACATTTCCGGTGCCTGAGTCATTATGGCACTTACGACTGTGGAGCGGTTATTGTGAAATATTTACCAGTGAAAGATTATATGAAAAAGAAATGTTGTGTTGTTACAAAGTATTACTTTCCTTTGTTAAGGAAAACATAAAAGACTGCTCAAATCCACCAAATCCCATGGCTTATTGGTTTGATGTGTTTATTTTCACCGTTTTAATGAAGACTTTGTTCTTTGTTCATCACAGGAGTTCCAGGCATTCGTGTCATTCTTCTCAAACCAATACTATCAAACAATTGTGTTTAGGAAGTTTTTTTTTGTTCAAGGAAGGAGCATGCCTAATCTCATTCTACCAAGAAGCAATTTATTCACACAGGCATACACACATGTACAGTAGTAGAGATAATGGAGCGGGTGACATACTATCACAAACCCAGTGCACACAGCGTGCACACAGCGTTCCATAGAAAAACAAACGCTGCTAACTGAGACTTCCTGTCACACAGACACTCTGTGTCTCTGTGCTTCTTCTTGTCAATACCATCCTGAGGAACTGAAGCATTGACCGGAGACATGATTTCATCCACTGACCAGTGACCACGCACATCAAAACACTCATGCACACATACAGTACTGTCCATACAAGAACACGGCACACACTCACACACACACACACACAGACATACGCACGCACGCATGCACACACACACACACACACTGTCGTGGGAAATATGAAGACTCAAATGTCTTAATAGGCTATAGTATATGGTTCCATGCTAATCTGTCTGGTCGTGTCTGTGAGCAACGACACCTTGGCCTTAAAGCCTGTCTCAATCAAATCAAGTTGTATGTAAAAGGCTATGTCACACCTATTGTTAGCCAGGAGACCCTGCTGGGCCTGAATAGGTATCACTAGGTAGTTCCTGTCTCAGGAGGAGGGGCAATAGCCAAGACAGCGTTTGTATTGGGGTATAAGAAAGGACCTAGAGGGGAGCTCGGGAGACTGGTGGGAGGAAGACGACGAGAGAGAGATGGAACTGAGGGAGAATGTAATGGATCCAGGCTGAGGCCTGCTGGACTGAGAGATGTTGTTTGCCTGTTGCTGTTCTTCTGAATAAACTTCTAAGATATACATTCACCCGGATGGACATATATTGATTTCCATAACAATTTGGCACCCCAGATGGGACTGGATTACTCTGCTGAAGCGGATAACTCCAGGACTAACAAATCTTTCTGACGATTTTTGGAGGAACAGTTCGAGAAGATGGAAGACAAATCAAGCAAAAGGGAAACTAACCATACTACGGCGACACAACCACAAGGACTGAAATAAAGACATGAAGGTGAAGTAGATGTTTTTGCAACCATACCTAGGAGGACAATGGGAGGCAAGTTGAGTTATAAGCGAAATGGACAGTTTGAAGAGAAACAAAGGACAAAGAAACAGATTGGAGCCACAGTACTTTCTCTACAGGATAAGTTGAGTAAACCACACAATTGCAAGAACCGTTAGTTGTGATGGCTCCAGACTGGAAGACGGAGATGTACACACTGCAAATCCTTGTGCACATGATAAACTTATGAGCTGGAGGGAAATAGAGCTGGAAGAGTTTGTCTTGAAGTGAGTTTGTACTCACAGTATGCAAATGAGTGCATGTCTGTGACTGAGTGAGAGGAGACACAGCATGAGTGTGTCACAGTGTGACTGTGAAAGTTTAGTGTCTAGTGTCTAGATTATTTACTATTTAGTAGATATGATGGACGCAGGGATAATCCCAGTGGACATTGTCCAAGAGAAATATTCAGTTTCATGCAAGGATATTTTGAAGATTTCAAAGAAATTTAACAAGCGTTGGCCAGACATTGACAGACCATGGCCTCTGGAGGGTACTTTTGATGCAGAAGTCATTAACATTATAAGGGTTCTTGTGCATGGATACAGAGCAGATCAGAAAACGAATGAGCGGAGACTCAAACGCAAGACTGAATTATCAGTATTAGATATGTTCTGTAAGGAAGGCCCCAATGTCAGTGATCCAGTAGCTGAATGGTTACAGTCGATGGTTTATGAGGCTGAGGTGAAAGTTCATGACAGCGGAGACATGAGGACATCAGAGCAACGGCCAGACGACAGCGACACTCAATGCTCTGTTAAGAGGGAGCTGGAACGGTTACGTTCCCAGAAAATGGACCTGATCAGTGAATTGACTGAGTCAACGAGGGCACACAGAAAATATCTGCGTATGATTGAGACGCAGTTGAATGAACTTTCAGTAAGGGAGACACAGTTGACCAGTGATTTCAGTGACAATAGCGACAGCCAGTCACAGGAGGAAGAGGAGGAGGACAGTGGAGCCCGTACACGGCAGGGCTACCATTCCGACACCTACAGGGGCCCTGCAGACTGGCAGGCGAGCTCTCCACGACACTCCAGGGGGGAGATCAAACGACAAGCAGACAGTGCCACTCCGGTACTGCCAGCAGCCCAGCCACGGGCAGTGCAACTCGATCAAGTGAAGGCACTATATGAAGCAGCTTTGCAGTTAGCAACAGCAGCGGTCTTCCCCATCACGGATGGCAACACAAAGCAGGGAACAGTCGAGGGTGGTCCCCTTATCCATGACAACCCTCAGGTGGAGCCTTCGCACCAAACCAACCACAAAATTGTGACACGCAGCCAAGCTGGGCCACATCAGACATTTCCATTATTGTCGTATCCTGCAAATCCTGCTGAAGCTGCAGAGGAAATCTGTGATGCTTACTCTGAAACAGTCCAGGTCCGACACAACTGGACCCCAGAAGAATTAAGTGGAATTGTGGAGGATCTTCCATGTCCGACCGAAAATGTGGAACGCTGGTGTACATCCGTGTTGGATTTAATATCGATGTATCAGCCATCCGCAACAGAGTTGGAAACAGTGTTTCGCAAAGTTTTCAAACTGAAATGGCTACACCTGAAAGGTGATTGGAAATTGGAAATTGTCACAGGACAGTTACAGAATGCACATGGCCTCTTCTCGAGAATAAGGGAGGCCTACCCAGTCCGTACAGATTGGAAAAAAATCCATTCCATTAAGCAGGAACATAATGAAAGCTGTGACATCTACAGAACGAGGATGGAGCAATGTTTCAACAGGCATGCTGGCCTGACCCATGATACTGCAGCATACAACCACCTATTAAAATTTGTTTTGGTACATGGATTGTCGCCATCAATTCATGACAGAGTCGTGACATCATGCATAGGCTGGGAGAGTATGGAGTTGGACCCTGTCTGGTCACATGCGGAACATGCAGAAAGGTGTGCGATCACACAGGAATACACGCGGAAGAAGGAGCTGGAAACAGCACAACTGATGTACTATGAGGGGCATGCTATGACAACACCACAGACGCTAGTCTGCAAGGAGCTGGTTCCACAAAAGCAGGTTCCAGCACGACAGATGCATTTCCAGCAACAACAACAGTGCAGGAATCACGAAAGGCAAGATGGATGGCGTTTTCATCAAAGGCAGAAGCAAGACCGAGAGAGAAGACGATGGAAACTTTGCTACAACTGTGGTAGCGGGGATCATATCCGTCACAACTGCCCACACAAGCAGTCAGGAAATAAATCCAAGGGAGGTAAATGCCAACAGCTTTGTTGTTTTCCATTCTAATACAACAACAATACCAGACCAGTACATTTGAACCTGTCTAGCGCCCTCATTTCAAGCAAGTTTGATGACAAGTGACTTTATTAAAAATGGGAGTCCCTGCTGCATTTGCTTAGTAAAGGTCAGGGGACAATGAGATCCTGCTGATTCAACCTCCAGTTTTTCTAACCAGTAACGTACTACTGTCACTAAAGTTATTTAGCTGGACTCTGAGACGAATAACACAAATTGTTTGTATACATTTATTTTGTGCCAATGTGCAAGAACACATTGACTCAATCACATTTTAAACATCCTGATTCCTGAGATGACATTTTGACAAAAGGATGTGTGTGCCACGGATTCAAGCCTTTATAAAGCATTGTCAAAGTCTTTCTTGTGAAGCTATAGAGATTCAAATCAGACCATTGTCACTCCACCAAAACCGTTTGCGGTTGGGATCCATGTGACACCCATTTTATGTCATAGTAGGGTGAAGGAATTTAGGGTACTACAAAGTAAAACAACCTTTACATTGATAGTCCCATTTTACAAGTGTAGGTACTAGTTAATAGTAAGCAATGTAAAAATACTAAGATCTTATCCTGCTGGATCAGTGTTTTTCAAATTTACCAGTGAGCAATTTAAAATCTCAATATATGATCTGCTATTTTTGCTATGTTGGAAATATACTCTCACTCACAGACACTTGTGTATGTAAGTGAGAGTGGGGGGAACAGAGAATAAAATTTGAGAATAAAATTACATTGAAATTGTAAGGTAGATAATAAATAATTTGTGTGTCACATGAGTGGATTTTCTGGACCATGTTGAATGAACAAACTGCAGATGTTCATTTGTCATGTCCAGAACCCTTTCTTGTGCACATACTGTAGGTTTTTGACTTTTTGAAGGGAATTGATTCTATTTAGCATTTTGAATATTTAATAGAGTAGCCTATTGTATGATTGTTATGTTAAGTGATACTGACTTGGTTGACATATATTATATTAACTTATGGGTTGATTTATGTCAAAGGATCCATGTTTTGTGAATATACAGTATATGGCCATTGTCTATTTAGAAAGGAGAACATAAGAGTTAACTTGGAGTGACAGTCGCAGTAAAAGGACAGTGTCAATGCATAGACATGGGAAATGGCTGCTTTTAAAAATTATAACCTATAGAGGTGTATGGAATTGTGGACTTTTGCAGCCTGGCTTGGTTAAAATATTAGACATCTAATAGAGGTGTATGGAATTGTGGACTTTCAAGCCGTTTATCAGTGTCTGTTATCTTTGTGATTAGGTATATATGGAATATACCAATACAAAAATAAACCTGCGGGATGCCTGTCCATATATGTTACATGTTCTACTTGCATGGTCAGACGCTAATGTTGTATGTATTCACATAGGTGATCAAATGTAAATTTAAGGTACATTTAATAGAGTAATTATGTTTTTCAGGTGAATCGTTCCATAACTGTATTGTGAGAATAAGAATGAATTAATTAATGTTTTATCTTTGTGCTTCTTATCATAGTCCAAATTGTTGGACTGTTGTATTATTATTATGACCTGCATTGATTTCGGGGTTTTCGACAGTCAAATATGTGGCCAGTATTTGATATGTTCCCTTTTAGAAAATGAATGTTAATTTTATGTTTTATTTTGTCCATATTCAATTATGTATTCTCGTGAACTTAATTTTGAATTATGATTTTAGGCATGTATTTGTTTGTATGTAATCTTAATGCCTGTATGTAACTCGTTTTATTTCATATTTCTGTAATGTCGACAAAATTGTCAAAATATATTTCTATATCGACAAGATTGTCGAAATGGGGGAATGTCGTGGGAAATATGAAGACTCAAATGTCTTAATAGGCTATAGTATATGGTTCCATGCTAATCTGTCTGGTCGTGTCTGTGAGCAACGACACCTTGGCCTTAAAGCCTGTCTCAATCAAATCAAGTTGTATGTAAAAGGCTATGTCACACCTATTGTTAGCCAGGAGACCCTGCTGGGCCTGAATAGGTATCACTAGGTAGTTCCTGTCTCAGGAGGAGGGGCAATAGCCAAGACAGCGTTTGTATTGGGGTATAAGAAAGGACCTAGAGGGGAGCTCGGGAGACTGGTGGGAGGAAGACGACGAGAGAGAGATGGAACTGAGGGAGAATGTAATGGATCCAGGCTGAGGCCTGCTGGACTGAGAGATGTTGTTTGCCTGTTGCTGTTCTTCTGAATAAACTTCTAAGATATACATTCACCCGGATGGACATATATTGATTTCCATAACAACACACACACACACACACACACACACACACACACACACACACACACACACACACACACACACACACACACACACACACACACACACACACACACACACACACACACACACACACATACACACACACACACACACAATATTTTAGGACGTCAATTATCATGAAAGTCTACCTAACCTAACCTTTTAATTTTAATCTTAAAACAATAATTTCTCTTGTGACGACCAGGAAAGGAAAATTTACCTCACAATGACTACCGGTATTTGTGACTCAAAATCTACTATACTTGTCTTGTAGAGACATTTGTCCCTGACAAGCATAGTAATACAAGTACACATGCACGCACACACGCGCGCACGCGCGCACGCACACCCACACACACACACCCACACCCACACACACACACACACACACACACACACACACACACACACACACACACACACACACACACACACACACACACAAAAATTAAGTGTATGAACGTATTAATGATCCGAGATAACATGCAAGATTGTACTATATACATGTACGCATGCCCCCCAAACACACACAACTATAGACAATAGATCTGCGCTGTGGCTTCAGCACACACCCAGGCACATAAAGCTGGTAAATAAACTCACAAATGCGCTGAGACAGAGACAGAGAGAGGGGAAAGTAAACAGAGCAGCGGTCCTCTCCTCACACACCTGGACAGAGAGCAGAGGGAGGAAAGGCGCTGTGCGGGACAGCCAGGTCACACTACAAAAGCACCTGCTGCACACAGTGGCAGGTCACTGTCACCCCGGCTCCCTTATGCTCCATCTGTCTGCCTGAACATGAAAGAGTCCATTCAATACGGGAGCACTCATCTGCTATCTGTGTGCGTGTGTGCATCTGCCCGTGCGTGCGTATGTGTATGGGGGTAGAGAGAGAGAGAGAGAGAGAGAGAGAGAGAGAGAGAGAGAGAGAGGAGTGGATAGTCTGGATAAATCAAAAGCCCCTTTATTCACAGTAAAACCCTGAGTGCTATTTTAGGTCTGAGAGTGTATAAGTGGACCCGTAAGGGTCCATTTGGATTTTACAGTGTAATTCATATAGTGTAGAAGAGATGGGGGATAGACAGTGAGCGATGAATGTGGAGGTGGAGGGAGGTGGGGTCAGCAGAGATGAGGGGGGGTGGGGGGGTGGGGGGAGTAGAAGAGGCTGCGAGAGATAACGACGGACCCCCATGAGATATGACAAATGGAAATCAGCTGTGACAAGGAGGGAGCGACTTTGTTAAGAAAACGCATGTAATTAGTAATGACTTCATTGAGGCTCTTTCCCAGTGACAGTGGAAGGGATCTAACTGCATCTGCGATAATATGCGCCGTTCCCCTGTGATCAGCCTGAGCCCAACTCACAGCCACAATCACATTACACACACACTAACAGCACCATTACCACTGGAACAGCAGCACACTAACCCCTCGGGCACACACACACACACACACACGCACGTGAGCGTGCGCATGCGCATGTGTATATGCACGCACAATCGCACTTGCACGGACACACACATAGACAGACACACAGCCAAGTATACAATCACATCACAGATCAAAATGCGCAAAGTCACATCTAGTGATCAATTCCGTGTGCTGTCTGCTTCAAATAATGATATTGACAATGTCAACAAAGTATTCAATCAAAAGAAAAGGTCAGCCAGTTGGTGTCTGACACCAGGTATCCGGGTAACTCAGTCGGTAGAGCACTCGCCTTTGGACAACAAGGCATGACATTTACCCGTTTTTTTTTTACATGCATAGAGTTTAATTATGACTTTCACTGTACGCATACACACGCACACACTCACACACATAGATGTAATGCATATACTGTACAAGTGTACATATTGCCGCTCAGGCAGCAAAAATACTATGTGTCTCATATAAATACTTAATAAATACATACCGTATAAAACTGTACATACACACCGACACAAGGTTGACACACAGGCCGAGACCACACATGCACACATAGGCGCACGCACACATGCACGCACGCACGCACGCACACACACACACACACACACACACACACACACACACACACACACACACACACACACACACACACACACACACACACACACACACACACACACACACACACACACACACACACACACACATGCACATTCTTATGGGTGCACATTCTTATGGGTAAACATGTGTTAACATGAAACCACTCTGACTGGTGTGAAAGTGCAGTCAAACACCTACAAAAAAACCCACACAAAACTCTGTGAAACAGGCAACAGACCAAATGGGGAGCGTGAGCGAGTGCGTACAGACGCACGCACGCACAGACGCACGCGCACACACACGCACGCACACACACACACACACACACACACACACACACACACACACACACACACACACACACACACACACACACACACACACACACACCCTCACTTACACCATCCAAACCAATAATGCACATCCGGCACAAACCATGGACAACCAATTACCAGACTAAAACAGTCGTCGCTCCTGTGGCGGAGGAGAGGAGTCTCGAAAAACACAACGCCCTGCAGCACAACGGTTTTCATGTCATAAAAAAGGTACCAGTGTAATGCATAAAATGAGGGACGGGGAGCTTTTTAGAGGCTTGTTGTTTCCCCATGCAGACAGCTGAGAGGAAACAGCTTCTGGCACCAAGGGAGCTCAGTGAGGGGGTCATACCGGGAATGTGACTGAGACAGCATTAACCAATTAGACCCTATATACCAGTGCTCCTCAAAGTGGGGTCTGGGGACCCCCAGGGGACCTTGAGGGGGTTCCAGGGGGTCCCCAGCAAAATGAGGAACAGTTTCATTTCAGTAGCCTATTAGAAAAATGACTATTCATGATATAAATTATGTTTCTGAGGAACCCTGGTCCAAGTCTTTTCAGATGGGGGTCTGTGGCCTAATACTTGTACATTTGGGGGTCCTTGACATGAAAATGTTTGAGAACCACTGCATGGTATATACTTCATGGACCAGAGTCCCCCAGAGGTCTACACTAGGCCCCCAGTCCTTTTTCCCTCTCTGCACCAAATCTCTTTGCCAAAAATGTTCACCCCCAGATAAGAATAGAGACGCTATGGTTCATGTGGCAAAGGAATGTCATTAATTGGACAGGAAAGTTTTCACAGGGCTGGAGCCGGCGCAGATGTTCTGAGGCTGAGGTCAGAGCCAGGAACCACCAACACACGGTGAGGCTGACTCACACATCGTCAAGCCATCTCGTTAAACGGCACTCTGTTCATCTCCGAGACAATAAGCAGGTCTGATGAACATATATGTGCACATGATTAGGGCTACTTAGTCAGCTTGTATAAAGGTCCAGGATGGGTCACAGATCAAAAGAGCAAAAGGGGGGAGGTAGCCTGACAGGATGAAAGAAGGCATTCCAGCTTGTTCACGTCGATGCCTGAAGTCTTTCATCAAGTGGCTAGGTTTATTTTGTTGTAAAAACCTACTAGCCACATCAGAGCGACCAAGACGTTGCCATGTGTAATATCCTTGTCTCACTTAAGGGTTTTGTATCACTTCAAATAATACAACCATTCATTGGTGACCATTAGTTCTGCAACTATATTTGGACCTGAGGTGCAAGTGTTTTGAAATAAAGCCATGTATTGTTTGACCAGTCTGTGCTCGATAGTGGCTATTAGTGAGTGACTGTGGCTAATGTATGCGCCCGTGTCTGTGCATATGTGCATGCATGCACATGTGCACCTGTGTGTATGTGGTCTCACCTTACGGAGTCGTCCGTTACTGGTGCCTAGAAACACCACGGTGTGGTTGTGTACGGCGTCCACAGCAACAGAATTGAGGCCGGGGTACTCGAAGAGAGGCATGGCCCTTAGGGGCCTCCGTAGGGCCAGCGGGTGTTGGAGGTGGGCAGCTCCACAGTCAAGCTGCTCTGGTTGCAACTATAGGACATAGAGAATAAGTACATAAAAACGTTAATAAACTGGAAGAAATTAGCAGAAAGCATGTGGGAGTGATGATTTGCATATTTGTGCTGTGAAATTAGATAGTATTTAAAGACCATAAAGTCCATGTCACGGGACAAGCACAATGACAGCCACGGCAAATTGCTATTACCACACGGTGACACCTCATTGAAAAGTTCAATGAAGTCAAGTCAAGTAAAACTTTATTTGTCTCCAGAGGGGCAATTGGTTGGTTGTTCAGCAGTAAACTGTAATACACAATATTAGGCCTACACAATATCAGAAAACGCACATAGCAATTAAATACAATATAATAAGTAGAAATATAAGTACTGAGTATACTTACATAAATTAGGCTACTACTAAAATGTTTTAAGTAGAAGAACTAGGCTACTACTAAAATTAAAGCCATATTTACCAAATGTGTTTGGGTGGTCGCTTAGCCCTGGTCCAGTGCTTATAGCGAGTATCTCACTAACAAAAAATCACACCTGTGTGAACTGTGAAGTGAGGGGCGCTAATATATTAAAGTCTAACTCATGTTGATTAGGTGATGTAAAACAAACGGTGCAAACACAAAAGTTAAACGCCATTAACAATAAATAGACAATATGACGTAATGAGGCACATTATGGCGTAAATTTTCCCTTCATTGTCAATGGCGTTTACAAAACAAACATTGAACTAAAGACAAACATTAAACCTGTGTATAGGAGGGGCTGGCACCCCTCAAAGAAAGACTCGCTATAAGCACAGGACCACCTACCCCTGGTCCTGTGCTTATAGCCTCCTTACCTATTGGAGTTTAGCAGTGAAATGGTGGCTAAGCCTATAGAGTGTTTAGGCTATCTGTAGGCTTCGGCTTGCGAAATGGGATTTAAAGAGCAAATGGCTCCTGTGAATGTCTCTATTAAGGCCACTTTCTTCTGCTTTTGTCTAATCCTCAATAAGAGATGATAACATGCACGAAATATTCATTCCATTCTGTTCCAAATGCCTGGATGAGCACAATTACCCAGGGGGGATTCTCATAATATATAGAGGCAAAGCGGAATTAAACACAGGAGGAGATATTTGCAGAGGGCTTCTTTCCCATGGGCCAGCTCTGCTCGCGGGCTTCTTCTCTTATCATAAATTGTGTCTGGCTTGCCTTCAACGCAAGGCCTTCAAAGTCGACAGGCGCACAAAACGATCGGGTTTCCCCATGCAGTCACAGCAAACTAAAAGCTATTAAAAACCAAAGAAAAGCTTTCTTCTGTGAGAGGGACAATACAGGTCGGCGCAGCAGCCGGGGGAGAAGAAAATACACCCACTTCAAACTGTAAGAAGAGGGGTGTCTATCTATGAGGAGGCCTGTGGGCTCATTGTGCGGGTGTTCTTCAGATATAACTGGTCACGGGGAGGAGAGTAGCCCAGGGCACCGCGTGGCCACCGCCACACTCTGGGGAGAAAAATGGCATCTTTATGATCTGGCAGCACAGTGGCCTCCAGACACCCACTCCAGGCCAAGCAGTTAGTGCGTCACAACCTCCTGCCCGTCACTCAAACTCACCACAATGCACGGCTGGAATTTCACGGTGTTTCTTACTTTCTTTTGAAGCTTTGGAAGGAAGGGTCGATTTCCAACTCAACTTATTGCGTGCAGTGAGAACTTTACAGAATGGCAACCATTTCATTGCATGGTTTAACCGCACCTGGGAGATAACACATTATTGCCTTGATATAATTTTACTTAATAGCCTATCTAACCGGTAGAGAATGCATGTAACTATTTATCCCAAATTAGTGGGCATATTATGGTCTTTTTATTCAGAATTTAAAAAATGCTCGTTATGAAGCACTTTAAGCTATGTTTATAATAACCAGTAGAGGCTAATTAGAGGGAATTAACTAAGGCTGTGCTGGATGTGGAGTGAGTCACAATTCCCTCGCGCTGTTGTTCCCATAACCCTTTGGAGCATCTTTCATCCAAATAATCGTGACCCCTCCGCGTGACACACGGGAGAATATTCTTTAAAGCTAAATGATGAGCCCCGGGGCTCCGAGGCTAAAGGGGATTAGGCCTATACTCCTTATGAACATATAATATTCGGAAACGGGCGGATTTAGCAGCAGTGAAGTGATTTGACAGCTTAAAAGTCAGACTCACAGACATGGCTATTTCACAATAGGCTATCTACGAGGCGGCGCCTAGTAGGTTATTATTCAAATTCATCTATACTTAATTCGTTTTTTAATCTCTCTTTTTTTTGGGAGGGGGGTAATCACAGCAGCCGGACTAAAATAGCCAAATACAATGTGGAGGAGGGGAGGGGGCGGCAGGCATTAACAAGTTTCGAATCAACTTCCATGATGATCCAAGCCTAAATTATATTCCCCGGCGTCGCTTGCCGACAAAGGCCTGTAATAAAAAATATGAAAAAGAACGGGGGGAAAAAGGAAAAAAAAACGAACAACTTACCACCAGATTTCCCTTCTGAAGGATGCAGGCTGCGCCGGAGCCCTGGATGACGCTGTCCAGCACCTGCACGTCGCTGCTGGGGGAGTTGGAGCAGTTCCTCCGGCCTTGCCGGACCTCCTCCTCGATGTCCCCGAACCTGAAGGCGCACAGCGCGGACTTTCTGTCCGCCTTGCCGAACACTCCGAACAGGTAGGGCTCCGTCGCGTCCGCGTCGGGTCCCGCGTGCACCTCGGCGGGGTACACGGACAGCAGCCGGTTGTATATGTTCCCGTTAGATCCACACTGCAGGGGCATCTGGATGTAGGACTCCGTGAGCTTTCGGATCTCCGGGCCCGAGGAGGAGGACTTGCGGGGGTTCTCCTCCGTGTCCAGGCATATCCGAGCGAGGATGCTGTTGGGCTGACTCTCCTTGTGGCCCATCTTTGCGTCGTTGTTGATGGCAATATAGGAGTACGTTTTTTGCATGAAAGCGTCCACAAAGTTCAGCTTGTTTTTCGTTTTCACCTCCTGTTTGATCTTGAACACGTTATCCTCTGAGGGGTTGATGTCGTACGTGAAAAGTCGCGCTAGATCCTTGATGTTCAGGGACCGAATGGCGATCTCCGGCGTGTTCTCGAAGCGCAGGTCCTCCTTGCTGTGGTTCTTGGGGAAAAACGGGGACCCGGCGCCCGTGTAAGTGGCCCCGACGAGAAGCCGGGTGCTGCCGCCGTGACTCTTGAAGATGAGTCCCACGGTGGACGCGTTGGGGTGGTTGGCGGCTATGTTGAGCATGCTGGGGAACACGGTCTTCTCGCCCTGCGGCGGGAACTCCACCGCGATCTCCGAGAGGTTCTCCATCTTCCTAAGCTCGCAGAAGCCCTGGTACACGGAGCCGCACACCACCAGCACCCCCTGGTCGCGGTCCAGCTTCAGCAGCTTGTTGTAGTTGTCCGTGAGCGACATGGGATGCTCGCACGGCGCCTGGGGCAGCTGTGGCGCGTGGCACAACAGGTTGTCCTCCACCGGCCCGGTCCTCTTCTCCACCTCGACGTTCAGCGTGCCGTTCAGCTGGTAGATGGAGTTCACGGTGGCCAGGTACACCTTGCGCGAGACCTCGTCCACCACGAAGTTATTGGTCCGATTTGGGCACGCGAACGACTGTTGGATCTGCAGCGCGCCGGCGAGGCACGTCGGGCTCCGGGCGCTCCAGTGGCGCGTTTCCAAAACCAGCACGCCGAGGAGCAGAACGCAAATCTCTACCGAGGAAGGTGGCATTTTTCCTTCGTCTGGCCTGCTGCGCCTTCCGCGTGTTCCGTGTTGAGGGGTGCATTGAGTAAAGGCGAAATTGTGTGTTTGTCCCGAACTGCGACAACCCGAGAGGAAAGGCTGTTTCCTGCTCAACGCCTCAGCACAGAGTGACGTGATAAGCGAGTCGTGCTTCCTCTTCGCCGCGTAGCGCGCATGGGAGCGAGCTGTGTGTGAGCCTCTCTCTCTCCCTCTCTGCCCACTGTGGAGTGGAGCACTCAAACTCACTGCCCCCCTACCCCACAATTAGGCTATACACCCCTACACAGACATTAGACACATCTGTAGAGACATCTGTACAGGCACTCTCAGGCAGCTATATGGGGAGAAAATCGCAGAATTCCCAGCTGTCCAAAAATCAGTTGGTCCGCTCAAGTTGCACAGTAAAATCATGGGTGTTCATTTAACTCCGAGTGAAAGTGCATGCATGCACACAGATGGAACCAATTGGACGCGTAATAAGGGTCCGTGTGCAATTGTGCATGGTTCAATTTGAGCACTCAGAGTTACAAAGGGATAAATCCAACACCAGGGGATTTGACTGTGTGAGGAATAAGTGATCATGCGTAACGGATGTCTTCATTGGCAACAATACATTAAAAAAAACACTGTAGGCCTAAGTAACTTATTTTTGTGATGTGATCAGAAATAATCGTGTGACGATCAAAACACAAAATCAATAGTGACGTTAATGTAAACATCTGTCCATTGCAGCCCTTCTTTCAAGTCCAGATGATCCACTTGATGAATCCATAGCCTCTACCTCTCAGCATGGTTCCGCTCATCTCGGGGTTAATGACAGGTCACTCTCCCACCTCCTGTGCTCCATGGTCCCAGGGCACCCAGATTAGTTCTGCAGATTCGGAGGGTTCCGTCTGGGCACATACACATACGGCACACGGTAAGTACCGTGAAAGTGCTGCCAGATGGACACAACAGCACACCTTTCCGGTTTCTGACATGCACGTCCATTCGGAGGCATTTGTGGCTTTTGGCCTCATAAATATTCAAGCTCAACACATGCGCCCCTTTCAAAAATGCATGAATATGGTCAGTTTTTCTGTTTCTACCAGCCTAGCCTATACATCAGGTGGGTCGTGCTCACGCTCGAGCAGCTCATATGACCTACTATAAGCAATATGTTTGGTACAATCAAAGGCACCGTGACTGTTATAAATTAAGTAATTCACTTATGGTCAGAGTGAAAATGGATCAATGTATGTTACCGTAGGCCTATGTACATCTCTCCAAAGTCGAAAAACATATATAGGTTAATAGGCTACGCTACCCTGATTTATAAGCTAACGCTATTTCATTTACGCGCTTGCTAGTGTCTGCACTCAGTCTGCACCGAAAATAGCCCCCCAAATGCCCAAATTCAGGCTGGCTAAAACCATAGCCTGATTTGATATATTTGAACTAGCTCTAGCTCGTAAACATTTTGAATCCATTTACCCAGGGGACGCGCACTCTGTTCTCGGATATCTGGGGCGCGTTCCCGTCACCACTTGTCTGTTATTTTGGACTGATAACGTGCGCAGCATGTGGGCCTTGGCACGCGGCCATGCGCATAATCTGGTAGCATGTAGAGGGCCAGGAAAGTGCTCCGATAGCTCCGATAACGCGAAACATAATGACCCTCCGTCAACCTGAACCCCCCCCCCCCCCCCCTCTCTCTCTATATCTGAGATATAGAGAGAGCTATATGTATGTGATTGAGGGGGGGGGGGGGGGGGTAGCAGCATGGGTCACGAGTCACGACTGTCAAGCATCAGATATCACTAGTGGAGGTGTGACTGAGTGCTGCGCTTTGGTTACGCTCAATCAAACGTGACAACAAACGGAAGCAAGCTGTAATTATGGCTATGCTATAGGGGATTTCAAACTGTTACAGGTCACGGCCCCCAAAGTCACTTTGATTAGACAATAATATATGCCCCCCTTAGCCTATTTCAAATGACACTCTAATATGAAAACATGTTAATTACATAATAATTAGGCCGACATTAATAATTAGGCCTACAATAATAATTAGGCCTAAATGTAGGCCTACTTATCAAAGTATAGGCTAGGCCTGGCGTCCGTCCGATAGGGTAGCCTAGAAGCCTACTATATAAAACAGGATATATCAGTCACTTCGCTAATCATGCATTATTACCTTGTATAGGCTAATAGGCTACATTTTCAAGTGAAATATAGTTACATTAAATGTGCCTACTTTGTATTCTTTATTTAGTAGGCGATGGATGTCATTGTGACATACATTGTCACAGGCATCAGACATACCAGCACTTTTTGAAAAAGACTGGTAGCCTAAATAATATACCGGTAGGCAGGCTAGCCTGTGGGTGAGTGAGGTTGAGAGAGAGAGAGAGAGAGAGAGAGAGAGAGAGCGAGAGAGCGAGAGAGCGATGGTGGGACAAAATAATAAACATGGATACATCTTGTATTTATAAAGAAAATATATAGTGTGTTGTTTTGGCTGTAAGACACGGAGAACGTGGTTAGACGGGCTGTGTCACCGCAACCTGTTTCCTCTCTGATAAGAGAGGAACACCTACTTAAGGGCTCTGTCTCTGCTATAAACCAAGGAGCTGTTCGAGTCAGTCCGACCAAACTATGGCGACGGAATGCATCGATGACAATAAACGGCGAAATGCCGCCATCTAGTGGTCTCGAGTGGAGTGTGCCGAGGGGTGTGTACTGTGCACTGTGACTGGACTTTTACAGTCTATGGACTGGACCCATGACTGTTAATATTTTGTGCCGGGATCGCCATAAAGAGATTTGTGTTAAAAAAAAAAAAAATCCTCGATTAAAAAAAGATAAGAAACCGGTCTTGTAGATCTATTTTTTAATAGCCAAAATAGAAAATAATGCCAATTTGGAGCCAATTTGCCGCTACAAGATTGCATTAATAAAGTTGTCCTTATTGTGCAAATGTAGACGGTGTGCAGGTCATTGTTGTTGTATAATAGAATATAAACATAGGGTGTTGTGTAGTTTCATTCATTTAAACAATTTATTTTGTGTGTTAATGTAGAGGGAAACATATAGGGACAGACTATGGTTGCGACTTGCGAGGGCACCCCCTCCCTTTGCATAAACTATGCTTTGTTTTATTAAGTCCATTACATGTATTTAATAAAACATTTTTTAAAGCATTTTCTTTGTTGTGATTTGTTTTAAACTTCAGTTGTGCTTTTGATTTATTAAGATTATGTTGGTCATCCTCATTTGGACTTTGGGTCAACTCCTGTTTAAAAAGGTTCTACATAAAAAAAAGGTGACTTGAATTGATTTGGTGTTTGCCATTAAAAAGACAATTCCTATAGAAAGTCATTGTCACTACTTCCTATTAAAATGTATGTTTCCCTATTAAAATGTAGGCAGTAGGGCGGCTCTCTCTTTGACTACATGTTGTAGTCATGAGCCCCCCCCCCCCCCCCCCCACACACACACACACACACAAACACAATTCACATATTCAAGAAATTTTGCACAAAATAAATAATCAAATGTGACTAATACGTTAGTCAGGAATGCACTTTATTTTATCCCACACTTAGAAAAGGACATCAGAAGGCACTGGAGTGGTTTATCACTACTGCCGTGTGAGCAGGAGCCACTGCAAGGCCAAACCTGGGTCAAAGGTCAGCTCAGTGTCAGTTCACCCGCTGCAGTGTTGATCGCACGACTCAAGAGAATCCATGTGCCACTCTTTTATACCTTTTGACTGATTTCATAGGAAGAGTTGACAAAAATAGCCGCTCTACAAGCTCACAAGGGGTCATGTTGTGATGCATTGTGAGCCTGTGGATAGGCTATTTTATTGCAAGGGACGATGAATTATAAATCAGGCTTAATCCTGACCTGAATCAACCCGTCTTCTCCCAGAGAGGACAGCTGTTTAAAAAGCAATGGTCGCTATCTAGGGTTTCTCAACCTTCATCCAGACCTAAACTGGTAATATTTATTGGTGTGCTAAAGTGCAACTGTACATATCAAATTTCCATACTCTTGTTATCTGACTTGAAATAAGCTTCTCAGCGATGACATGCAGAATGGACTTCAAAATGTTCCAGCTCACTTTTTCAAGTCCATGACCTGATGAGGGTGAAAGATAAGATAGGTGGGCTGGACACTGAGTCAAGGAGGCGTGTGCTTGAGACACAAGGCGTACGCACGCCAGGAATATATATATATATATTTTTTTAATTTTGAGTCTCAAGCTCCTTCATAGATCATTAGAAGTCCACTCACGCTACTGCTTTCCTCTCACGATGTTGTTGCAAATCTCCAGAAAAGGTTACACCTCCTGAAATCAAAGCGTGTTCCTGACACATTCATGTCGTATCGTGACTTTCTGAGATCTGTCCGCTCGGCCCGGAGCCTCGTGGCGCTAGAATGAGGTTTGGCACTGGGTGAGCACTCCACGGGGCATGGGCGCTGGCGGAAAAAGAAAGAAAGAAAGAAAGAAAGCCAACAGACACTGCACACAGTCAAATCGTCAGTGTTAATTCAGTCTGCTCAAACCATTTAAAAGTAGTTTTTCCCCCACTGTGTATCGTATACACAGGGAGATTAAATAATGAAGATCATGTTACAGGCAGTGTGCGTTTTTTTGACAGGCATGGCAGTGGAGAGTCGTCTGTCATTGTGGATATGAAGCTGCAAAACATTCCTGCTCCAACCGTACATAGAGCTGGACAATAAGCACCGAGGGTTCTGTGAACTGCGTTACGAGGTTGAATGCGTTGGGTCCTGGCAACTTGATTTCACCTGCGTGGTGGCCTTTTGCCGCGGATATTAAGACCAAAAAGAAAGTTTCAGTGTTATTGTCAAACGGACACGTGCAGGACTGAACGCATGCAGCTGAAAATACGGTGGATCCTTCGCTTGAGAACGGGTGCAGTCCACTGCAGGGAGTGGACCGGTCCGTTGTGGCCAACGCCTGCTTTATACCTCGCCGTACAACGGTGTCTCAACGAAAATAGGCAGTCTATTTTCCACAAGCGGTATACAAATTAAGCATAAGACTAGAGCTGCCACAGCTCTCTTCATCAGTATGATTCACAAACTCCTCCACTATCTCAATCTTATTTATGTTGTTTCACTTAAAAACAAAAAAAAAGAGGAATAATTTCTATTAGAAACAGTAAGGAAGCACAAGTAGTCTCTAGTTCATCATGACACTGCACTGGGTGTCACAGTCATTGGCAGAGTGCTCTGAGGAAAGGTTCGGACATAACAGCAGGAGGTGGAGAGCCACTCACGGGAAAACGTCTCCTTCACCGTTCAAGTTCTCTTCCTGAAGGCAGCCAATCACATTAGCATACAGAACGGATTGAGCCTATGAGCTGGATCACCAATCAATTTTTCCTGACTAAACTCCTCTTTGTGCCGAGGACGAGGAGCGTGAAGCTACATGGTACTGAATAAAATCATGCTGAGCATAAAATATTATTAGAAACAATAATATAATTGATTAAACCTTAAAGATAAAAACAGTATGTCTCTGCAGTGCATCCTGCGTGGGGATAGGAAGGAACACTAATAGCTCCTCTCCAAAATGTAAACAGTCTTCTTTTCCTAAATGAGGGTCAACGTCAACTCGGTTGTCTTTTTGTCCCTCACACCGTCTTCATTCCAAACTGAGCCCAGATCAGCTCAGACGGTTGGATGAATGTTCCGTGGCCCCCCCTGTGGTCATACAGCCATGCCGTCGCCGCTCACGTCTCTCGTGCGTTACCGCATAAGATACGACTGGAACAAAAAGGCACACCCCTTCCCGGTGCCACCGTGGAAAACAAGTGTATGTCCCGGTGGGACGGTTCATCTGGGCGGCTGCAGTGCGCGGTGCGTGTACCCCGACAGCGCCTCCCAGTTCCTCCACAGGAAGGCCAGGAGGAGGATGAGGAGGAGGGTGGAGAAGGAGCGCGAGCGTGTCTTCATCAGGGGGACCACGCAGTTGGCCACGGTGGAGACGAAGACCAGCAGCACGGCCATGAGGGCCAGCAGCACGTTGATGAGCTTCCCCAGGAGTGTACGGGCTGTGGCGTTCTCCAGCCCCTCCAGCTGGACCACCTGCTGCTGCTGCTGCTGCAGCTCCATCTTAGATATCCGGGTCTGACACGCCTCCAATGACTCCTGAAGGGTGCCACATGAGCGAAGTTGTACAAAAACAAAGACTGTCAACGTGATGAGTAATATACAGTATAGTGCAGCAATTCCAAACCTGTGGGCCATGCGCCACTGGTGGGAATATATTTAAAAAACAATAAATACAAATTATGTACTTAAACATGCATAAACATGCTCTGAAAATGCACTCTGTCCATATCATCTGACCACTTAATGGCTGGTCAGATGGGTGGGCCGCGAATGCTTTCAAGATTTTCAAGTGGGCCCTGATCCAGAAAAAGTTGGGAAGCCCTGGTATAATTGTCATCATATTACAGACTTCAATGAGTCGTCGATTTAATATTATTACATTGACATCTAGCACCCTCTGCTGTCAGGAAAGAGAAATGCACTTAAGCAGCGAGCTGAGCTTTAAACTACAAAAACAGATTTTTTATTTTTTGACAAATGCAAACGTAAAGTAGGCCCTCATACAGAACAGGAGTGATTCTTGATTTGAGTGAGGAAATGCTGTTGATGACATATAAACAGTTACACAAGCCAGACTTGATCTTTTGTTCTCACCTTGCCTTATTTGCACTGTCAACACACATGAGCTAATACCTTGAACTACCAGAGAGGTTACGTGCCTACCTCCTTATAACAATGCTTTCAATTTGTGGCTGCTGGGCGGAAACCTTGCATGTACAAAACCGACAGGAACTGGTAAAGAAAATAACCTGTGTTCCAGTGGATCCAATGTAGTTACAGCCGTATTTTGTCACAAGCTCTTGTTAGTGCTTTTCATTGGTTAAATATTTATAAAACACACAAACTTTCAACCTGGCATCCCTAGTTTGAGCATGTCATGAACATGAGTGGTTCCGGACGTACCTGGATGTCCCTGGCTCTTTCGTAGGACTGATAGGCGATCTTCTCCTCCATGCTGGCCAGCTCCTGCTTTAGGTTCAGGATCTCATTCTGGTGCAGTTCTGTCAGATCATTCAGCTGCTCCTCCAGACGCTCACACCTGAACACACACACACACACACACACACACACACACACACACACACACACACACACACACACACACGTTTGTATTGCTGAGGACATCGACGTTTGATGTGAATATACAGTGATTTTATTAATGCCATTTTACAGTGTTTTAACTCTAAAGCCAAAACAGTCTGATACTGGTGCTACATTTTTTGCCATAAAACAACCATTTCTCTTGTGAGGACCAGGTCTCGATGAATTTAATACACAGGAGATTAATGGAAACATATGTGGGTTATCCTTATAGCATTCTTGTTTTGTATATCTGTGCCACCGTGCCTTTTTTGGAAATTTGTAAATAAAGTCATCAATCAATCAAAAACCAGGAAAATGGTCCCCACAAATGTCTATTTCTCAAATTCTACTGAAGTTGTGGGGACATTTGGCCTTCACTAGTAACACACACCCACCCACACACACGTTCCACCACGTGAGAGACAGAGACATAATTAGCTTAAACAAAGAACCATAACAGGTATTACTCGGGAGCAGCTGTTGACTGATGACTCGCCCTGAGCAGATTAGAGCATGCTTACTCATCTGCTGATCAAGTGGACCAATCACAGGAGCTGGGATGAAACTAACCAATAGCAGACTATAAGCAGGTGAAAGAGGGAAGCAAAACAACTTTGGCGTTGTTTGTTATGGCAAGAACATATGAACAGATATGTAATAAATAGTGTACTGTATGAATGGTCAGATGACCCAATGTTTCAGCATGATTCAGCGAATCACGCCTAATTCATACAAATGTGTCGCTTGCCGAAAATAACAAAATGAAATTCACAGTATAAATACGTATAAATTAGGTTAGATTCTGCTTTCTCAGCTTTCTTACAGAGAGAGAGAGAAAGTAACATGACCTTATGTTTGTGTACAATGACAACAAGTATCAGGGATGATTATTGTACACTGTACAGTACACTACAATTATGACATGGCTGAGACAGCCAGCAGCCTGCATTCGTTCATGTCCAAGTCTATCGAGTCCTTCAGCAAGTGCTTTGCTTAAACTAACAGTGGTTATGAAGTGCTCTTTTTGAACGATAATCCCCAGCAGACATTTAGAAATGAGCTCACTAGTGTCTAGCGGTCTCTTTACTAGCTTTTACTTTAAGCTTTTAGCTTACACGGCATGCAATAAAACTTGAGGTCGCTTCTATGGACATTTAAGGGAGAAAAATGTTCCTGTAACTTTGTCAAACCCCTTCTCTATGCCCAATTCCTCCCCCTTGCAATTACCCCCACCCCTTCCTCGATGTCGAGACATTCGGGAGGAATGTCAGTGGTTTATTTAAGGGCAGATATGCCCACAAGAGAGGCAGACCCACGGGTAGACGAAAACATAAACAGGCTTGTAGTTGTAGGGAAGACAACTGTGAGTATGAGTTCAGAGGTGTGATGCTGACCACAACGGCTGAAATAACCTCTAGACCTCTATGTGGTCGATGGACAGCTGAGGTATTTACAGTATGTGTCTGCCACTTTCCTCCTTCACAGAGATCTTAGTTTAAACGTAAACTTCTGTCGTTCTGTGTCGGCACAGCAGAACTATTGTTCTTTACAGACAGTGGTTTATTATCGAGCTACAGACATCTGCGCATGCATTTTCCCTTTAGGTAAATATAGTAACATTAGTGGTGCCATTGTTTGATAATGGGTAATTAATTACAGCAATTAACGTCTCTGTAGTAACACATAATATTGACTATTCTTGGAGAAGTAGCACTCTGGTCTGGGTCAAGGACAAGGTTTGTTCTTTATCTCCAGTTTATGTTGGGTTATAATAAAAAAGGTCCACAAACGGACTGATAATGATAACCCTATGAAACTACAATATAAGTGGGTGGAGTTTGCTCAGGTGTATTTCTCCATATGCATCTGTTCTTCCTGATTACACATTGGCAGTCCTGCACGTGATATGATTAAGGAAGTTATGAGGATTGAGGAACATGTCATGTGTTGTCTAACACATTCTCTCTCTCACCCTCTCTCTCTTGAATGTGTCTGTACCTGAAGCGTTCTTCCTGCAGGGCCTGCATGATAACCGTGTAGTCCCTCTGATAGTGGCTCTTCAGTCCCTCCAGGCTCTCCTCCAGGCGACTCTGCCCCTCCCTCAGTTCCTGCACCTCCTGCAGCAGCATGTCCAGGCTAGAGCTTTGGCTCCTCTCCAGCGTGTTGCCCTTGGAGCTGGGGGGGCCTCCGGGGGCTCCCGTGGTGCTGTTGGCCCCTGCCGAGCCTGATGTGGCGCTGGAGCAGTCGTCCTCGCTGCCGTACTTGGGACTGCTGGACTGGAGGAGGTGGTGCCCGGTGCTGCTCAGCGATCGGCTGCCGGCTCCCGGGACACCTTCGTCCCCAACGGGGTCGTCCAGGGAGGAGATGTTGTCGGCGCTGCCAAATTTGTTGCGGATGAGCGAGGCGATCTCCCGGGGTTTGGAGACGACGGCGCCGGCGGCGGAATGCGTGGCCTGGGAGAAGCTGGAGAGGCCTCCCTTCACGCTGTCCACCACGCCCTCGCTGAAGCCGGTGACTTTGGCCCCCACGTCCTTCAGGCCCTGCTGCATGTCCCGCAGCACGTCCTTGGGCTGCCGCGGGATCCCGTTGTGCTCCACCTCGCGCAGCTTGCGGTGGTAGTGCTCCAGCTTCCGCTGCAGCTGTTGGATGGTCTGAGCGGACTTCTGGTTCTTCTTCTCAAAAACCTGCCAGGCAGCAGAACAGGTTCTTATTAGCAAAGAGCAGTGCTGGACAAAGTACTCCACAAAATATAAACACTACAGGTGAAAGTTGCTATTGTCAAATTTGTACTTGAGTTAAAGCACCAGGGTACAAAGTACATTTATTTTTTAACATCAATGCATTGCTGTGTTGAAATGTATAAATGTTTTAAAAATCTAATGTAAAATACACCGTCAGAGTTAACACTGAGAATGTCATTATGCATCTAATATCCTCATGGACAGCACTGCTTCCTCCCTCCTAGGCTCCTACCTGTTTGATGCGTCCGCTTTGCTGCTTGTCAGCATTGTTCGCCAGCTTGAGGTACTCGGCCACATTGTCGTCTCTGGCAGTTTGCTCGATCTTGATCTGCTCCGTGAGCTTGAGGATCTTCTGCTGCAGCTGGGCGATGGCCTGCTTGGTGCGCTGCGGGTCCAGGGCGGCATCCTCGCCCCCTGAGAAAGAACTGTCTGCCCCGCACGACAGGCCCAGGGGGCTCTGTAGCAGCCCACTCACCTCCAACCGGTCGATCTGGAAGGGAAAAGACAGGAAGTGGTTGTGAGTCAGTGGAAAGGGATTGCAAAAATGTGTGTTGCGGAAAGAGCAAAGAAATCAAAAGGATGAATCACTTAATCGCCTAACCCTATTGACCAGAGTCCCCCAGGGGTCTATACTAGACCTTTTTCCCTCTACACCAAATATCTTTGCCGAAAATATACGATCTACAGGGTCACAGCTTGTAGATGTGCTATTTTGACCTACAGACCAGACTCAAACTGGCTTCTGTGATTCTCCTAGTGAGCTTTAAAAGGATTGCCATGGGCACACTTCCCAAACATTGCTCCTGCTTTGACGTATAGCAAATGTTGGTTCTCTTGCTTTTTAGTCTATTGGCAAATTTTGTTGCTTAGTTTTATAATTAGCCTTTATTGTTCCCTGTTCTCCCTTTGAGCTTCTTCGGTAGTGCATGGGTACTGTATTTATGAACGTTGCATGTCTGTCCTGTTATTGTCTTGTATTTATTGTTACTGGCAAAGCCGTGTTACTTATTTTGCCTCTTCTCTTGGCCAGTTCACACTTGTAAAAGAGACTTTAGTCTCAATGTGGTTTTTACTGATTAAATAAAGGTTAAATAAAATAAAATATTATTTTTCGCTGAACGACTTCCTCCAGAATTGGGACATTAGGGTGGTTAATATACAGGAGTAGGGTTTTAATCTTAAAAAAAAATCTGATATGTTTATTACTGTGAAAACAGTAATTTTGCTGATGCAGACCAAAATGTCTATTCTGCTTTGTAAGTCTGTGATGCTGTTTCCACAGAGAGGATCACTCGCGGCCAAGATGCTTCCAAACAGGAAGACGGACAATAACTTTTGCATGCAAGAAAGGAAAAAAAAAGCAGAAGTCGAATCCATTTCTAATGAAATGTCAAGAGAATCGATACAGTGGAGACCCACTGGTCAATCAAGCACAAGCCTTGGAAACCCTTTAAGTAACCAAGCACAGACTCTGGTTAAATAGGTGAGCAGTGGATGATACAGTTACAGAATCACCCACATGAGTTTTCGGTCCAGTGAGCTCCAATATAGGGCATGATTCACCTCCAGGATGTTGGGATTTGTGACCTGCCGTTTCACAGACCAGGAATACATGTGGCTCTTTTTCAGACACCTGACCTGACACAGTTTTCTATCCCCCAATAGCTCACCAAGCACACAAAAAACACACCTTAATGAAAGCTTGGTTCAAGTTTGTTTGTTCTAATCTAGAATTCACCTCAGTGACCTCACAGCTGCTACAATCCATAACTGGCCTAAGAAGGCGAACCACTGACCCACAATCATCAGAGACAACAGGGACGTGTTTATTGCTCTCAAGTCAGAACACATGCCATGATTGCCATCCCATTATGCTGTGACCTGAACGCCAATAAGCAGTTGAATCTAACGGGATGCCCTCAGGGCATGATAGGATGCACAATGCCAGGGTTGACAGACAGGAGGAGTAGGCAATATAATCCCCATTGAGTTACAATGCCTGCAGGGCACTACTGGTATCTACCTTCAAAGCCCTACCTACATCTACCTACGCCACCAGGTGATCGGGTGTTTGCCAAAAAGCATGAAACACCAGTCAGTCACACTCACCTGGCACCTGCAGTGCATAAATGCAATATCATGACTAACTGATGACTGACAGGCGAGACACAAAAGAGAAACTGTAGGCTACCACAATGTAGGTATAAGTAAAGGTGTAATGTAGGCTACATAGCCTAATATGTAGGCTACATATCCTAATAATCAGCTTGTTGTCATTATTACCAACTGTGCCAAAAGAACGCAATAAAATATACTACACGCGATTTTTTAGAACTTTTGTCCCGGTCACTCGGACAACTGCTTTAAATGAATGAGTCGTTAAAAAGAAAGTAATAAACTATGCCCAACTCAAGTCTGTCGAAAATAACCGACCCATTTACAAGCTCAAAGCGTTTCGGCGAGTGTTTCGGCGTCTTACGAAAAAGTTGAAATCGGACTCGGGAAACTGGATTTGTTTATGAAGTTTGCGCGTTTGATCGGCGCTCAGCAGCTCACCTTGCCATTCTTCAGACGGAGTAACTGTTCCCAGTGCATTGTTATGATTATCGTGTATTATCCAGAGCGTAGGTCCGCTGTGTACTTTGATAAGTATGTCCATTCAAACTGTCGCGGCACTGCACTCCCAGTGTGACAGTGTCCCACTATAATACTACTATACTGTCCAAGCAGCTGAGCCGAGCGTGTTGTGAGTGAACTTGTGAAAATACAGTTGAAGAGCGCACCTGAAACTGTCCCTCCTCCTCTCTCTCTCTCTCTCTCTCTCTCTCTCTCTAGCAGCCAATGGTCACCCCACCTCTCTCTCCCTTTCTCTCTCACTCAACCCGCCCCCACCGCGAGGGAGGGAAGGTGACAAGATAATGACATCATCCTCTGAACTCGTAAATCTGATTTGAGCATTAAGTGTAACACAAGACGATCAAACGTCAGACACTCACTCAGTCAATCCGGTCATTCTCGCTTGCTGCTGGCCATGGGCGGTCAAAAATAGCGCTATGGAATTTCAGGGAAAACACGCGTGCGTCGCTCTGCTACTCTGCTTGCATCATTGCATGTTATATTTGGAGAGTGGCCTATAGCCTACTAGCCTGTATTAAGCATTAATTAATCAATATAAATACCATATCACACTGATGTAGGTCTATAAATGTTTATTATGTCTTTGTTGTTTACAACCTCGAGTAATTTTGTAACACTTGCTTGTTTCCTAATGTCTTAGCCTACACATGATATTTTATATGTTCATAAAAAAGAAAGACAAAATAATACAGCAATTAAAGACCAATATACAACTTCAGAGATTAATGTGTTTGGCCCACAGAAGAAACGTAGAAAGATTGAAGTTCAACAACACTTTTTTTTGAAGGCTGCCAAATTATTTTCGGTGTCATGTGTGCAGCTACAGTGCACTGGGCCACTGGCCGGACACGTGTGTGCATCTCCGCAGGAGGCAGGAACTCCAACTCAAAAAAGAGAACAGAAACGAGGTTCGTGCCAGGGTATAGGGCCTATATTTATTTATAGCACCAGTTCATAACCCAACGAATATGTTAAAGAAGACTCAAGACTGTAAAGGAGAAGTCCTAAAAACTGATTGCAGTTGAACAAAAAAAAACCCTAAGGGCAGATTGGATTGCAAAGTAGTCTGTCCTGTGCTGTCGCGTCACGTCCCACTCCCAGTCTCTCTGTCGCACATGCCACCCAATGGAGAGGATTACCACCGGGGCAAGAAAAACCAGTCTACCTTTCTATGGCGTACGCACGCACGTACATACGCACGCACGCACTAACTTGTGAGAACAATAGGCTAAACATAAGTTTTGACTTTTTGAGGACTGCAATTTTATAAATGCCAATTTTCTCAATTTCTTTAGCCATATAGGCCATATAACGGCATAACCATATGAAGCCTGAGCTGTTGTAGTCTAGTTACAAAATAGCACATATACTTTTAATCAAACAAAAACAACAATTTCCCTGCTGAGGACAAGGACAATATTGTCCTCACATTGTGTAGTCTACCCAGATTCTAATGGCATTTGGCCCTCAAAAGTAGGGCACACACCACACGCACATGGGGATGCCATGTCCACTTATTATAAGCGACTTTCTGTAATATTGGTAGTTGTGGGTTGTGATTTTTTGGCTTGTTTCTGTATGGTTGCTTATTTATTATTTCTTATTTATTATTTATTTCTTATTATCTTAAATGCTGTTTAAACCGGTTTAAACCAGTGGTTCTCAAACATTTTCATGTCAAGGACCCCCAAATTAATACCGGTATGTATTTGTCTGCGGACTCCTCATCTGAAAATAGTTTGTGCCTGGGACCCCCATACCATATTTGTGGTGTTAAAAAAATATTATTATTTTGTATGCTTTATTGTAAAATCACTAAAAAACTTTGAAGACAAGTTTTCTATAATTGCTTCTTTTTGTTTTGGATAGTTTGCATATAGCCCAGGTTGCTTAATTCTCACACACACACACACACACACACACACACACACACACACACACACACAAACTTAGCTGTAACTAGCTGTAACTAGCTGTAACTCATGATTTCAGCTCAGCTGTGATGATCGGGCCTTTTGTCCGGCGATGACTCAATAGCGTTGGCAACAGTTGTTTACAGTAAGTCTAATCTTTGAAATCCCCTTTTGACGGGCAGCTGAGCCGATCAAATGAATCAGAGAGCTGGAATGGTATGCGGGTGCAGAAAGGGATTGAGGTGATGCAGTGATGCAGTGGATCCCCCCTCCCCCCGATCTGTTACGGTATATACTGTAAACAGAAATAGATAGCATGACGAGCGGGGGCATGTCTGAAGGTATTCAAATTGTTGCACCTTTAAGACATTCTTGTACTGTATGTCACGTGGTTGCACAGAATTAGAACATGATGAGAGCCTTTGTTTTTATGTATTTTGGAATGTTTACAGTATTTTAAGTAACTGCCAAAGTAAGACACCAAGAGCTGCCACTGGCCAGCAAATTAGTGCTGTGAGAACCAACACATGGGGCACAGCCAGGTCACGAGGACGTCCCATATTAACATACGTTGATGTACTCAAGAAAGACACAGGAGTTACAGCATTACGAGCTGGCCACAGATGTATGGAGAACTGGGAGTCTGGGATGACTGGAAGTGACAATGGAGGGCTCGTCTGACGACGACCTGGAGAGATCCCATTTCAATGTAGGCTGGGCACAATATGTGCTGTGGAGTGCGGAAGTACAGCTCAAATCTGTTTAACATTCTCCGTGTATGAAACTAGTGTTGTGATTGGTCGACAAATATTGTATCCGGGGGAAATAAATCTGAAAATAAGTCTGTTCCGGACAGACATTTCCAGCTATGCACTCTATGCCTTATATTGTGACCAGGCTTTTCTCTTCACAGATGAGTAAGCCTGGGACCAAGGCTACTTTCAATGTATTGAATTTTCAATGGCTTGGTTTCTATTGCACGAATGCACCCCTCCCTCTTTATGTCGTAGCGCTAGTAACACCCCTGCTATGTGGCAGGCATGCTCATGCATGTATACAAATAAACTCACACAAAACACTCACATGCACAAAGAACACAGTGGAAATGTGTTTATCCTTTAGAATTGAGGTGTGTTGTATCTTCAATAAAAATGTCAGTCAATCAATCAATCAATCAATCAATCAACAGAATTGAACAAAATTAGAAGTCTCTTTTTATTAATGCAAAAATAGATAACTTTTTATCCTGGTGGATCTTTGACAGGTCCATATAAGACACCGTACAAAAGTCAGAATTTTGGCTTGGTGAAATGTGGGTTCTACTTTCAAATAATTAAAATAATTATAAAAAAATGTATAAGCTTTGCACTTAACCCAGTACCTACTGTCGATCACTCTCCCACTAAAGTAGTGAAAAGAATTAGATCTCATTATATAACTCAACTAACAATTAACTTAAACAATTAACAATTTTAACCCTGGTGTCCAATCGTTTTTTGCATAAATATTTGTACATATCTGTCAAAAGGAAAGGACAAAACACAAAAGCTCAAGAGTTTATTTCCATTGCTGTCCTTTATCTTTATGCTGAAGCTCAGTCACAACTCACAACGTGTTGCGATGTTGCATTCTGAGCTTGTTAGATCTGCTATGTTCAAAAAATGTCTTTACATTTTTCTAAAGAATTAGAAAATATGGCCTAAGTGGTTAACCTCTGATTGTATATGCATGCCTTGCCAATGGCCTTTAACCACAATTTTATCCTAGCATGGCACGTGCATTCTTTAAATGCACTACGAGTACATAATAAAGTTTATGATGGTCATAATCAAAGGCGTGACACAAATCCAAACGATCCACATATGTGACCTCGCCACATAATCAAATATGTGACCTCACCGACAGTGATAGATAACAAGGGCAATTAAGGAGCATTCACTGCACGGAATAGTAACGCTTAGATAGAGGAGGATTTTCCTCTTGTGATAAGAATAATCTATGTCCCTTAATTGTCCCCAAAAATTGCATCATAAGCACAGCCCTAAAAAGAAATTATGAACTCAGTGCGAGCGCACACACAAACACACACACACAGACAGACACACACACACGTGCGCAGCCGCGCAAACACACACATTTTATAAATGTAAGCAATGGTTGTATGCTATCAGAGATCAGAGTACACAATTAATTAACCCATAGCGATAGCGGTCAGTAGGGGTTTCCCAAGGGAAAAGACAGGGATATTCAGTGTAACTGGTCAGTCAGGTGGGGTTTCACTAGTGGGTGTGTCACTCTGCAGTAAGACTCACTCTGCTCGGCGCATAATTAGCGCTGTGCTATAATTCTCCAAAACTAATCCAATCAGCATCATCACTGATGTGCTAGCTAGAGTTTCTCCAAAACGAATCATGCGTGAAATTAAACATGGTGAGGATGAGGATTAGGCTAATTTCCCAGGACTATTACAGTCAAACATATTGATGTGCTGAGCATCACTGAAGTTTCTTTGTGTGTGTGTGTGTGTGTGTGTGTGTGTGTGTGTGTGTGTGTGTGTGTAGAGAGGAAGTCTGCCTGATCACACTCTGATTAGCCTTTAAAATGCAAAGAGAGTGAGAGTGGTGTGTGTATGACGTGTATATGCATTTACACAAGCATAAAAGAGTCTGTTTATCTGCCAGTCTGGCAGATAAACTGGTTGTGCAACAGTCTCCGATCTGAGCAAAGTGCCAGAACACAGTTAAGACGCGGCATAAGCTTGATGTACCTAAGATCCATCAGAGGCCTGGCAAAGACCGCACACACACACACACACACACACACACACACACACACACACACACACACACACACACACACACACACACACACACACACACACACACACACACACACACACACACACACACACACACACACACACACACACACACACACACACACACACACACACACACACACACACACGGCGGTGGCGTAACCGTCTGGGCACCCGACTGGTAATCCAGTCGCAGTGTGCCGCGGGTTCGGCTCCCGAGCCCGACACGGCCTTTACTGCATGTCATCCCCCCATCTCTCTCCCGTTTCCTGTCAGCCTACTGTCTGTCCTTTCAAAAACAAATAAAAAATTCCCTCACTCAGTCTGAGTTAGGGGATGAGACATGCATTACACATAATTAGACTCACTGCTGGCTGACAAGAACACATTGTGCTGCCCTGTTACACATTACATGTACTGTTGCACATGTAAACATACGGCACTAATTGCTGGCTGGCCAGAGTCATAGATAAACATGGACTGATCTCAGCACTATCTTCATTCATTATACTCATGTCCCTTTTCCTGTAGGCTACTCCATTCCATCCTGCAGAACAACAGACCTGCTAAGGGTCCTAATTATTAATCATTTAGCTGGGGACCCCCAGGAACCCGCTCAAGGACCCGGGTCCCCGGAAAATATCCCAAAGGGGCGTAAACATTTGTCGCTTCCAGCCCGCAGTAGGACCCTAGGAGAGACCGATCAATCACTTTGCTAGAGTGACATGACGAGCTTTGACTTTTCCATTACACTACTTTAATGGTGCAGATTTGCTCGGTTCATACTTAACATAACAGAAGGACTTTATTGTCTGGACTTTCTATCAAACAATCAAGTATCAAGAAAATGTGCACGGCTGAAATGTTGTAGGTTTGACATTACAAGTTTAATAATTATTGTACTATAGCAGGCAATTGTTCCCTATTTTGTGTCATGATACGCAAACATTTGGCAAACATTTGTGAACAACATTATGTGGAAATAAGTTACAGATCGGATTTAGTAGTACAAACCCCTGTGAGACCCCGTTCAAATAAGTACTGTATATACAGTAGGGCTTTAAGTGTTTTTAGTTATATTTAGAGTAGACCTAACATTCCAGTCAGCTTACATAATAAGCTCAACCAAGGCATGATTTAGATTGTTTTGTACACAAATCTTTTTGTGTGAAACACCAAATACCAGAATCTAGCCCCTTTCCTAAGGACTCTCACTCATAAGCCCTATACTCTTTCAATCACCAAGGTTAGCTGTCTCTCTCTCTCTGTGTGTGTCTGTGTGTGTGTGTGTGTGTGTGTGTGTGTGTGTGTGTGTGTGTGTGTGTGTGTGTGTGTGTGTGTGTGTGTGTGTGTGTGTGTGTGTGTGTGTGTGTGTGTGTGTGTGTGTGTGTGTGTGTGTAGGCCGGGGTAATTAAACGTGATTTACCTTGTTAGTTACCATTCACCTCATTTCCGCAGAGTGCTTCCTGTACTGTCATCTCCAGTTACCGTCACAGCAGCGATTTCACGTGCAGAGATCCTACAGTGATACTGTGGAGTCCCGTTTCGCTGGGCGAACCCTGCTCTGTTCAGCCCTACACCTCTGCCCAGGCCCTGTATCACATTACAATGTTCTCAGAAGTGCTGAAAAGGTGAAGAGGTGATACAGTGTATACTGTACATCACCGTTGAGTGGCTGCTGACTGGTGTTGGCTGCACCCAGTAATATTATATATTCCTGAACTTTCCAGACTGTCCTTGAGTTGAGCGAGCCTTTCCCCCGAAGTGAGTCTGGGGGTCGGCTGCAGCCGCACTCACTCCATGTTACTTTTCATCTGTGGGATGAAATAGTCATGGGAGAGGTGATCTAGGGTCCATGTTGCGAGTACTGTTAGGGGCCAGTTGTTCTACATGTACAAGCAGACGCATATGTTGTTGCTGTTGGGTGGAAAACTTGTATGTCCGAAACTGTTACTTCAAATGGTGTTCCAAGGGATCCAATGTACTTATTCAGTCACAACTCACAAGCTCTTGTTAATACTTTTCATCTATTTATAATACCCACAGACGGACTTAAGGACTTTCGTTTTCAAAATCTTTCCAAAATAACGACAATAGGCGATCTACAAGCTCACCCTTTTCCCTGCTGTTGCGCAACACTCGTGTATGACAAAGTATGACATTAATTTGAAGTGAGGGGCGCTCTTATCACCATACATCATCAATCATCAAATTCCGTGCTCAGCCAATCAAATAATTTCCGTGGTACACACAGACACACAAAGCTGGGCATAGGAGGGGCTAGCGCTCCTCAAAAAAAGGGGACAAAAAGCACAATAAAGTGAAAATATGGAGATTTTCAGCAAAAATGTGCAGGTGAGCCTACTCAGATGGATACACGGTTACTGGATATATCAACATACAGTTTCTGCTCTGTCATCAAGCTGTGAATAATCCAAATATTGCTATCACATCTGTTTAAACAAGTTTGCTTGCTCTCTCTCTCTCTCTCTCTCTCTCTCTGTCTCTCTCTCCGTCTCCCTTGCAAATTGCGAAGAATCAATCAATCAATATCTAATCTATGTTGCATTTTATTGTCTCTTTATTTACAAATGCTCTCTCTCACTCCCCTTACCCTCTTTTCCCCTTATCTCTCATTCTCTCCAATTCTCTTTCTCTCATGATCAGACTAATCATAATCTGATAAAGTGAACTTCACACTCCTGATAAGACAGTTTGATCTTTAACCCTGGTGTCTGCAGGAAAGTGAATACAGTCTCCATAGTAACTACATATGACAGTGCCAATCACTGGAAGATACAAACCAGGATCTATTGTTAAAAACAGATACATATATATATTTGTTTATTTTATAGAAAAACCTATCGAAAAACTTTCTTGCCATAGAATAGTTTAAATCTTCAACTTCACTTCAGTCAGTCAATTCCCCCAATGGTCTTCAATGAAAGAACTCCAGACTTCAGGTTATGTGAATTAAGGTCGGCACATTAACATTATGCAACTGATGGACAGGCCATGTCATGACGACCTCATTAAAGAATTAAAAGCAGGACATACCGTACAGTACAGAGTAGCAAAGAGGGGCAGAGCTATACAGTAAAATCCCCACCCAGTGTTCATTTATGTCTATGTAACTCAGTGAGTGTGCACATTTCTTGTCACCTTCATCGCTCTTATTTCCCTATGGGGTAAAATCCCACTCGACCTTGCTGAACCAATATTGACACAAAAGAACAGTTTTAAGAGGAAATCCTTCTTGTGGTTTCTTTAAGGGGATTCAGTCTGGCAACAATGAACACCATTCACAGCCTATGGACAATTACATAACTCTATGTGATGCCGGACAAGCGTCACTTTACCCAAAGCAAAAGACACGCATGAGCACACACAGAAACAAAGTTGCACTAATATCACACACACACACACACACACACACACACACACACACACACACACACACACACACACACACACACACACACACACACACACACACACACACACACACACACACACACACACACACACACACACACACACACACACACACACACACAGTAGCCAACTTCTGTTGTGGTAAAGGAATTAAGATGGTCTGAGAAAAGACTGTAGACTGTCTGTATCCACGTCCAGCAGAACAAACACACACAGCTCTGCTACAGGCCTGAAGAACGCCTCCGTGGCTTTCTTGGGTCCAGCCATCACAACACAGGCTTTCAGCTCCTGTGAGGTCTGAGCTAAAACATTGTAGGATTGGACAACTGAAATGGATTTTTTGGCTTTGTTGTTTTAAGATGGTTCCACACACACACACACACACACCAAAATGACCAAATAAACTATGAGAAATCTTGAGTTCCAATGTTTACAAAACACATTCTCATCATGAACCAATCTGGACAGACATGGACAAAATGGCAAAGGCACGCACGCAGCCACGCACGGCACGCACGAACGCACACAATAGAGGCTGAGACTCACGGTGTTGGGAGTGGAAGGTGGAGGGGAGTCAGCAGTTACCAGGTTGAGGATGACCTCCATGGCGGGGAGACGCATGCGTGCACCGCCCTCGGCCCGTGCCTCTTGCCTGCCTAGCGGTCCCGTCCGGCTCTCTGTCCCTCAGGCGGGGGCGAAGGGGACGAGCCTGGCACCCGGAGGACACTCATCACTTGGGACACGCTCCCCAAACAAAGTCCACTTGACTAAAAGTCCAGCGGACAAAGAGTGCACTTGACAGGTCGACAAAGACACTTCCAGTATCAGACCAGGATGCAGGTAGCCGGCGGTAATAAAACCCGACGCAACAGAGCATCCAGAGAATCTTCAGTTCCTCCAACACATACAACCCTATACCTATTGACAGGACAGCAGTCTAGACACTCAGCCTGTAGTGCTGTCGGCCCCGCCTCACAGTTACGTCTTAGTGGCGGCTTAGCCAAGCCCACGGCGCACGCTTCGGTGGTCACAAGCGCGACCACCAGCAGAGAGGATAACGGAACACACAAACACGCAGAGATGCACTGCACGCTTCAGCGAGCACAGCTCCCGTGCACATGCTCCCACAGACTGCGTGGGCGGGTGGCGGCGAGGGTGGGGGTCAAAGCTGACGCAGACGTGGGATGACAAAGACTCCGTGGCCCCCGGAGGAGGAGGAACGGACGGATGCAGCGATGGTGTTATGCAGGAGGAGAGGTTAAGAGAAGTGAAGAAGAGTCCAGACTTAACCGTCAAAAAAAAAAAAAAAGGAGCAACACAGCAGCGCGTGAAAGACAAGCCCAGGCGACGGATGTGAGCGGGAGTGAGGGAGCAGGGAAAGAACGAGCACACTAGGAGCTAGAGAGAGAAGATGGGGGAGACAGAGAGAGAGAGAGGTAGTGTGAGGGAGATGAGAGAAACAGAGAGAGAGAGAGAGAGAGAGAGAGAGAGAGAGAGAGAGAGAGGGGGAGAAAAGGAGAGAGGAGTTGTGAGAAAGGGACGGCGAGAGCTTAGGAAAGGAGGGGAGGAGCGGGCTCTTTCCTTCTGTTTCACAAGAGAGGCTAACTGAGGCAGAAACAACTCGTAAAAGGGAGAATTCTTCTCCGCTCCTTCCTTTCAATAATCGCTCACAGTTTGATTGTCACAGCCAATCAGCTTCTTCGGTCATCACGCTGTAATGAATCAGCTCCTGAAGGCAGCCTATATGTGGCAACAAACAGTGTTGGATGGAATGCACGTCTTGACTGACCGAAACAGAATGAATCCAACTGAACCCCTTGTGCTTCAACAAGTGTTACAAGAGTCTTATTGCATTGCTGGTTCACATGAAAAAGCCTTCATTTAGTTAGTAATCTTAGTACATTTCTATTGTTTTCTCTCATAGCCGTGTGTGTGCGTGCGTGCATGCGTGCGTGCGTGGCAGGTGCACATGTTCCAGTTCCAGCATGGTGCAGTTGCTTCATCATTCTAAGGAAGTGTTTCCAAAAAAGTGATGACTACAGGGTAAATTTCACATTTGCTGGTGTGAACTCAAAGGACCTGAGAAGTGGATGAAAAGGACACACACCCCTCCTGGTTATTATTTCTTGTGAGATATTACCGAATACAGTACACAATACAGACCAACACAAACAAACCAAAGTAATTCCCATTCGCTCAGTCAGCTCGACACGTTTTTACATACATGATAGACAAACATCTTGTAGATGCAACAAGATGTAACATCTAAAACTTATTTTTGTTTGACTTCCTTCAGACAATGCAGCAGAGTGCAAAGAAGAGCAAAGAACATAAAAAGAGACCATCTTCATAATGTGCGTATAATCTTGGTATATACACACCAACAGCATCATATCATGTGATGATCAATTATATTGAAGTTACCTTCAATTACAAAAAATAGCATTCCATAATGAAGCTAAACATTATCTTGAACATCAATTTTTTTAAAGGTTTGTTGTACAGTTTCTGTGGGTTTAAAAAATGCCACATGCAGAGATTCTGTCTTTTCAGAGGGACCACAGTGAATATCCTCAGTGTCAATACAACGTGTAACTCAGAGGGTGTACAAAATGCAAACAAATGGACCCATAGGGGTCTGTTTGATACACTCACATGAGCTAAATCAACACTGAGGTTTTTACAGTTTGAGGACCAATTAGGGAGGAAGGGGCAAAGGGGGCACGCAAGGGGGTAAAGAGAGGAAAGAGGCTGCCAAGGAGTTCTGTACATAAGCTGGGAGGAGGGAGGGAGGGAAGAGAGAGGGAGGGAGAGAAGGGAGAGAAGGAGGGAGGAGAGGAGGAGGGGAGGGAGGAGAGAGAAGGAGGGAGAAGAGAGGGAGGGACGGACGGACGGACGGACGGAGGGGAGAGGGAGCGGGGTGAATAATACAGGCTTTAATGAGAGCCCAGGAGTGGGAGGAGCTAGGGGACCCAGAGAGAGGGTGTAGAATTTAGGGAAAAGGCTGCTTATATAACAAGACCTCAGATGCTTCTTAGAGGGGAGCTTGAATGTGCAAAGTTCAGCCTGGCTGCTGGATTCCACACAGTAAAACAAAGCCTCAATGGTGGAGTCAGTGTAAACGTTTTTACAACTCCCAGAGTTAGGCCAACGGTGAGGATGTTGTTGTGCACAAATGGCCAGGTTTTACACTCTCGGTGTCAAGTGATGTTTATGTCCTCCTCGTTTAAATGAAAATGAGCGCACCGCACGAGCGTGCACGCACACCACACACACACACACACACAATGCATCCATGAGGACAATGCAATTGCATCACAATGAACCAGACCGCAGGAACAGTGCATAGTACCAAATAAGGGATAATAATGCCCTCCGCCAATGAATACTTGAACTGTCACTCAGGAAAAGCCCGTAGGAGAACAGGTTTCTAGGTGCTTTCAATAATGGATCACATTCCTTTCCTCATCTCAGAGCTCCTCCACCCCACAGTCAGTGTTCTACAGGGGCACGGGACCTGTTGTCAGCTAGGAATACCTTGGTTCAATCATCGAGAAAGATCTCACTTTTGAATGTAAAACTGAAATGGTTTGTAGGAGAAGTCAACAATTACTTTTAAAAATGCGCAGAGTTTCATGTTGACACGTCCCTGGGGACTCTCTTTTAGTAATTATGCAAAACAAAGGGTTTAATCCCTAACCTCTACTACTCGTTTATCTATTATTCGCTTAACTATTGCCCTCCTCAATTTGACCACATGAACATGACCAACATTCATATTCTGGGCATTCCATGAAAGGCCCAACATTCCGCAAAAACAGGTGAACATTTGGCAAAAATAGCAGACCTACTAGTACCTGGCTATTTGTGAAGAAGTGTGCTACATCTGCTATTCTTGCTGAATGTTTGCCTATTTTTGCTGAATGCTCGCCTAGTGTAGCGACACTACAGGTATAAAAGTCTTGAAGGTTATCTAATTCCGAGCAAGACCTGCTGCAATGGTTTCCAAGCAGGACTAACAGAGTTGTTCAACCAAGTGGTTCACAAGGTGACAGGGCACTGGATGGAAGAAGAGAATCAGTGAGAGGGGCTCTGTAGCCACTAGTATCTGGGTTGTAACTTAAGGCCAGATATACCCTGGCTAGTATGTAAGCTCCTGCTGAGAGGTTTGAGGATCAGCAGGGGGTCTCATGGGGGGTCTCAGGGGGTCCCATGGGGATTGTGCATGTGCGGTCTGATCTAACTCAGAGATTCCCTTGCCTTTAATATTGCTGGCTACGGTGCATGTGGCATCCCAGTGGTGCATGTCTCTATGTGATAATAACCATACATGCTCCCAATGTCGGTCCAATGTCCAAAGATGGAGTATATGATGTCAGACGTATAGATAAGTCAGTTAGCCCCGTACAGTATATGGAGTACCAAGCATTCAGTGACATGGTCGGACATGGTATCGGGTAACTATGGCAACCTATCTGACAAACCGGTTCTACAATAATTATGGTTCATGCAAACTTGTAACTTATCAGCCTAGGGGAAATTCTCACCAGGCTGTGACAGATGACATCATCACACATTCCATAGCAGCATGATTGATATGGTGTGCTACAGAACAAAGGAGTGGACCAGGTACGGACTATGGACCCCCATCATCCAGGTAACCAAATGGACCCATTTGGCTACATTTGTATACTCTTGGGGTTACAAATGGATACATTATCAGTTTTTCTGGTCAGATCAGGTTGACGTTTATGCTGATTTCTGTTTTATGAGGTTGTAGCTGGGCGATTTTGTTTATGTACTTGGTTTGTAATGCTATGCTGGTCCTACTTTATGACAGATTAATTTATCGTCGTAAAGTTGTTATTGCTGTTCTGATGATTATGCGGGTTCATTGATGCAGTGCTGCTGAGTCTGTGCATTAATGTTGCACCTTATGCTACAAAACCAACTGCCCTTTGGGGCACAAATTAAAGCGGCAATCCATACCTTATGTAGTGAATGAAACATTATTGTGACCAATCTGTGTTTGTTAGGAGTATGTTTAGATAGCATTTAATGTAGACTACCACTGTTAGTTTCTTAGCTTATGTATGATTCATGATGATTCATGATGACTATTTTTATGTATATGATGTATTCCCATGTTTTTCCTCTTGCTTACTGTAAATCACTCTGGATTAAGAGCGTCTGCTAAATGCCTAAATTGTAATTGTATGTTGTTAACACAATAGAACTAACACAACTGGTAGTCTACCTGAAATCCTGCTGTCGGGTAGGACCACTGCCGGGTGACAAGTATTGCATGAAGCTCAAAAGAAGTGATATTGTGACATGCCCAGAAGGTGATATATGCCCAGAAGGTGACGCAAGGGCTCGTGTGAAATTGTGGATCACAGACGTGTCCCTGTCAGTCAAGGGTAAATTCCCACGCACGACAGATGACTTCTTCACACATTCCATAGTAGCATGTCATATACAGTAGCAGCATTCCACAAATAGCAGCAGAGTTATTGCTGCAGGCTGAGTTCTTGGAGGTGAGAGGACAACGGGGGCGAGGGATGGAGCTGTCACGAGACGATCTGTACTGTGAGGAGAAATCCACATGGCAGGCCTAATTGACTTGAATCCATTACAGCTGCTGCTGCTGGTGCTATGTAACTTTCCTGTTCCACCCTGAATTTGAACCTGGGTCTCCTGCACGAAAGCTGACATTTTTTAGTAGAGCCTGGCTGCTTGAGGAATTTAACTTTTAACTTCAGATCAAAATTTGTGTCAAACTAGAAACAGAATCCTGTCAAAGGACGCGTCTAACCTAGACACAGGGTCTAAATGAAATGACAGACAGAGAGGTTGGGGACCCCCGGAAATGCTTTCCCCACCCCCAATAGAAACTGACTGCAAAAATAACCTTAATATTAGAGAAAATATATCATAAATAAATACTGAAACCAGATATAATCATTAAGAAAGGTTTATGCATATATTATGTGTACTATGTAACCTTTCATTTCCATTTTTCCAGCCATTCAGTTGCAATTTTTATTATATTTTATCTCCAAAATAATTTGGGGACCCCCCAAAATGTGTGTGTGTGATTTATGTCTGCTGCCCTGTGTCCGACAAGTCAGCTGTACTGTATGCAACGATGTTTTGCCGTCCATGCACGTTGTAACTGGCTGCTCTCCCACTGTCAAACTGCACTGGCAGTGTTTATGTCCTTTGTACAAGGTATTCCTGTACTTCTCATTATGTGGACATAAATAAACATTTCAAATGTGTGTGTGTGTGTGTGTGTGTGTGTGTGTGTGTGTGTGTGTGTGTGTGTGTGTGTGTGTGTGTGTGTGAATATGTGTGTGAATCGGGTCATATAAAAAGGATCAGCATTCCTCCAGAAGCCACCTGCTCTTATGAGCCTTTTGTGCCATCTCACATAATGGATTTGCATGAACTTTTCGCCAGACAAACAATGACCCATTTTCAGGAGATAAAACTTTACACTACCTACAGCTTTCCGCCATTTACACATATACAGTACCGTGTTTCGGGTGGAACAGAACTAAAGAACTCTCTGGGAAAAGCAAAGGAGGGAGATTATGTATCATAAAACATGATTCATACTATTGTGTGTGATGACTCATTAGTCATTACTGTCTTCCATTCTGGCTGTCCAGAGATTCACAGCTATCGTTGTGGTATGTATGTACTGTAGCTGCATGTGTACATCCACCCACAGACGTCCCACACACACACACCCACACACACACCGACGCCGGCTACTGCAAAAACAAAGACATACAGTATACTACACTAGAGAGAATGTTGAAAATCATGATAACGTCCCTTTTAAAGCAGAAATCCAGGACTTATTTTAACATTATGTAACCACTTGAACCCTAGCATCCCTATTCTGTGCATGTTATAATAGTCTGGCAGCCAACAGGCTTCTTTTGTTTAAAGTGGGATATTTGGTACATAGTTTTTAATTTATTGGCCTAAAATATTGTCTATACTTTCTTGACTCCGGATGCCGGACTATAATAGCTGAACATTTGGCGACAATATAGGTGAACATTTTGGCTAAAAGCTCCTAATGTGTTAGGATGCACAGTGGTTGGAGGTGGTCTCCCTACTCTTCTATTTAGGACATTTTGACCCCGGCATCATGTACTGTACAACACCTACTGGTTGAGAAGGCCAATACATTTATATGAAGCCGACAGCTGTATGTGGCCATAGATCTGTCATCTTGGCTGTGGTTTGGACAACGTTGGGGAAAAAACTGACTTGTGGGTTTGTAGCTTTGACAAACAGCAGTACTGTAGCCTACATTTTCAACAGACAACGGTTTGAGTGAGGAGCCCACACATGCAGGCTTAGAGACAGTGTGAGTGAGTTTACTCTCAGCCAGTGGACAGTGGCATCAGGATGACATAGTGCTCATTGTTCGGAGGGCAGAGCGGGGTCCTGAACAGAGACCAAGCTGGTACAGACCAGCCAGAATGTTCTGGACGCATCCATAGATGGAACAGATCAGAGGGCAGAGACAGGCCCAGGGGTGACTGACCAGGGAAAGGGGAAAGAGAGTGTCTAGAGAGAAATTTTCAAAAGCACTTCCCTCTTTTGGGCATTTTATTGTAGGAGATCGACAAGCTTGTAGAATTACAGCAAAGTATACAATAGGACAGTGAAAAAGAGCGGTGAGAAAATATAAAATAAGTACCGGTAAGTAAAATAAAACACACTGCATGTAACAATGTGAAGCAAGAGATAAATAATTATAAACATATGTGTGAAAGATAATAAAAGCCGACAAGCTCACTCAATGTGTGAGCATTTTCTTTAAATGTAAAATGAATAATGTCACCTCAGATGTTTTTGTGAATTATATGCGAGTATAGTATAAATATAACTCTACTAACTTCTTGTAGGCCTCTATGTACATTACATTGCATTAATATTGTTGTCACAAAATCTCAAGGCACACCTGGACTTGTCTTACGGCACACCGTTTGGGTAACCACTGTAATAACCTACCGAACATAATAGCTAGCTACAGTAGTAGCTACTCTAGCTATGCTAACAGCTGACCAACAGGGTTTGTTGTTGTGGTGTGGCTGGGTATACTGTAGTGTGAGAGGTTATGTAAAAAGCATAAGAGCGAGGGGCTTTGTCCACTCACACTGGTCGCGATTCAACCTTCTGAGAGAGAAGAGCCGGGCTGGACTCTGCTGCGGGCCCCCTGAACAATACTTTCCCCGTGGTGAAAAGCCCCTGTGCCCCAGCCTGGCTGTCCAAGCCTTGTAGTTCCAGTCCCTGTCTAATCAATGTTCCCTATTAGCAGTTACATAAACCACTGGACTGTTTAGACACAAAAGGGCTCTGTGGTTGGAGGGGTGTTTCAAAGGTCTAAAGAGCCAACCCAAACACTGGCACTGAAACGGGACACGCATTGAAATAAAGGGCAACAAGAACAACCTATTATCACTAGTATTCCGTCATATTTCACATGGCTGGTGGTGGCAACTGTAAATGAATGGTATTATTCTGGCCCATGGAAAACACAAATAATCTGTGTATTGCCGAGGACCCTGACAGTGTGGTGCCCGGTGTGAAGTCAGTCAGATCAGCGGATCTCTGAAACAGTGTACATTATATGTGGGTAAGCCTGTTCGGGTTAGTTTGGCAGAAGGTGCTGGAATTGTACAAAATGACTTAAATACTGTATATGTACAGTATAGTGCATACTATACCAATACCGTGCATAACACTGCAACCAGTTCTACAACTATGATGTGTTTCATATGGCATGTACATATACAGTATGTGTGCAACATGTGTCCATGCAGTGTCCATGAGTGTGACAGTGTGTGTACGAGTGGGAGAGAGAACATGTACACAGTGCATGAGACAATGTGTGCCCAAGCAGCTGCTCCTGTTTATACCCAGCCCATCCTGCTTAGTGTCTCTGTCGGCCAGAAATCTTCTATGTCCAAAACAGTTACTTTTCAATTATTTCAATGAACCGTTAGTTCCAATTAATTGAATGCAGTTATCTTTTACTCGCAAGCTCTTACAGCTGGTTAAATTGGTTACATTGGTGAAATGTTTATGAAACACACAAATGGATGTAAAGTTTTTAAACACATCTTTCTAATCTAACGAAAATGACTATTTTGCATGACACTATTATACGACGAAGGAGGGCATTAATGACAAGACATGAAAAGTTGAAATATGTGGACATACAAGGTTTATCTCCAACAGCGACGTTATGCAACAAAGACTGAAAAGCCCACTGCTGGCCCACAATGCAGTGCTGCTGGCTCAGCCCGGCATCCTACAATACACAGTGTACCGAGGAAATGTACTGTATGCTTCCCCATGTAGACTCATTGCCAGCCTATTCATTGGCAGGAAGAAGATGTAGACGGCAGAACAATCACTGCTGACTTTTGGCCACTTTTTTATAACCTCCGCCAACGAGGTCATTGCATGCCTTTCATCCCCGTCTGTCCGTCTGCCTGCCTGTTAGCACGATATCTCGCGCAGTTATGAATAGATTTGGACAAAACCTGGTGGAAAGACTGGTCCCAGGGGCAAAGAAGAACTGATTAACTTCACACCCCAACTGGCCAAAAGGGGGCATGGTTTTTGAGCATGGCTTGACACAAGAATGGCCATAACTTCCGAACCAATTAACACAAAACCATGATAAAAGAAGGTTTAGCATGGACCCAGGAATAACCCATTTACTGGTCACGTGCTTCATTAGGTTCTGTTGGCTGAAAGGGGACCAGGCGCCAGAGGCAACGCAACACTTCATGGACAAAGTGACACCTTGGTGGAGGTCTGTGCTCTACAGACTACAGAGCACATTGCTCTAGTTTAACATCCCTTTTTACACACCTCTCGCTCTCCATTGTGGACTCCTCTTTTCCTCCTTTTGAGTACATTAAAAAAAAAAATCGGTATTCGTATCTGTATTATGGTAAGAATCACAGAGTGGTATACACTTATGCTGTTATGGAACAATCATTTCAATTTGCTTTGAACCTCTTTTAACTGTTCTTTGAGAAAGCCTTCTCAAAGAACTTATGGACATTGGCCTTTTCACAGTATTACAGAAGAACCAGTGTTGTACTTTAACTTGTAGTTTAGCAATTTTAATTCTACTTCTACTCTATGCGCTAGCCGGCATCTCTCCCCCCGCACATCAGACGACTGTGTATCGCTCAAGTTGAACGTCGAACACAGGAGATAGACATTAGACGCCTCTTGCATGGCCACGTTAGCCTGGCGTAGCCACACTTCACCCGCCCCTATTGCATGCGTTGGCCACGTAGCACCCCCACGCAGGCTTCAATCTAGAGCATAGACTGTAAAAAATATGGACAAAGCGTTCCCCGGGTCTAACATGAACGTAAAATGAAGCCTGTCAGTCCTTGAATTGTATATATACTATATATATATACTTTCTAGATCCGTTTGGGCCCAGCTGGCCATTGGCTGGCCCAGACAACGAGGCGGGACTTCCCCCCTTCTTCTTAGTTGGTTTTTATTTTGACTCGAGTGGGTGTGGAATCCCGATCATAGACTGTAACGGTACCCACGCCCCTCAGAACATGCGCGACTTTATGGTCATTTTTCTTATAAATGGGACCATAATTTTCCAAAAAGAATATTTTGACATTAGAAATGAGACTTTAAACTAGTGACTGGAAGCAGAAAGTATTCATGACCATGTTTATTAAGGTAATACAGTCTAGGTGAAGTTGGGCCCAAATACATGGACTTCTATGGGGCTATGGGTTTTTTTGGGCCCAATGACAGTGCCACAACAGGCCATTATATGAACTTTCAGGAAATCCCGATTTCCTTGTGGCTTCACAAAATATCTGTCTGACTGCCCCCCTGATCTAGAGCCAGTTTTGTGCCAACAGTCCAGAATGTAGAATTCTACTTGAGTAGGGTCCATTTGGTTCCATTTCTACACTGGGGTTTTTACAGTGTGGAAATAAACTAGGCCACCAGGACAGATGATAAACAGCGACTAAAAAACAAACAAACATCGCTACACCTCTGAATATGCATATGCAATAGCACTAATAGTCTCAAGAGTCTCAGCAATATTTCATAGCCACTAATATAATCTAAATGGACATTTTCTCATCACAGGCTCTTACTATTTTAATTAAAATGATTTCGCCAGATTAAATATTTGCAGCTTTAAACATGTTAACACCTTCAGGACTGGAAAGGACATCAGGAGGTTAAGCTAGACACAAACCACTAGGTGGAGCTACAGCTCATACTATGGCAGCAGTTTGTCTGCCATATGGATATACTGTACTGTATATCATATCAGTTACATCTGTATGTGTGCACGCACACACACACACACACACACACACACACACACACACACAAACAGTGCTTTGATTCGTTCGTTTGTTTGTTCAGTTCCTCTTTACCATTATCATTTTACTGTAATTCTATTGTAATAGATGAGTTTTACATTCTATTCTTGCTGTTGAAGTGTTGATCCATGATGTATTATTCATAACGTGTTGTTGTTTTTTCACATTCGATTGGAAAGCACTTTGGGTCAACTCCTGTTGCTTTTAAATGCTGTCTCACACACACTCAAAACACTCACACTTAACACCAGTGACAAATTGGTCTGTTTCCGGGAGCGCAACCACTTCCTGACATCATGTTTCACTGGTGACAATATCAATGTCTTTTCTGTCTTCGCCCCCGCCCATCTTGTGTTATATTTAACAAACAGACATATACAGTAAATATGAACCCAAAGCCCTTATGTAACTTCACTTGTTCAAACGCCTAAGGGGGCAAGACCCTCAGCGGGGGAAGGAGAGGGGGAGAATAGATCAAAAAGACCAGACAGCAGGAAAGAAAGACCAGACACAGACAGCAGAAATGAAGACCAACCTAAACCCTGGTGCTTATATAATACATCAAGTCAAGACGGCAGTCCATGATATGTCGGGCAGAAACCTTGTGTCTCCCTATTTCAACACTTCTTAAACAAATGCCCTACTTCGTCATACTAAAAAAGTAGTGAAAATAGCATATCTACAAGCTTTGTTAACAAAATTAAGTTATAACCCAGGAGTAAGAACCTTGTGCACACCTTAGGCACGTGTTCTTCTTGATTTTCCTTTATTGTCCTTGTTGTATGTTCACCATTATTATTATTATTATTATTATTATTATTATGCTGCTACAATGTCTGAGGAGGCAGAAGAAAAGCATTTTACTCTTACAGCATATTGTACACGACCCGTACAGAGATATAAAGAACCCTTGAACCATGATAGGAGATTAGAGAAGGGCCTCGTGTTGAACCACTTAAGCCCTATTCTGCAACACGTGAGCTTGTGGATCGGCTATTTATTTATACCATTTGCAAATGATACTTGAGAATATATATATATTTTTTTATAATCCTATTAATATTAATTTTCTTTTTGTACATTTTTAAACTACTGTATAATGGCATGGACAAAACAGGGACTTTAATTAAACATTTAAACATTAAGGAACAGACAACGTATAATGTCATCTCAGTCTTTATCTATGACATAGGTGGAGATAAAGGCTGGAGCTATTTTATGACGCGATTAGAGATGGGACAGGAGTATCCCGCCTAAACGAGGGCAATGCGCCTCACGTTGCCATTCGATTGGCCGAAAACGCAACTTTGTGGTAGGTGTAAACCAGTGGTTCACAACCTTTTCTGGATTAGGGCCTACTTGAAAATCTCAAAACACATCACCCATCTGAGATGGGTGGGGCACATTTTCAGATTACATTTATTTTAACAATGAATGAAGCAATTGTGTTCTGGCTTGGATCAATGGAACCAAAAACAGTATCACAATGAAAACTCCCTTTTCAAGGTTTAATGAAATCTCAATTATTCGGGGGCTCATTTGCAATGATGCTCACCTTGGTCCACACTTTGAAAACCGCAGGTGTAAATAGAGTGAGGGAAGAGCACGATGGACAGGGATTCTCATTGGCTGACGTGGCACGACTAGGACTTGTCCAGTTATTGATGGGCAAAAGGAATATTGTCTGGCAGGCTAGCAAGATGATGTGATTTCGGATGTGAATTTCAACATGCGTGCGTGCACGAGAGAGTGTATGTATTGCACTCCTGTGTCTTAACTGGGTCACTGGAGCAGTGCTGACAACGGCGATCTGTAGCTCATCAATTATTCATCAGACTCGCAGACTCAATTATATAGACAGAAAAGGGAGTGGCAGGACCCCAGACCCCCACCACCCAAACCTCCGTCTGTATCCACCCTCTCTGCTTCTGTCTACGGGTGAGCAATTTCCTTCTCAAACAACCCCAAGGTCACCGTCAATAAGGAAAAGAAATCACACAGGAAACTAAATACCTACTAAATGTTAACCACACGAACCCTAGCATTCCCAATTCTGGACATGTCATAAAGGGCGAAAATTCGGTGAAAGTAGCCGATCTACAGGCTCACAATGCGCCACAATGTCCGGCTATGTCTTGGCGAAGACATCTTTCGTTGTCATCTGTGCATTTGTCACTGGTGTATTTCAGATGTCAATGTCAGCGCAGTCAATGCCAAGGACACACTCAAAGATGTTTATTCTAGATGTTTTAACCTAGGACTATGAACCTTGTGCATGGCACCTTCAAACAGGACAACAGTCAAACTGTTCCACATCTTTAGTTATTGGTGCAAAACCAGTAACAGATAGAGAGTGAGTCCAGACAGAAAGCAACATGTGAGGCCAACACATGTGGGCCAAGGTTGATCACAACCTCCTCAGTGACTGACCAAATATGTGGCAATCCTCTGACGGCTGAGAAAACATGCGTGTGTGCACACACACGCACACACACATGCACACACACACACACACACACACAAAATGTGGAAGGACCAGCTGTGGACCATAAATAAGCACACAAAGAAAAGCGTGACCCATATTGACACACATGACCTCAGAAATGCACGTTAACCACTTGCACGAACACTTAAATTGCCCAATATTTCAAAAATGTAGTCAAATTATTTAAATAGTTATTCCTTGTTTGTGTAGTTTGAGATACTTCGTCAAAAATTATAAATTATTAATACACACTAACATTCCATTGTTACTGTACATTTAGACTAGTAACTCATCTCTACGACTATGGCATCCATTTGTTACGAGAGAAAGTTGTGGGGAATAGCCACAGATTTGACAATGACCAATTAGCAAATTAGCTGACCCAACCTGAATACTCATGAGCATGTCTTTAGGCTACAGGTTCTCAAACTGGCACCCAGAGGCCCAGGTCCTTGGGGGGGGGGGGGGGGGGGGGTTCCAGGGGGTCCCACCAAAAATGAGGAACAGTTTAAACACTTGGATCATATTTATTTTTTGGCAATTCAAAAATGTTGTCAAATGTTCTCTTACAGGGGGTTCCTGGCACACTTTTCAGATGGGGGTCTGCAGCAAAATACATATCAATTTAGGGGTCCTTGACATGAGAATCTATGAGAACCACCACTTTAGGCGATGACAGCCTTACATGAACCATAGATACAAATGAAAGTACTTGGGGAAGGATAAAACTAAACTAAAATGAATTTGACCTGCACTGGTTCAGAGGCCAGTCTATTAATATTGCAGCAGTGAGACTTGCAGGGATCCACAGCGCCCTCCTTCCTCATACGGACCCAGATTAGAAACACCACTTTCAACCTCACAGCTTCCTCTTCCTCGCTCTTTAGGACAGTGGTTCTCAAAGTGTGGTCTGGAGACCCCTCAGAGGTCCTTGAGGGGGTTCCATTGGGCCCCGACTGCCCCAGCAAAATGAGTTAATATTGCATACTAAACCAAACTATATTAACCCTATTCTATACAATTACAATTTAGGCATTTACTGTAGTAGATGCTTTGGTTATTTGAAAATAGCAGATCCACAAGCTGCCCTGAGCTTGTAGATCTGCCATCTTTGAAATAATTCAAAAGAAATTGAAAGGTTATCAGGGTCCCTACTCACAATATATTTTCAGATGGGGGTCCGTGGCTAAATACTCAAAAATGTGGGGGTACATAGTCGTCATGAAAATGTTTGATAACCATTGCTTTAGGAGGAGGAAGGCAGGATGGACTAGAGGTAAAGATAAGCAATAACCGGAAGCCTGGCACAGACAGCCTGGCAACAGGAAAGTGTATCCCAGCTGTGGCTGGTGACTGGAGGGTGGCTGGTACTATACAGTACAGTTCACTGTATATTTAAATGTATCCAAGTGTCCTTGAGCAAGACACTGAAACAAAAAACTGCTCCAGGGAGCATTGCACTGCTGGCCTCTCTGATGAAATACATACTGTATGTGTGGGGGAGGGTGTAAATCCTGATTCATACTTCGTAGCAAGCTGGTGTTAAACAGTGAAAATAGCTGATAGATAAGCTCTCAGTCTCAACACGGGCGGCTGTGGCTCAGGGGTAGAGAACAGCTGGATGGTAAACCGCAAGGTTCCCAGTTCGATCCTAATTGCTCCCTGCAGTGGTTGACACCATTGGTGTGTGAATGTGGGAAGTGAGGACGCTGTTCACCGCTTCACCTTCCAATGTATGAATAAATGGACCATTGTAAAGTGCTTTGAGTAAGCATAGAAAAGCGCTATAAAAATGAAATCCATTATTATTATTATCAACACGCCACGGTGCAACACGTAGCTTGCAGATCCGCTACGTACAGTATTTTCAGTGTGTGATAGTCACAGTACAGTACGCAACCAAGTACAAAGGTATGCACCAGATTCCCTTGGGCAAATCAACCATAAAGTTCAAGTAGTGGCGTCTATGGCAGGGGCGAGATATGGCCACATATGATCACATTGCTTCGCAACCTGTTGTTGCACAATATCTATGTCGGGACAAAAATGCTTTTCTGTTGACAATAAATTAATCTTTGTCTTCTTTCCTTTCCATCCCTCATCACTGGGCCTGCCACACCTCCCTTGCTCTGGTTCGCCACTTCCTTCCCCTCCACGCTGACACCAGCAAACACTCCTCCGCCCATTAGTTCATTCAAACTAGCCACAGCATTGCCCTCCATCACATGGATTTACAGGGCAAAATGGTTTGGAAGAATAGATGTGTTCATTTGTGTGTGGAGTCACTGGAGTGGTCTAAAGGCACTGACACCTGGCCTACATCAGCTAAAAAGTCATCCTTGAGCGTCTGTGGCCATTCGCGGTATAGTCAGTCATTATCTGGAGCCATGCACCTGAGCAGGTGGGGAGCTGTCTCTTTGGCTGTTCAATCTCAACAAATCAGAGCACAAGCAGAGAAACAGAACTTTGACTTGGAGAGTGCAACAGTTAATCAAGAAACTAACAAATTTAAATAAAATATTGATTTGTAATAGCTAAAAAAAAAAGAGCAAAAATAGCAGATGTACCAGCTCTGTGAGCTTGTAGCTATTTGTCGTATTTTTGTGGTTAATCAGGCCAATTGATTTCGTCGTTTATAAAAAAAATACTGATGCAACATGTTATGAGCTTGTAGATGGGTTGTCTTTAGTACGGTACAAGATACGTAAGTAAAAATCAGGCATTAGTTCTTGCAAATAGGCTCGGTGTACAAGGGCCTTTATGTGCTCATAGTGAGCTAAAATGCTAATTGTCTCCAGTCTTGGCCTGCATAGGGGCGTTGGCTTATATGTATAATCACCATATGAATATTCAACAGCATAATTAAACAGGCTTGGAATATGCTTCAAAGGGAACACAAACAGTCGGGTGTTGAGTTTGCACACACACACACACACACACAGACACAGACACAGACACACACACACACACACACACACACACACACACACACACACACGCACACACACACACACACACACACACTAAGCATCAACAACAGGAAACAGGAAACAGGAAAACGTGGTGTGTCTTTCACATTAAGATCACAGCGATTGTGCACTGCTAAACATGAAGGTACTGAACAACACTGACATTTTAAACACTCCCGCTGGGCTCATGATAAAAGCTTTTAACCACATGAACCCTAGCATCCCTATACTCGCCATGTCATAAGAGGTCAACATTTGGCAAAAGAAAAACATTAAAAACGACTTCTTTCTCCACGGGGTGCAAGCGAGGGCTGGATGCAGGCCAGGCCTGTGACAAATAATGCCATATATCTGCTGTATATTGTGAGTCATGTCTCCTGCTCTTTCCTGCCTTGCCTTGCACTTAATTTGAAAAATTGTTGTAGTTTATGTCAAGCTGTTTTTCTGTTTACCTTTGGGTTTCTTTTGTTGTCTTTGTTTTTGTTATGTTTTTTGTTTCTATTTAGGCTACTTATATTTAGGTTTGATTTCTGTTCATTCATTATTGCATTATTTCACCATTATTTGGTGAAAAAAAACTTCTTCTTTCAGAGCTTTCAGATTGGCTAACCGTCAGAGGGATTTGGTGTTGAGGGGGGCATGGTGGAGCCATGGGAGATCCCGGACAATGAAGTATACATAAAGTTTAAGTGGTTTTAAGAAACAAAGTGAAAACATAACTAAAGGGTTTGTGGGATATGCACTCTAACCACACAAAAGCTTATAAGTTGTTTAACCACTTTAAACCTCTATTCTTAGTTAAAAAGACTAACTGTTGCAATTCACATTGCGACTCATTGTGAGCTTGTAGATCTGCAATTTTTGTCAAAGAGATTTGGTGTGTGGACGGAAAAAGGTGGTCAAAGTACAGTGGTACCACACCCTGAGAAGCACTTGGAATTGTAGGAGTTGAGTATTATACATTTAGTTTGAAAACAGCAGATCTACAAGTTTGTAGATCTGCTATTTTCAGGTATTACAATGGTCTTAAAACTGGAGACCCCCCAAAATAATCATGTGGGGACCCCCCTGGGGGTCCCGACCCACAGGTTCAGAACCACTGGTCTAAGACTACAGGGCTTGAAGTGGTTGAGAACGTCATTTCAGTACATTCATCTTCTCCGTCTCTTCTCTAATCTCTGTGAGTTTGTTATTCCACCACTCTGGCTGATATAGGCTGGTTATGACGTCAGAGGCGGGGTGACGCAAACGCCACCGAGTCAGCACTGTTTGTACGCTCCTCTGTTACCATGGATACGGGTAGCCAACGGACACAGACAGATGCTAGAGAGGGGAGCGGCAGAACAGAGAGATACTCTAGACAAGACAAGAAGTTAGAGAAAACAGCCCAGAGGAAAGACTGACGGTACTGGAACATCACCAGAGAGGTAACAACAAGCAAGACAGCCAGAGATGCAGGGTTTACTAAGACAAAATACGCACGCGCACGCATGCAGGCTCGCATGCACACACGCACAGGATTACACACAACAGGGTTACCCCAAGCGCTGAACGAACGTCTGCATTGCAGGTTACTTTTTACCTTGTTTTTGGAAATGTTTTACCCAAACCCAAACCCAAACCCTAAAGCCTGAGTTATACTTTGACAAGAGCACCCATCTTAGTATAAATCATGCATAACCCCAATGGTTTGTGTTTGGATAGGAACGTGAAGTGAAGTTTAGGTAGGTCAGGAGGAAGAGCTGGGTCCGACTGTGTGGTTGGCCCAGTAGCCTCTGCATATTTTGTTTCTTTTGGCCGGGATCTCCTGCCGCTTCAGTTTCGAGTTATTTTGGTAGGGGTTATTTAAGTATGTTTATTTTGTCAAAATTCATTTTGTATGCATATCTCTTGTTGTGGCGCCCCTTTGTTCTATTTCTGTCCCTGAGCCTTGGTTTATCTGAGGGGACATAACAAGACAAGAAACAACCATTTCTCTTGTGGGGCTCAGGAAAATTGTCCTCACAATATCTAGTTCTCAAGTTTTACTGTACTATACTTATAAGTTATAACCTCCTGTCACCAGACTTTCCACCTCAGAGGAAAGCCTGGTATCTATCTATAAATGCAACACGTCTCTGTCAGTATGTATGTATGTAGTATGTATGTATGTACATTACATACATACCGGTACGTACGTATGTACGTACTTGTGTACGGCTGTAATGCACGTAACTCGAGAACCGTTCGCCCCACCGACTTCAAATTCGACACACACGCTCCACACGCCCCCACATGGAGTGCAGTGACAGATGGGTGGAATGGGTACTCCGACACGGGTACAACGGGTATTGCATAGCCGGGTGGGGCATGGATATTCAACTTCCATCGTTACCGACTCTGTGCTCTGCAGCCAGGCACCGGTCTAGTTCTAAAACTAGCCGCTTGATGATGTGATCCGGTTTAGGAAAAAGGGGAAAAAAGATTGTGTTATCGGTGATTGGTTCCAGTTGGCGTTGCATTGTTGCAAGTTTAGTCTCGCTACGAGTTAGAATAGAAAATGGACATAACAAACCATTATTATACCAAGAGAAAATAAACAATTATACGAAACTAAACAAGTTTTAAGCTAGGGAAATAATTTTGCACAGCGCCGGTGGTTCAGGTCATTGGTTCCTGCCACCCGATGTCCTGCTCCGTCCGGATCAGAAACACGCAATTGGTATTGATCCCAGGCTTCTATACTTAATTATTGTACTTAATTTGTCTCTCACAAGTATATTGTAAGTACAGTACATGCAAGGACAAAGACACTAGCTTAACGTGTTTAATCAATGCTGGTGTTTGTTTCACACACACACACACACACACACACACACACACACACACACACACACACACACACACACACACACACACACACACACACACACACACACACACACACACACACACACACACACACACACACACACACACACACACACACACACACACACACACACACACACACACACACACACACACACACACACACACACAGCTCCTTACTCGGGGGAACAACTTACTGCTTAGAAGGAATACAGGGTGATATTTACGCTCAGCATAAAGAGATGTGAATCACTGCAGTACACAGAGGCTGCAGGGTTGATTGTTTGAAATAAGGCACTCGAGACTATAAAGAAGGAAGGGAGGTAAAATAAATAAATGTGCAAGCAGGCATGAGGATGAGTGGAGACAGAGAGAATGCAGAAAAATAATGGAGAATGTTTACAAACTTTACATAGTATATTTTCCAACAGCAAAAGCATAATTCTTTTTAAAGATATGTTTGTACATATACAGTAATTTCTTTATTTCACACTTTCTTTGGCAATGCAAGCGTATGTTTCATGATAACGCCCCACTCAACCAAATTGAAATCTGGAAGATTAGCGGTTGGACGGTGGACAGGAGCAATTTCTCTCACCCTCACCCTCTCTCTCTCTGTCTCTCTCTCTGTCAAAGTCAGAACTGACCACCATCCAGTGATCTGCCAGATCCACCAGCAGCAGCTCTGCCCTAGTTTCTAAAACACTGTAACCATGTCTCAGTTTACCTAACAGCTCCCAACCACATCATTATTCACGCTTGGCAACAACACTCACACTCTCTCTTATGCCTAATTTATGATCCGTTGTTCGATCGCGTCCGCTCTCGGCAATCTACAAGTTCACAGCGCATTTGCATTGCACATGTATGAGCTTGTGGAAACCACGCTTCACATGCAGTTCTATAGGCCAGTGGTTGGCACCCTGAGCACGGGGGTGACAATGTCACCCTGTTGCTGGAAATGATGTCACCATGAGATCATTTCCAGTATGGCTCAACAAAGCCCGTCTACTCCTTACTATTCCACCAAGATTATTCACTCTGTCACGCTCGCTGCTCAGTGTCAATGTCAGCCACGCGGTTTGATTATATACAGTTTAGACTGTGTTTGTGGATGTACCGTGGAGCCCGAACGATACCAGATTTGTGGGTCCGATGCCGATTTTGTAGAGACCTAGACCATGGTCCATCCATATTTTATTTTTAAAAAAAGTGAAAAATGTTAATCGAATGGAAAGGTTTCTGTTTGAGAAGATTTTACTTACAAGTAAATAAATAAATAAAAACAAATAATTAGCGTGCCGATATTACACTAAAATACTCAATTCTGATTCCGTTCTTGCCTTTGTTTACTCTATGTTGCCATGGAGCCTTTGTTTACTCTATGTTGCCATGCAGATTGCAAGCTAATACAATTGTCTCTGAATCGATATGTTGTGTCCAATTATTGATTCCGGTTTGTTCGGTAGCTTTGTTAATAAACGCCATAATGTACAGCAAGCCGGTCATCAATAATGTCTGGCCGTATACTGGACATTATCCCATAGGCTGTTACATGCAAATGACATGCACGCCCAGTCAAACCCAGCCCCCCCCCCCCCCCCCCCCCCCCCCCCACACACACACACACACACACACACACAAACCTCAGTTCCCGCAACCGGACAAAACAACTTTCGTTTGTCAGTCCAAGCAATTCACAGCAGTTACCGAAAAGCTTTAGTCTGGGCTGAGTGGAGCGACAGAGAATGAAAACATGGCGTCCCCCAATGAAGTTAATGGGCGTTTAAGCTCACAAGCACAGGGACAAGCTGCCTCTGGAGACCAGGTGATGCTAAGTGCCTGCCACTGTCACGCTGCTTAATCCCCTGTTTGGGGACACACGACTGGTGGAATTATTAGAACAAAAAAGGGACCAACTGACAACAATGGATGGGGGGGGTAGTCTAACTGAAGCAGCAAGTCGATTACAAATGACATTTTCCAGCTGAAATACCCAGAGGGATGGGAATTTGTGGTTTGAAGGCACCCCTGCAGAGAGAGCGAGACGTGAGCGTGATTCCAGCTCTGGTGGGTCAGCCAGCTATGGAATTTGAGCGATGCTATTCTGATGTTTCAGAGCACCCACTGGACACTGCTGTCCGGGAGAAACCACCTAAACGCCAACATGTTTTTCAGGAAATTAAAATATAAACATTTCAGGAAATGAAGAAAACCTTATCTTAAAAAAAAAAAAAAAGAAGCAATACTTCCTCATCAAAGTTGGTATTGTCAATTACTTGCATGAGAGGGGGAGAGGTTCTGGAGGTATCTGCTTTAGCAGACAGTTTGAGGGTCCAATGGAGTTAAGAGGTTTTGTCTGAAGCCCTTTTAATGCTTTTAATTGGCCTTCATAACGAACACACAGATGTAAAGGGTGTTCAATGGCATTGATTTATTGAAAAATTGAATTAGATGGTTTCTGCCGGACAGCAACATTACTTTCACACGGAAAGGAAGTGAAGATTTTATTAGACATTAAAAGAGGTGTGTGCGTGTGTGTGTGTGTGTGTGTGTGTGTGTGTGTGTGCGCATGCGTGAGCGTGTATGTGGTGAATAGAAGACAGGTGGACAGGTGGAAGGATGGCCTAAGGGGTAGGAGCAGGGGGTCATTCATCCCTCCCCCAACTCATCATCTCCTCAAAATCAATTTTCCAATAATCCGTCCCCCGGGGTGGGGTGGAGGGCACCATTTTGGCAGACATTTGCAGACAGACCCTGAAGCTATGCACACATAACTGTACAAACACACAGAGACACACACACACACACACACATATTCATGTGCGTGGTGGATGTGCGTGCACAGACTTTGAAAACAAAGAATGAATCCTGATTCCTGCATGGTGCTGCTGGCACACTCAAGCCTCCAGGTCTATAGCTTCTGTTTCATGTCATATCCAGAGCTCATACCCAGACACCCCCCCCCCCCACCCACACCCACACACACACACACACACACACACACCTCTACATAAGTCCTTCAGAGATGTGTCAAAGCCTTCCTAAACATTCTGTACCCTCTCCCGCTATTCTTGAGCTCAATCTCTTGTATTCCTGGTGAGCCATCCTTCAGAGCAGCTTCCTGAGAGATGCCAGGCCATAACAGAATGAGGCTCCTTGGCTTCAGTGTGTGTGTGTACGTGCGTGCATGCGTGCGAGCGCATGCGTGGACACACACAAGCGTCCGATCAGATAGTGAGTGGGGGTGTGTTCGTGCGAGTGAGCGATCACACGTATGTATGTACCGGTACGTACATTTTGTGCACGAATACACTCACTCTAAAGATGAGTGAGGAGGAGGGAGACGTCGATCAATTAATCAGCGGCTCTTTGTAATTACTGCCACAGGCTGAGCACCAGCTGTAGAACACATGACTATTAATGGCGAGCTTCATCATCACAGCGTCCGTACTCTGCATGTTAGAGTTACCACTGCACAGCCAAATCCTGAGCACCAATTTAACTCAGAGAGAGTTTACAAATGGAACCGTGAGGCTCCATTTGTAAGCTCTTACTAATGGATGAATTAATTATCAAGATAAGTTAACTACCATGAGGGACGGATCTTTCACAACTCATAAAAGGTGCTGGTAATGTAGCGCTCCCGTCTGTTATTACAAGTGGGCCATAAAGGCTCGCCAGCTTGCCAGAAATAGTAAAATAGCACGATGTGTACCCGATGATCAAATCCCCTGGTGACAGTTATGATTAACCTCATGACAGCGGAACAGCTGCTGCGGATTACTGTTTAACACACCGGTCCAGATGAAGTGCAAAGGTAGACGGGGCTCCGATACGGATCACTAGATAAAACTATCTATAGGAGAAAGACGAATGGGAATTAAGGCACGAGGGCATATAGGTTCACCTAGAAGTAGGCCTACTGTAAAAAAGGGAAAAAAATTAAAAAAGAGGACTGAAGAAGGAATGCTTCATTGCAGGACATAACTCAGGCGGTACATGACTCAGTGCATGGTGGACACTCAGGCTGGTGAAGGAGCAGACCAGGGAAAAACAAAACATGCTTGACCCCTCACCCACCCCCACCCCCACCCCCCCCTCTCGACTGTCCCGACTATGGTCAAGACAGAGACAGCCAGCAGTGTTGCACAATGTCAAGGACATTGGCCCTCATAGATGTTTACAACTTAGGAGCAGTGTCGGGACCAACGTGTTACTGTAACGTAACTACGTTTTCGCAGTAACTAATTACCTCGTTCCAATTTGATAATACCGTTACAGATACTGACATTTTAAAAGGGCGTGCTACTACTTGTTACTTTCTGTGAAAATAGCCGACTGCAGAGTATTAAAGCTTTATTATGATTTGACTTCTACTCTCATGCACACTAGCCTGTCAGTGACCTCCCGGGCCTCCATGTTGAGCCGTCTGCTCCGTCTATAATCCAGGCAGAACTAAAAAGACTTATTGGTTTCAAGACATGATTACAGTTGAGAGTTGTGCCGCACCAACATGAACTAGTAACTATAGTTACTTGTATAATGCTGACAGTAAATAAGTAACTTTCTAAGAGCAGTAACTAATAACTAAAACGGTTACAAATTTAAAGTAACTTTACAAATACTGCTTAGGAGTGAGAACCTTGCACACAGCACCTTCAAGCACCTTAAGAGCTACAGAAGCACTGCTCAAACATGTTTGATACTGCTGCAACTCTTTTTTGATACTGCTGCAACTTTGATTATTCTTATATTATTGCAGCTACTGTACCATGTCTGATGAACCATAACCAAAAAGCGTTATGCTTATGTAACCGTACACAAGATGTATAACAAATCAATAAAGGGACCTTGAACCTTATAGGTCAAAGCTTCCTCTCAGGGCATGACTCAGGCAGGACATGGCTGGTGTACATTACTGTACCGTTTCTGATTCCTGCACTGCCGTCATGTTTGAGTGGAATGTTGAGAATTTACAGTAAGGCGAGAAGAGAAAAGAGCACTGATTCAGCATTCAAAAACACAAGACGTCCGACCCGACAACACTATGGGAAACAAAACCATCAAAGACAACAATGCAAAAGGACACCAAACTTTGACTTGCAGAGTCAACAATCTGCACTGATGGACCTGCAGCATGCACGCACGCACATAAACCCAAACACACAATGAAAAATATTGTAATTCAGAGAGGGTACAAATGAAACTAAATGGACCCTTCGGGGGTTGTTATGACTCCAGCAGCATACAAGTGTAACTGTACACTGTAACTGTAACTGTATCCATTTGTACACTCTGAGATGGATGTATAGTTTCAACAGATAAGACAGACTGATATATGATATTGTGCTGTACAGTATGTTATGTTACAGTAGCAGACAGTATACTGCAAATGCTAGAGTTATTGTGCGTTTGGGAACTTACCTTAGAGTACTGCCTACGGAGACTGAACCGCTGCACCATGGTGACTGACTGACTGACTGAAAGACAGACAGAGGGACCAGCGATATGATACGACTCCTCTCCACCGCTTACGCAGCTTGTAAGAACACGCGCGTTTCACACTTCTGCATGACGTTCACACTCACGAAGACACGCGGGGATGCGTTCACACAACGCACGCTGAAGCCACACAACCTCCTCCTATCTGAACGGCCATGTGCACGCACACACACACACACACATATACAGTACACACACACACACACACACACACACACGCACACATACACTTTTCTCTCAGCCTCCGTTTACCTAGTCCATGCTGCCTCATCTACTACACAAACACAAGTGAAGAGAGAGAGGGAGGGGAGAGAGCAGGGAGCGAGGGAGGGAGGGGAGAGAGAGCTAGAGAGGGGCAGAGAGAGAGAAGGAGGAAGGAGAGAGAGAGAGAGAGAGAGAGAGAGAGAGGAGATAAAGGGAGCTCAGCTGTACTGCTCTCCTCTCAGACTCAGCAGGAGACCCTGCAGAGATCTGTGGTTTTTTCTCTCTGTCTTTCAAACACACACGTGTGCACACACACACACACACACACACACACACACACACACACACACACACACACACACACACACACACACACACACACCTGTGTGTGCATGTATGTCCTTTTGAAACCTCAACACAGCATGTGCAATCAATGTGTGTGCGTGTGCGTGTGCGTGTGTGTGTGTGTGTGTGTGTGTGTGTGTGCTTGCGCTCAGCTCTCACACATACAGGACAAGGCAAGGTTGCCTCCTGCTTCCTGTAGAGGGTTGAAGGGTGTAGAGGAGAAGAGAGAGGATGAATAGAGGAGAGCAGAGGTTAGGAGAGAGGACCAGAAGGAAAATACAGGAGAGGGGAGGGGAGGACATAGGAGAGGGAAGGAGAGAAGGATAGAGGAGAAGAGAATAGGAGAGGGAAGGAGAGAAGGAGGCAAGGGGAGATGAGAGAGAAGTGGAGAGGTAAGGAGAGGAGGAGAGAAGAGGAGAGGGAAGGAGAGAGGAGAGAAGAGGAGAGGGAAGAGAAGAGGAGAGAGAAGGAGAGAGGAGAGAAGAGGAGAGGGAAGGAGAGAGGAGAGAAGAGGAGAGGGAAGGAGAGAGGATGAGAGAAGAGGAGAGGGAAGGAGAGAGGAGAGAAGAGGAGAGGGAAGGAGAGAGGAGAGAAGAGGAGAGGGAAGGAGAGGATGAGAGAAGAGGAGAGGTGAGGAGAGAAGGAGGCGAGGGGAGGATAGAGAGGAGGAGAGAAGATCAGAGGGAAGTAGCGAGGAGGCAAGGGGAAGTGAGAGATAAGTGGAGAGACAAGGAGAGAGGAGGAGAGGAGATAAGGAGAAGGGAGGGTAGGGGGGATGGGCTGACGTCTATACCAACTCTCTCCAGAGACTGAGGGGGCTGTGAGGGAAACTCAAGAGAGAGAAAGGAAGAGGAGGAGGAGGGGGGTGCGTACAGGAGTGTGAAGGTTGCAGGGAGAGAGAGAGAGAGAGAGAGAGAGAGAGATGTGGAAACTAGAAGGAAAGGAATGTTTGAGAACGGAAAGGACGAAGAGTGACAACGATGAGGAGCAGAGACCATATTAGTTGAGGTGTGGCTCCATCAAACATTTACACACACACACACACACACACACACACACACACACACACACACACACACACACACACACACACACACACACCTGTGTGTGATCCCCTGACCCCCCCCCAGGTGAACATCAAGGACGCCACACAAAATCTCCAAGGTCGTCCACTCGACACCTCGGTTAGTTACCATGGCAACTGCAGCAGGGCCTTGCTCCCGGCAGCTCCGGTGTGCTTTTGGGGGGTAACCATGGCGACAGCTCGTATGACCTCAGTGACATTGCTCTATTGGCGGATCAGCACCGCTGTGATGTTAGGCTATGTGTGAGACAGGTTACTGTCTGTCTGTCTACACACAGACAAAAAAAAACTCACGCCGTGAGGGTACATTTAGTTACATTTGTACACACTCAAGAGTTACATTAACACTTAATGGAGACAGTGATGTCTTGCAGGTGAGATCTAGAGTCTAAACAAAGGACAAATACCTAATTTAGACTAAACATTTGGAACAATAACACGCTAATAGTCTTCCGTTGACACAGAGACACTGATCAGGCTTTTGCCGTTAAGCTGAGGATCAAATTTAGCCCCAGGACAAACATCAGCCCCAATAAGCAAACACAACCTTCCTATGAACTGAATGAATGCACAGCTGCTCACAGTGGGTTTTGTGAGCCGACACCACCCTCTGGTGGCAGACTGAAGTATCTGCAGTCATCTAGAAAAAAGAAGTGCAGTTCCAAAACTAGTGCCTGCCACTGGAACAGCTGGAAATTCATCAGAACAGCGTTTCTCAAAGTGGGGTCTGCAGACCCCCAGGGGTCCTTGATGGAGTATCAGGGGGTCCCCAGCTAAATTAGGAAGAGTTTAAACATTTATCAACCCTCCATTAAAATCAGGAAAGCTTTCCTTGTCATTTTGGATTTTAGCTATATTAGTTGGCTTTTGAATAGCCAATTGAACATTTGTGACAAACTTTTAATATATACAATTTTAAAGTGAACATTTGTAACTCAAATCTTTGCTTCTGCGGGTCCCTGGAACAAATATTTTGAGATTGGGGGCCCATGGCAAAATACATATAATTTGTTGGGGTCCTTGACATGAAAGGTTTTCAGCACCACTGAGAATCGGCCTCAGGTCTTAATGGGTTAAGCCTTATTTTATCTTTATTTTTCAGCTATTCGAAAATAGAAGATATACAAGCTTATCGCATTGTGAGCTTGCTATTTTAGAAAAGGTTTCTCTTACTGTATATCACAAAAACATTTCAATTTGGGTCGGGCCCTTGACTTGATAACCGAAGATCCGGAGCTCCAGGGTTCCCTGCGTGCCAGGTCTGGGAACCATTGTTCCATTTAGAATATAGACTGTGGTCAAAATTGCTGATTGTGAGTAAAAACAGAATACCCTATTCTTAAAGGCTCAACACTTCAATAACACTGCAACAATATATGTCAATAAAACTAATTGACCCATGTCCTATAATAGGAACATAGAACATTGCATGCCATCAGCAGGATGTTGACTTTTCTACAGATAATTTAATCACAAATACACTTTATTAAACTGGTTTTCAAATTGGGGTCAGGGGGACCCCAGGATGCCTGCTGGTGTCGACAGGGTCCAGTTAGAAAGGAGAGGAGGTGGATAAAATGTAAAAATAAATATATTAAAATACAATGTAGTGTGTAGGACACTCTGGGAGTTGTTTCCAGATGCAGATGTACTGAAAAATTGCTGTCTGCAGTATCTGCACTGCTCAATGCATTATGGTAAAACTGCTGTGAGAGTGTTTTGGGATATGTTCGTGGAAGCATTCAACCAAAGGCTAAAAGATAAAACATTGTAAGAGGAAAGGCATTCATTTTGGCAGGGGCAAGTGTGCGCGTGAGTGCGTGTGCGTGCCTGTCCACATCTCGCTCGAGCCTGAATAAATGCTGTTTGTGCTCATGGGAGATTAGAGGACAGAGGACAAAATATAAACAAATGTGTATAAACAAATGCGATTTCCATCCATCTGAGCTGGACCAGAGTATTGCTGTCCCCAACAGACAAAATGATCAGAGTACTGACAAAATGTCATGATAGAACAAAGCAGCAAAGTACCAAAGGGTGCCTAGTGGCTCGACCAGTTCGCACATGAACACCATCCTACTCAAATCCGACTACCGTCATGTTCCCTGTCTCTCGGACCTCAGACTCCTTGCGGTCCTTGCTGACCGGGAACGTGATGAATAAACAATCAGATATTCGCGTTTTGCGGGGATGCTCTCATGACACAAATATTTATCGCACAAAAATGCATTACTATCGGTCTGGGCCGTGGCTCAGCGGTCCAGGCACCTTGGCTGGTAATCGAGTCTGGCAGTGTGCCGCGGGTTTGACTCCCGATCCCGACGGCCTTTACTGCATGTCACCCCCCATCTCTCTCCCCATTTCCTGTCAGCCTACTGTCTATGCTTCCATAAAAAATATAAAATAAAGGCGAAAGAAAAAAACATAAAAAAAAAGAAGAAATTCATTACTATCTAGTATCTACAGTAAAACCCTCAGTGTGAATTTAACTCTGAGAGTGTTTAAATTTGGAACCAAATATGGTTCCATTTGTAAACCGTTATTGTAATACTGTTTTAAACCTAACCTGACCTGAAGTTCAACCCACAGCACACACACTGATCCCACCTGTGAATATGCTTCACAGCTGCTGTCACTCACCCGGTCAGCCTCGTCCGTCGACTGGTAGCCCGACGACAGCAGCACGTCGCTGGGTGGGTGTCCGGGGGCGGGGCCGCTGCAGGGTGGGTGTCCGGGGGCGGGGCCGCTGGGTGTGCTGTCAGAGGTGGAGGACGAGCGGCGGCGGCGGCTGTGGTGCTGCTGATGCTGTGGATCGTGCGTGTGTCGCCGATGGAGGGCCTGTGGGCTGCCTCTCAGGAGGGGGTTGCGGTCTGCGCTGCTGGACCCCGACCCGGAGCCCTTGCTGCGGCGGCTCTGCAGGCTGGTCCCCCGCCTCATGGTGCCCGCGGGGGCCGAACCCCGGCCAGCTGGGGAGGGAACCACAGGAGCAGAGGGGGGGTCAGAGTCATGAGGAAGAGGACAGCGGGACGCCGCCTGGGCATCCTCGGGGGCGGAGGAGGGAATGCTGCCGGTGGACACCACCGAGGAAGAGGATGAGGAGGAAGAGGAGGAGGCGATCGTGGTGGCGGAGCGTGCGAGGGGCAGACGCCTGCGTTGCTGCTGGAACAGCAGTCGGAGCCCCTGGCCGAAGACCCCCACGCTCTCCCTGGCACTTTGGCCAATCCTACGGAGAGAAGGGGGCTCCGACGAGGACAAGGCCCGTCTCAGGGTCCCGTGGCGCTGGGGAGTGGGACCCCTTGAGGTTTCCCTAGCCCCGAGGCCTGAACCTAAATCTAAACCCACGGCATCCGGTACCCTCTGACTGTTGCCCTCCTGTTGCATTTGGCCCCCTGCGGACCCCTCCTGAAGGTAACGATGGGGCCGTTGCAGTCGGTAACACACAGTAGACGGGGGACAGAGTCACAGAGAACAGAATCACTTGCCTCTCTCTATATATATATGGCCTCTATGGGGACAGAGTCACAGAGAACAGAATCACTTGCCTCTCTATATGGCCTCTATGGGGACAGAGTCACAGAGAACAGAATCACTTGCCTCTCTATATGGCCTCTATGGGGAGCGGGAGTCAGCTCGTCCCGACCTTGTCCCGTCACCTGTGTGGTGACTGGAAAATAACATGCATAGTAGAAGACTGCAACACAGCGGAGTCTGAGAGCAGGGAGGAATGAAGAAGTGGGGGTTTTCTGGGAGAGGGTCAGAAGAAGGGCTCAGCAGCGGTCAAAGGCACACGTCCACAGAAGAAGCATGCATCAGTGAATCAGGAACAAGTAGCCATGCTGGTCTAAGCACAGAGAGAGAGGAGATGATGAATTATGAGATGCTGGAATCATGTAGCCTGGACCCTGAATCGCTATGGTTTTCATTTTCACTCATTAATCATGTGACTTAATTTGGAATTCAATGATTCATGAGTCCAACAGTAGATCCCTCTGTTGGAGGCAGAATACAAGCATTCTCTGGCACATGCACTCACATGCTCACTGTTAGCATGTGCTTACAATGTACATGCATGTGAGTACACACAGCAACTCTTTGCTACAGTGATTTATCAGGAACGATCCAGCCCGAGGTTTGGCCAAAAGGAACTCCGAAAATCTTCCCAAGACAGCAGCTGAAGAGATGCTGAACTGTAATCGAACCATGGGCTGATTTATGGTCATAAATAAGTCAAAATATTGTCCATCGGTTTATGTGTTAGATCTGTGGTCTGTCATTGACGAACCAGATGGGTTTGTTTGAAAATCATACTTTCATCATGCACATAAATGAACGTACAACAATCGCTGGTACGTTGTTTTGGGGAAACAAAATGTATATCCTATTCAAATTTGCCAGGCGGCGGGTCACTATGACCCAGACATAACAAACCTGATATGCCCATTGCCCATAGGCATACTGTATGTGAAGATCTGGTTGTTCACAGCCACTATGCCAATACTGTATATGGTCATGTGCATATGGGAGCTGAAATTCAAACTTGGCATTTGCGTGGGAAAGAACCGGATGGATTGCGGTGCCCGCTATCGAGTCGTTCGGACTCGATATGCAGTTATCCAGAAGCGCCAATCCGACAGATATGTCCATATATAGGCATATAATATATGAGTCTGTAGTTGTTCAGAACCGCCAATCCAACGTAGGTGTGAGGGCCGCGTATCGGCCCGAACCTCTAGATATAATATATACACAAGCAGAAAACGCAGCACGTGTTATGAGCTTGCCCACTGTTGCTGTGGGTTATGGCACTGGTAGTAGTACGTGTTATCAGCTTGCCCACTGTTGCTGTGGGTTATGGCACTGGTAGTAGTACGTGTTATCAGCTTGCCCACTGTTGCTGTGGGTTATGGCACTGGCAGTAGTACGTGTTATCAGCTTGCCCACTGTTGCTGTGGGTTATGGCACTGGCAGTAGTACGTGTTATCAGCTTGCCCACTGTTGCTGTGGGTTATGGCACTGGCAGTAGTACGTGTTATCAGCTTGCCCACTGTTGCTGTGGGTTATGGCACTGGCAGTAGTACGTGTTATCAGCTTGCCCACTGTTGCTGTGGGTTATGGGTATGGCACTGGCAGTAGTACGTGTTATCAACTTGCCCACTGTTGCTGTGGGTTATGGCACTGCCCACTGTTGCTGTGGGTTATGGCACTGGCAGTAGTCACTGACACCTTCAGGTTTTTGGTAGCCTACGCAGCATTGGACAGGTTATCACGTAGGCGAAATAGACTGTCTCACTTTCTCCCTCTTTCTTTCTCTCTCACTCCCCCTCTCACTGAGTCAGGACCAATCCTAATAATCTCCCCCCCTCCCCTTCAGCCTACGTCTTGGCACTACCCCTCTATTACAGTATGTGGGTTCACGCGTAGGTTAGGGTGTCCCGTTCCTCTTAGCGCATCAAGGCGTAGGGGCCATCTACCCCTCCAAGCGTCTCTCCATCTGTAGCAAATGCTATGTGAGCTTCAAACCGTAGGAGAGACAAGTGTTTTGGGAAGTGTGAACGGAGCTTTTTGCAAATAATCATATGCAAGCATTTTAAAATCCACTAGAGTATCTTAGTTTAATGTAGATGCACTTGCATATGTCATTGATCTTTCAGCGATGTCAATAGAGCCCTGTGTAAACGAGGAGTGACAGTTATTTCCATGTCGCGTGTATGATGCTTGAAAAATAAAACCAGCAGCGTCACCGTTCATCTGATATCAGTGCCCGTCAGAAAAGTATATGGACAGGAGTGGACTAATGCTTATTCATTCCTCCGTTGTATGTGTTGCTCGCCAAAAATGTACAGTATGTGAGCTTGTTGATATTTTCAGCAAGCATGGCTTAACATCACACTGACATAGATGGTGTGTAAAGAACCATCCTGGTTATTGTCAATTTATTAATTGGTGTTCTGTTCTAAAAATAGGTGACTATGGTTGTTTATAATGGCAAAAAGGTGGACAGAAAGCGGACAGAAAGCAATATTAACACGTTAGTTGACACTATATGTTACTACTAGTACAACCGATAAAGATGATGGACAATATTTGGACCTTCTGTATATCAAGATGTAGCTACACAAATTAGGTTCCACCAAAGTTCGACAGTGCTTTAAAGTCTCATGAAATGCTAAATTTAAATGTGTTTAATGAGCGAATGCACTGTACATGAAAGTGAGTCATTCCCACGCACCAGGATCCAGGCTAACGTGATGACACACAGACTGATGCAAGATATAGTACAAAAGGTTGTAAAGCAGACAGACCCATGCAAGCTGAGAGAGCGGAAAATAAATGACTAATGTAGAGGTGAAAATACAGAGAATGAGAGAGAGAGAGAGAGAGAAATAATGGACAATATAAGAGGAAAACCCACCTACCATCAGCCCAACTGGCAGCCTAGTCTGACTCAGTGTCCTGGATTACCTTAGAGAAAGAGAGAGGGGGAGTATAATCAAGTCAATATCTCATAGAAATCACTGAACATTAGTTACCAAAAAAAGTGCTGTCACCTCCTGTTGTGATCAATAATCACTTCCTCCCTCAGCTGTGGAAATACTGGTTACTTGTACTGTACTGGCCATGAGTGTGTGTGTGTGTGTGTGTGTGTGTGTGTGTGTGCTACTGTGCTTCCACCGGGAGCTCATTTGGCGTCCCTAAAGATGTCACCTCCTTACCCTGCAACTAGGGACCAGGGTTTGCACACAAAAAACAGACGATTGTCCTTTCAGCCACATTATACACCCATATCATAGATAATATACAGTATTAATTCAATAATTAATACTTTTTTGTAAAACGGAGTTGGAGCCAACGATCAAAAGACCAACAGATTTCTTACAGGAAAGCATGATGTGATGATGATGTCATGTGCAAGTGACACAGCTGTACTACAAAAGTATTAGGCTTTTACACAATGGGGGAAAGTACTAAATAGTAAATACTCAAGGACTGTTACTTAAGTACAATTTTACTCAGTGTTAATGTTAACTCTGAGAGCGTACACATGTAACCAAATGGACACATGCCGACATACGCTCTCAGATTGTGTTATAGTGTGGCAGACTGCTCCCTCTAGCCACACATGCATGCGCGCACGCACACACACACACACACACACACACACACACACACACACACACACACACACACACACACACACACACACACAACAGGGGGCTTTTAACTGTAATAACAACACTCGGCTTGGGACACCTTGAACCTGTTGTTACCGATTATGTCCTTCAGAGAGCTGTGCACACATACGTACACTACTACACTTGCACGTGGCCCTTGTTTTGACAGCAGCCATCGACGAACAGCTCAATTTGATAGTGATGTAGAGATAATCCGGACCTGAGGGCCGTTCTATCATCTAACATTATGTTATCCATGCAGCCTGCAGGACTGAGGGGATACAATCACGCAACACTACTGGAATGCTTTCTGCATTGTCTACCGTTTTAGATTCTAAATCCTCTTTCAGGAGCCTTTAGGGACAAAGCTCTACAGTCGGACATGACCTGTCACTCTGTGTGTGTGTGTGTGTGTGTGTGTGTGTGTGTGTGTGTGTGTGTGTGTCGCGCCGCAGTACACTGCTTAATTTACAAACGGTAGAAAATAGACAATCTACAAAGTGTTTTTTTTTTTAGCTTATAATGGTTTCAGCTTGTGACATAATAGGTGAAAAATATTCTCCAATAGAGGCTATGCGAGTGACATCATTATCAAACCAGGAAGTTATGCGGGAACGCCTACTGAGTGGCAAAAAATTACTTTCTGGCCTTGACAGCCCATACATCCAAACAGAAAAGTCCTATCTGATTGCATTAAACAACGTTAAACAATGTTAAACTCACTTTGCATGTTGCTTTGCCACTCAATGTGCCATTCACTTTAAGCATGCGCATACCCTCTATTATGACATGCCCAAATTAGGGACGTCAAGTTGACAGTGGTTCAAAGATCACATCACACAACAAAGTACATGTGTGGATTCTACACTTAACAATTCCTGCTGTAGCATTGCGGTTAACCCTGGCATCCCACTATTTAAAAAAAACTAAATAGCATCTACAAGCATCGCATCCTGAGGCGTTGTGAGATTGTAACGTATAAAATAGGTCTTCAGTGGTTTCTTCCTCCATACCAGTTGACCGCAAATAAATACACACTCTACGGAGTACTATACGGACCTTCAGCTGTCACAATATTTTCGGTCGCTTCTGTAAATCTACGTCATTGGAACCAGAGACAGAGAATTGTTTGTGAACACTGCACACAGAGCATTCCTAGAAACGTTCTAGTGACTGGACGTTCACGCTCGCTGTGGCTGTGTAGCCGTAGCAGCAGCAGCAGAAAACAGAGGGGCGATTATCAGAGTCAACAGGTGTCAGCACCAGCCACAATGAGTCAGCATGTTTCTCCCAATCACTGCTGCTCTGTCAAAGGTGGACGAGCTGCGACCCCGCGGACAATGGCCTTTCTGGAAGCTTGTCAGGCTTGCATCCTGATAAACACACTCGTGCACACGTCCGCGTGTGTGCAGGCCCTCGCTCCTGACCTTGTCCCTATAGCAAGTCTAGCTCATTCCATTCAGATGAGCTGTGGGTCTTCCTGTGCCGGTGTCATTGTCTCAGAGACAAGCTGAATGAGAGGGACACAGACAGCACACTGGTGCGCACACATAAACGCACGACACACACACACACACACACACACACACCAGAGGATTGTTACTGTGCTGGAGATTATTAGTAAATTGGACAGCAGAGCATAATACATAAAGAGATAAATAGCACAAGTATTTTGTTATTGTGGTAAATACTACACAACTCTGGTTCATTCTGGCTTCATTTAAACAAGCAAATCCATAAGGTATGGTACTAGTAGTTACAAATGTATTACAATCTGAGAAATGCGGATAAGGGCCGATTCATACTCTTATTTTACTGCTGTTTTGGCGCTGTAGTGCCGAAATGATTTCAGTAGCACCGAAGAGTCGACTTTAGGACGGTACCCGCCCCCCCGAACCTCAAATGACGTCACATTGTAGGCTCTACAGAGCCGAACCGACTTTTATTCGGCTCTAAAATAGGAGTATGAATCGGCCCCAAGTGTTCACACTGCCTCCTCATAAGTAGACCGGCTACTCACTAGAAAATCAAAAAAGCGGAGATTTTTTCTATAGATGTTTTATCCTGATTGATCCCAGGAGTACCATTTCACTATTTGAGTGGTGCAACTACTCCTACAACCAGCAATGTCCGTGTTCACCTATGTGGCCATGAGCACGAGTATATGACTTATTAGTACCAGTAGGGGTCGCCAGAAACAGAGAGAGGGATAGTGCTGTGCCTGCTAATGAGAGAGAGAGGTGCGGGGGGGGAATTGCACCACTCAGTTCACACGGGTGTGATTTTTATATTTTGTATACCTGCACATCTCCTGAGCACCTGGTTGCTTCCTTGCCTCTGCCTGACTACTCAATAGTTTCCATCAGACATGTGAGTTCATAGAAACCTATAGTATAAACCATGCATCATTATTATCATGATTGAACTATATGAACCAAATCATATGATTAGCAGATCATAGCAGATGAAGTAGCACAATTACAATAGCACAAGCAATGGCAAAGTAGTCAAGTATAGTGCACCTGACAATCTGCAATTTAACTTGCAATTCAAGATGAATTATCTCATAATAGGCAACATTCTGCGGAAATAGCAGATTTACAAGCTTGTGTGGTGTGGTTAAGGAAAACGAGAATGTATGAATGAATGGTAGAACATTATACCCAAAATGTTCACATTGCAAACAAAAAACGAATTAAATATCAGCCCAGTTGTCGTTTGATTCCACAGTTCTGCCTCTATTCACCTGTCCATTTTACTTCACATAAAAAGCTTCAAACTCTCAGCAAAAGTGTGGTCGTCACTTTGCCCCACATTCTGTGACAACTGAAGCAGCCATGTTGTTGTTCATTGTTGAACCATACTGTAGGTTGACTCAAAATATGGCCATAGCTTAGACAAGACTGTACAGTGTTCTAGAAGAGAGGCTGCGATTTGATGTCAAACAGACCAGCCTTTGTTCCCCAGAGCCACGCAAATACACTCACACACACACACACACACACACACACACACACACACACACACACACACACCCCATCTCTGCTCTTTGTGCTGGGGCCTCTTTCACTGACCGACACACATCAATAAGACAGGAATTAGGCCAGAGAGTTCACGCTGCGCTGTGTGTGTGTGTGTGTGTGTGTGTGTGTGTGTGTGTGTGTGCGCGCGCGGGCTTGCACATGCGTGTCTGTGTGTGAGACAGAGAGAGCAAAATATAGGGATAATTTTTTTTTTTAAGAGTGTAAACGTACAGTATATACATTAGTGTGTGTGAGCGGAGCCCATGTGTTCATGTGTTCTCTTTGACACATGGAAATTTGACAATATGTCATTCTGCAGCTGTATAATGACAGCACAGGCAGGAAACAGGAACAATGGTTATTGCATTTGTGCGTGCGTGCGTGTGCGTGCGTGCGTGTAGGAGGGTTGGTGGCAGTGGGGCAGCGGGTAGGGCAGAGAATGGCAGTGTCAGTTCTTCTGATAGGCAGGAGACGTCTATACACCAAGCTGCAAATGGTATGATAAGTATGCAAGAGATGTGTGTGTGCGTGCATGCCGTATGTGTGCTCTCTTTCTGTTGCGTTGTGCCTGGCAGTGCAGGGTTGAACAGGTAATATGACTATGTGAATCAATAGCTGTAATAACTCACAGGCCAGGACAAAACGCCCTATTCTGCCGTCTATGGAGCCCTCTACCGTCTAGGGAACAGGACAAACCATAAACACGCACACACACACACACACACACACACACACACACGACCTTGGTAGTGTTAACCACTGATATAAAAGACATCCCATCAGAGTGTAGTCTAGTACTACAAAGTAGACTCTAGACCTAGCGATTGTCAAGCTGTGGGCCGGGGCCCACTGGTGAGCACTGAGCAGTGATCATATTACAACTAAGTGGGCCCACACATAATCACCGAAACACTGGATAATGTAAATAATATGAATATAAAACATCAACCCCGTGTGAAGTGAGGGTCACTAATATAAGTCTAACTCATGTTCATTAGGTGATGTAATGGTGATGTAAAACAAACGGTTCCAACACAAACATTAAACGCCATTAACAATAAAGAGACAATATGACGTAATGAGGTACATAATGATGTCAATTTTCACTTCATTGTCAATGACGATTACAAAACAAACATTGAAGTAAAGACAAACATTAAACCTGTGAAACATCACACTTGTGTGAAGTGAAGTGCACCCAGCCGCCCACTTAATTTATATCAGTCACATGATGTCTTACATTGTCATTTAGTACCCTAAACAAACATTAAAGTCCATAGACTTGGCTGGCAAATGACTAACATCATAAGTGCTCTAAACAAAAAATCCCATAGACTTGGTTGCCATCTTCGAAAGCCATGCATTGGCTCGCGCCCCTCAAAAATATTGCAACGGCTGCAGCCGTATTCGAACCGACAGGTGCTCAAGTCTGTTTAGAATCCTAACAAGGGGTGACAAAAGGGGACAGGGCTACACACATGTTGTTACTACCGACTTAACACGCAGGTATTTTTCCCTGGTAGAGGAAGCAGAGAATGTAGAGAGGCATACTGTATGGAGTGTGTCTTGTCCTGAGAGGTGTTTACTGGGGCCAGGTCTCTGGCTCATATTCCACAAACTCTGGTAACAAATCATCATCCTCAGCCGTCAGGTTGGAAAGCACCTGCATGGCTGCTGAAATCTCATACCGGAGATTAGGTCAAAGACAAGACAGAGTTGACGTGTGTGCGTCAGCGTCTGAGATCAAAGTGACCTGGCTGCTGTGAGGTTATTCGGCCACAGGGCATCTGCCTCCTAGCGGTGCCAGCGACAGGTGAGACCAAGTTAAATGCAATACCACATAAATAATCTCCCATCATCAGCATCTATTTAAATAGTCCCCTAGGCCCCTCTATCAGGTCCCTCTGAGCACAGGCAACTGGACACCTCTCTGACCCACCATCAGGGGCTAGTAAGGATCAGTACACGCTGTGGTACTGAAGCTTGCACTCGGAGACCGGGGAAGGGAGCCAACAAGTCAGTATTGGGCCAACAACCTCGACTTAACACCGTGGGAGAAGATAAGCACTGAAGGGTACTCTTCCATTCCTTCCATTTTTGTCCAGCAAAGAATTTGGTGAATTTTGTTCAATCAAAAGTTTTCATCGTCACAATTTTACAATCACATCCATATCATGGAAGCAATAAGACACCCAAGGTATGATATATTAACTGCATTAAACCATGGCCATGTGGAAGATGACATCTGCCGTGGTATCACTAACATGGTCAGATGAGACAGCAGACAAATGATCGCATGTGTGTGAAATGCTGGCTTAAATTTGAAAGCCAAGTTGAAAGCGAGTGTTTGAACTTCTGTGACACAGCATGACCCCGGCTTCTCTTCTGCTTCTTGGCTCCAGCCAGGAAGAAAGCAGGGGGAAGCTGGCAGCTTGTTGCCACTAGAAACCACAGCCTTTGAAAAGGAATTTCACCTTCATTCTGTAGTGTGGGAGTGTGTGATCTACTGGAGAGAACAGAGACATTGTGTTCAGAGCCTTAATCGAGAAATAAAAATAACGACTTTATTAGACGTTTATCTTTGCCGGTGATATTGGCAATGGATGACTTTCTCAAGAGGCTCACGACTTATTTCAGTGTGTGGATTCTAAAATTAGCCACACTGAAGGGTGATTTATACTTAGTTAGTTGTATGCCAGTATTGCAATTGAAAATAACAGATCTACAAGGCAAGCTCACAACGAGTCACGACACACTGTGAGCTTGTAGTCGTAGATCAGACATGCATGGGACATCTCTACTACTGCCCTGTGGCCTTTGTTACAGCATGAAGTAGATGGACATACGCAACATATGTAGATACATACAGGCTTAGTGATAATGACAAAATCAAATATGACTGTATACTGTATGCATATATTTTTGACGAAATGCCTCGATATTGATAGTGTGAGAACACTTATTTCATATCACAATATTACGATATCCAAAATCCAGGACGATAGGCCTATAGTCTCAAATCACAATAAATAGATGCAGGTATTGCACAGTGCTAATAATTGTCTTGCAGAGACTGAGAACATACTCTCTAGGTCGTCGTCAGACGAGCCCTCAATCGTTGCTTCCAGTCATACATCTGGCAAGCTCCGAGCTCGTTGGTTCCTCCTGCGTCTTTCTTGAGAACATCCATCCACATATGTTAATGTGGGACGTCCTCTTGACCAGTGCCCGTGTGTTGGTTCCCACAGCACTACTTTGCAGGCTGGCAGCTCTTGGTGTCTTTATCCTACTAGTCTCATTCTCCTGGCTGCTATTTTCTGGCTTACCCTTGGCATTCCATCATACAGGTTCTCGTTGGTAACATGTGTAATCTTGCTGATGTTAAGTGCTGCATCCAGCATTCTGCTGTAGTCTACTTCTGCATGGTTGGCTTCAATGTTCAGCATTCACTGGTATGGGAGAACAGACTCTACCATTGCATAGAAGAAGCTGAGTTTGGTTTGGTGGGGGAGGTTGGACTTCCATACACTGACCATGACGTTCAGGGCCCTCCATGCAAGTGCCTTCCTCATTTTAAGATCTTGTTCCGTTGAGTTGACCCATGAGCCCAGATACTTGAAGTCCTTGACTTCCTTCAGGCAGTGCCTCCTGTTGTTGTCAGAGGTGGATGCTCTGATGGGATGTTATAGGTCAGTGATTCTCAACCTATGGTACGCGTACGGGTGATAGGCCGGAGCCCGGAGGCCAACCTTTAGATATTTAGATATAAATGGGTGGCCACCTTTACACATGTCAGTATGTCAATTCATATAGCCTAGTATTATGCAATTTACTGTCTGTTGTAGGCCTATACATTTTTGAATGGCATTAACAAACGTAACTGAAATGTCTAGAGTATGACTAGAGTAGTTCTGATTTCTGTTTCTCAGGCCACAGAGGTTACACTGAACTGTGTGGGTTCAATAAAAACACGGCAACGAAAGAAAGAAATAACTCTGTTGTGAATTAAAAAAGGATGGCCATGAAATGAAACAGAGAGAGGAAAATGACTGCTTCCTTCCTGAGACACAGAAACTTCCTCCTGAATCACAGCTGCATTGACCCTGAGCCTTTAAATGGGCATCACTGAGCCAAATCACAATCTGCTGTGATGCTGTGTAGGGTAGAGCCAGGGAAAGTGAAAAGGAATGCCCCGCTAACATGGAGCCATGTCAATTTACAGAAATGAGACTAATGTAATTCACAACTGCTCTATGCACCTAAATAGTATGTCATAATCTGCAGTCCATATTTACAGGCAGTTGCACCAAACCAATCCCATTGCAGTATGTTATATTTACTATACATGTCGCCATAACTATAGCCACACACTCTGTTCCTTCCTTTCCAGACAAAACATTTCATATCACTATCAGCTTCACTATACAATAGCAGTCTGTACGTGTATTGCTTAACTACTACTAAACTGCAGGTTTGTTGCCACTCATTTATTACATAACACAACTAAAACCTTCCCGTTTGTCGCCGCCTTTGATTGAGTTATTTTTTTTCTCTTCTGCACTGTAACTGTATCTATACATTTTAACTTTTTTTGTTTTATGCATCCTAATGTCCTCCTTCCTTTTCTTGATGTTCTGTGTAAAGCACATTGAATTTCCTTGTTGTGGAAGTGTGCTATACAAATCAAACTGCCTCGCCTACTATATAACCTATCATATTTATAACTTTATGGAAACCCACTAGCGTTAAAATTGGCATCCATCTAAATGCCATATCTAAAGCAAACCATTCCTCCATTTATGTTGTAAAAGATGCCAGCAGCTACACGTGGTCCATTAATCAGCCGAGGGAAATCAGCTGAGCCAAATACTGAGCAGAACTTGGCTTCTGGCCGTGATCCAGGAGAAGCATATCTTCACCAAGTCCTTACCTTCAACAGTTCAACAAAATCGATCAGCTGAGGAGGCAACTCTGTCTGAGGTTGGCCCTTAGATGCCAGCCCTATATTTCCTCAGCAGCACAATTTTTCCCCAGCCCCATGTTCCCTCAGCCCCATGCTCCCTCAGCCCATATGCTCCCTCAGACCCATGTTCCCTCAGACCCATGTTCCCTCAGCCCCATGCTCCCTCAGCCCCATGTTCCCTCAGCCCCATGTTCCCTCAGCCCCATGCTCCCTCAGCCCCATGTTCCCTCAGCCCCATGTTCCCTCAGCCCTATGTTCCCTCATGCCCCATGTTCCCTCAGCCCTATGTTCCCTCAGTCCTATATGTTCCATTGTTCCCTCAGCCCTAGGTTTCCTCAAACACATTTCTCTTAGTTACTGTAACAGTTACTCGCTGTGTCCTTAACAACTTCTGTTCCGTTTATTGTTAACCACTTTCAATCTAACATCCCTATTTTGGGCATGTCATTATAGTTTTTTTACTGTACAAGCTAAGCTACGGTCAGGGGTGTATACAGACGCCAGATTAGGTGCTAAAAAGAAGCCATATTTTTTAAAGTGAAATAGCCCTTTAAGTGGTTAAAAGCTTAAACCCCAGAATCCATATCCATATTATGGGGAAAGCTTTCGCTGAAAATAGCAGATCGAAGTTGTGAGCTTGTCTCTCTCTCATATCGTCAGCTCCTGAATATAGGCAGGCACAACATGACTGGTTGGTGGAAGTGAGGGGTGTGTGTGCGTGCGTGCGTGCGTGCGTGCGTGTGTGTGTGTGTGAGTGACTGTGTTTGTGTGTGTGTGTGTGTCGTCATACTGGTGGTCTGACCAGCAACGTGAGACATGAATGGCTGTGAGGCTGGTGTCCTGAAGGGGTGGCCATGTCCTCAGCCACTTAACCCAGTGTGGTGAACAGATAGTGGGCATACAGTAGTTATCACTGTCACTCCCTCTAATGCTCTTTTTATCTGTGTGTGTGTGTGTGTGTGTGTGTGTGTGTGTGTGTGTGTGTGTGTGTGTGTGTGTGTGTGTGTGTGTACTGTACATGCGTTCTGCAATCCCAAAAACAAGTAACAGAGATAGGGAGAGCCAGAGTATCAGAATGGATGAGTACACATACACAAAGAGAATGACAACAAACCTTAAGGTCATAATTGTTATACCAAGTTCCATCCTCTATTGCAGCAGTGTATTGATAATCATAATCATAAATCAACTAGCCTACATCAGACTGCATGGTCAGTCTCTTCAACAAAGAGAACAAAGAGGGAGATCGAAGTTGTAATCATCTAAATTAATCCTTGGCAGGCAGTAGGCCTAGTGACTGTACTGTACTGTACACTGCCTTTGCCTTGCAGCATCAGTGGTACAGGAGTTTTGAATGTCCCATCCATTCCAGGCCATAATAGCCTTTTGGTTTGCATATATACTGACAAATGATAAACCAAACCAGGGTTGCAGAGCTCACTTGAAACTTGTGTAGCCTACATTGAAATGTGCCAATATATTTGAGGGCCAATGCCTTGGCTCTGAGAGCCCCTGTCATGACAATATGACAGCAGCATTTCAGTACAAAAAAAGGCTGTTTATTAATTAAATATATAAGTAGATATCCAAAGTAATAAATCACCTTTTCCCAATGCAGTGCTGTACTGTACATAAGCTTCTTGGCTTCAAAAAATAACTGTTTGCTATTAGCACAGTTAAGAAGGAGTTGTAAAATCTACAAGTGTTCTTTTAACACGAAATGGAACCAAACAGATAGGATTTTTTTTACTGAGTGTGCACGTTTAAGTAACCGGCTTTTGGACCAAATTGTCCCGTTGTGGAGGCACCAGAGGCGAGACTACAAACATCACTGATGCTACTTTATCAAACCACAGCCATTCAGCCAATGACAGCAACCATATTAAGACTTTAAAATAATTACCCACGGTAACAATGTAGCCGACACAGGTTGACAGCGCTACAAGTACCGCTACTCTAACTGAAGACTCACTCACACATCTGAAATGATAAAATATCTTATCTATATCGAAATTCAACAACAGACCACCCGCATGGCATACGGGTGTATAACAGCATACATAGCAAACTAAAGCATATCAAGGCGGTGAGCGTGGGAACATGTGAAATTGAAGTATAAATCGGCACTTACATTAGGCTACATGGGTGATGAGAAACAGTTGGAGCTGGCTGACTGACGTTCACGATCACCCCACCCCTCCTATGACAGTCGTTCACCCTCCCTCCCACAATGACGTATGGTCATTGGAAGGTAGAGTCGATATCCCATTGCCCGGGCGGACAATCACGCTGTGATTGGCTAGTGCTAGACTGCTAGTAAATGTTCGATTCACCCTGCGGCCTAGGCTAATTGTTTAGACAAAATAATATTTTCTCTGTGAGAATTTTAAAGAATAGCCTTGCCCTTTTCTCTTCGCCAGCTACCCTAACGTGTAAATGAAATGTACTAAAACCAACCGTTGCCTAACAACCAGCTAGCCAATCACTGCATGGTTGTACTGAATGTCCTCCGGGCTATGGGATTTAGACTAGGTCACTGCTGGCTTGCCACAACTGTTGTGATTACACAACTGAGCTGTACTGTCCAGTCCACGACCAGGCGACACATCATGATGTAGGCTATACAAGGGAAATGAAAAACTATGATGATCTTTAACTTTTATTTTTCATAACAATGCATATGAACTACAGGTATGGGAATTTATATAAAAGTTGAATGAACCAGGCCCGGCACCACGAGGGGTCAAAAGGGGTATTTGATACCTCAATCCTTGACACCTCAGAAGATTATTATTATTTTTGTGTAATTATGTCAACTAGGAGGGTTCCCGTGGGGCTTTTATGCCCATATATGGAGTTATTTGTAAGGCATGCCCAAATATGGAGTATATGCAGCCAGCTTGTGGAGTTCTGTGTCAGGCATGCCCAAATATGGAGTGTTGTGAGGTCAGAACAGGCCAAAGTGCACCAGAATGAAGCATTTTCATCGCAAATTTAAAATAATTCCCGCCGGGCAGTAATTTCTGAAGCCTGGCTATGGCCCGGGATGGGGGGCCACCGGAAGTAATCTTGCATAGGGCCACCCGAGTGTTTGATTTAACAACGAAATATGAAATAGGTAAGTCATTTCATCCTGTAGCCGGCTCTGGAATGAACTCAGAAGTACACATTTCAGTAAATTGCATTATAATACTAGGCTATATGAATTGACATACTGTCTGTTGTAGGCCTATACATTTTCATTTGAACCGATGAATGGCATTAAAAAACGTAACTGAAACATGTCTAGAGTATGACTAGAGTAGTTCTGATTTCTGTTTCTCAGGCCACAGAGGTTACACTGAACTGTGTGGGTTCAATAAAAACACAGGAATAGCCTACACTTTCACTTGTGGGAAATAGCACATGAAACATCAAACCACCTGTCTTCTGTGATAGAAAGGCGGTGGACATATTAATCACAATAACACCCCCCCTCTACAGTAATACAATAATACATCAGGACCAGGGGAAATAGCATTACATTACACTCGTTTTAGGTATGTACGGGCAGAAGTGAAAAAGTGCTTTTTGAGGTTTGATGCTGTTTGATGCTGCACAGAGACAGAAACACAGAGGATAACAGAATAATAACAAACACAGATGCACCCAGAGGCATGATGGGAAATCCCTCCTTGGCCAACTAATCGCTCCACAGCCCCCTCCTCAGGGGTTCACTGTTCCAGGCAGTATCCCTTCTCACCCTCAGACGACCTGATAGCCGATGATTAGGGCACACATACATGGGTACAAAAAGCATGTCCTCGATTCGACTCCCAGCTGTTTGTTGTTGTGTCTCATTCCTTTCCTGTCTCTATCTCTCACTGTCGCAATCAAAATGAAGCAGAAATACTGAAAACAAACAATAATAAGCATTACTACCCCAGCATAACGTCCCAGAGGTGCAGAGGCAGACTTTCTTGTGTTTCTCAGCCAGGGCTTAGGCTTAGGGTGTCTGTGTTCCCTGGGAAGGAATGTCCACTTTGTACTAGCGCAGCCTTCTACCTCCACCAGGTCCTGTTTTGTGCTGGTAAGGGGATCAGTAAGGTGCCAGACAACTTATAACCCTGTAGACCAGGGTTTATCAAAGTGGGTGCCATGACGCAAGTCTAGGGGTGCCGCTGGAATACTTCCCTCTATACTAGTCTCTACTATAGCATTGGTTCCCAACCTTTTTTACTGAAGTACCACCAAGACAATATTTAGCCACCAACTGATGTTAAAATACAGGAGCGTATATACCTGCCCTTTTTGTTCCATTCCTAAACCAATAATGCTGCTCTGACAAAACTCATGTCTAATCACTAAAGCACAACTGATGTGATAACAACTAATGTTCCGAAAATTCTGAAATTCTGAACTGAACTGAATGTGATAATCTGTTCTCAAATCTTCTATTAACGGCTAGGTTTGCTGTCATGCTCATTTCAGCACGGCTGGAGAGCCTATTTTAACCAATTGCTTGGTCAGAAGAACTACCTGTAGTAATATAAATATTTCATAAGGAAATAATTCCCCATGCATTTTCCCCATAGACATTTCTAAAAGTATTTATTTAAAGACCTTTTAAGGCTCGTACAAAGCCAACTGGAGTTGTGACAAATCATGACAACAAACACAATATTTTGGGCAGAAAAATAATTAGAACGAAGAAAAACAACAACAAAAGTGTTGTAACATGGCGTTTTTTTTCTTCTTTCTAATTATAAAGCTGAGGTACTTAGTTACCATCAGGTCTAATAATAATAATAACAACTTGAATTTATTTAGCGCCTTTCAAAAAACCCAAGGAAGCTTTACAAAAAAAACAAAAAACAAAACAAACAAACTAATTGCCAAAAGCCTGAGTGAACAAATGTCTCTTCAGTGCAGACTGCTGCAATCTTCTCAAAAGGTCTGGATGTTTTGCATAGGGGACTGTAATAATGTGTCATGTGTGTCATTTGAGGCCAGAATAATGTGTTTCGAAATGTCCAGGGAACAGATGCCCATGTGTAGTTTGAAACACCTCATTCTGCAAACTACTAGAGAGACTGTCAACGATATCCCACTAACATTGGCGGTCAAGAAGTATTTATTTACAGTGGCTTCAGCATTCTCGCTGTCAGTCAACTTGAGTCAAGGGAAATGTCTCATTTGTATTACCACTAGAGGTCAGTGGTGCACTGATGTCACAGTGTCTGTGATTTCAGCTGCTTCCAGTGAGTCAAATGGTCAAAACATCTGGGCATTCCAGAGAAGTAGAGCTGAACATGAATGAACATCCCACATCATCAGCCAGTAGACGTTTCCCTGTGGAAATCTGCCATAATCTTTGTGGCCAGACATTGGTCACATTTTAAACTCTTGTTTTTAGTGTTTCATTGCTTTTACGTCTTATCTTAATTTTAGTTAAGACACACGCACGCACGCATGCGCACACACACACACACACACACACACACACACACACACACACACACACACACACACACACGCACGCACGCACGCACACACACTTACATACTTAGAAAACAAAAAGAACACTTTAGGTAAGAAACTCTGAGTCATTCACTTCTCCAATCAGTGGTTTTTTCCCCCTTTTTTTGTATTTCAAATTAGTACAATACGTGTGAACATAGCAGCTTACCTGATCAAATGACATGTCTTTCTTAGTTCCTATGGAACTCTTCTCCACTAGTCCCTCCCTAACATTTTCATGTAGTTGTTATATTTCACAAAATTGTCAATATATTGTAGTCGACTAAGATTTTCGTCATGGTTTTAGTCGACAAAATGAACAGTGTGTGGGCAATGAACATGTTCAACTCCCACATAGAGAAACTCAGTGATATCAATGCTCTTCTTCTTAAACAAGGACTGCACTGGATTTGCAGAGCCTACTATGTCACTAAAGGGCCTCAATGAGTTAATGGAATTTGCTCTTTTGTTCCTGATGATTGTCATTCAACAGATACATAAAAATGCATAAGTGAACGACATTTCATTCCACTGGCTTCCAGACTACTATAGTTAAAAGAATGCTAAGAAATACTATATCACTAAAATCCCTTATCACGCATAATGGAACAGATCACTTTCTTTCTCAGACTGAAGGAGAAATGTATAAAGTTTTGGTCTAAATGGGTGAAATATATTATACCTTTGCGACCAGATTTGGTAGTGGCAGGGATTGATTTCCTTTTTTTTATTATTATTGATCACAACTTCAAATACTCTCTTATGTCTTCCTATGAGTATTATATTGTATTTTACTGTAACATTTCTGTACACATTATCTACTGTATCTCTCCCATATGCTTTATTTTTATTATTTGTTCCTGATTAATCCTGTTCCTGTTTTTTTAAAATGTAAAAAAAAAAATCTGTGGACAAAGAAATACTATTTGAAAAATGTTGTATAACATGATTGTTGAATCACAGTCAGTTCATAATAAGACATAGATATTGCACAACAGGAGTCTGTGACAGTGACATTAGCGGAGGCATTGGAGCTGCTTAGTGAGCCCACTCAGCCTGGGAGATAGATGACTTCAACATCCTCAGTGAAAGTCTTCACTCCTCTTTCATCATGCACACTTGACTTGAAGCTCTTTACCCAAACAGCAATGACTAAAAGATTTAGCCTATGCATGTTGTTCACAACTCAATCATGATTCATGAATTATATGTTTTGGATCACACAGGATGGGGATGTAGGCCTACTGCATTATATGTGATACACGAATACATAAATACTGTACATTCATTATTTTACACCTCTATCTCAATTTGCATGATAGCTTGTATAATTATGTGAAAACTCAGGGCTCTTAGTGAAGCAAAGAAGTGCTCGCAGACATTCCCAAAAGCCCGTCATAGGCTACTTTAGTTAAGCAATGGAAGTTGTGGATGTTTAATAATAATAATAATAATAATAATAATAACCTTTATTTATATAGCATCTTTCATGACATGAAATGCATGCTTTACAGAGCAATAAAAAAGCAAAGCAAAATCATAAAACATTAAAATAACAGCAAAAAAGTGAGGACATGAATAACAACTAAAAGCAAGAGTGAAGAAATAGTTTGCAAGCTTGATAAGCTTTCCCTGATTCTTAGCATGCAAAAGATGTAACTGAGAGATACTGCATGTAACTGTATACAGGGATCGTATGTGCTTACATCAGTAGATGGCAGCATTGATTCAGTGTTACTTAACTGCTGCACTAGTGGTGCACATATATTTCATGTCAAGGACCTCACATTAATATGCATGTAGCTCTTGTACCATCTTTCTTTTTTTTGCCAGGGACCCCCAACATTTTAAAGATTAAAAAAAAAACCTGATCTACAAGCTCACAACATCACATTGCTACAGGTGTTGTGGACTACACAATGTTGATGAAAACATAGTGTCCTCAAACTGATTTTGATGCTATATTAACTAAAGGAAATTGTCTCCATTTCCAGTCTGGCTTTCTCATTTAATTATACATTTATTTTGAGTTCACATAGCTTACATGAAGAATCTGTGACACTGAGGAATGTGCCAAAATAGATCACATATATTGAACCATTCTAAGCTTTATAATTGATCTTCCAGATCAGACTAGTGTAATCTGTAGCCTATACTAATAGTACAATTAATAGCATCATGGCATGCTCCAAATTCACATGCTAATGCCTTTGTGTGTGTGTGGAGGGGGGGGGGGGGGAGACAAAGACATAATATGTGAGTGTGTTTGTGTGTTAGGTTGCGCACAGGTGGTGAAAAACATGCTCAGACGCACCCACACACCCACCCACACTTAAGGAAGTGGTTGCACCACTTAAAAATTATGTAATTTATCCTGGGTAGTAATATTATAGCATGCAGTTTAAGCATGGTTATATAACCTTGAGATTATGAAAAATGTCCTTTTTTGTTATGCTGAATTACATTTTACTAGGTAGGGTACATTTATAGGAATGCAATAAAATAGGATTATCTGCTTTATTAATTAATATCAAATAAATTAAACCACCTGGGGTTCAAAGTCACAAGTTTACAGTTGGAATTGTCTGAATCTATTATACTGTAGAAGTGATCAAGCAAAACATAACAAAATATTCCACAGTAAGAGGCTGCACTGAATAGTCAATAGGTCACCAGCTTCTTTGTCTCCATCAGAAATTTGTTTAATATTAAACAGGCAGCAATTAATGCTGTGTTATGTAATTATTGAATACATTTGTATGTAGTACAATATAACTTATAGTGTGGTTATAGTATGGTTGTATTTGGTCTACCAGCTCTTCACATTTAGATCCTGGGGCTGGTTTGACGCAGCCTTTGACACAATCCTTTTTCCGGATTGACACAAATCTTGGCCTAAAGGTAAAAAATACAAGCCTCTAGTAAACATTTCAGCATTCGCATAGGAGACCAGGGTTCAGAACAGTAAACTTACACAATTCAAATACACCTTTACCCTTCCAGCAATTCTAAACATCAGTGTATTGGGAAATCTCAGGCTCTGTTTGCTTAAAAAAGATCATTCTGAAAGAGACTGATTTGGTGACTTGTTTTGGCTGGAGGGCCTGTGTACTGTATATCCAGGGACCTCCAGGGGTCCTTGGGGCGGGGGTTCCAGGGGGTCCCCAGCTAAACTATTGACAGTTATGGACCAAAAATGACCCTTACAGGTCTGTAACTCCGGGAGTTTACAGAAAATGGACTCTTTGGGTCCATTTGGTTACACTACACTACACTCTCAAATTTCAATTAACGCTGAGGATATTACAGGGTGGATTGGGGTGAAAAGGATGAAAACAAAATCATATCCATGAGTAACTCTGATCTATAACTCTAATGCGTTGCATTTGCAAATGCAACGCATTAGAGCTATGGATCAGAGCTAACCCATGAGGGTCCATGGTCTAATCGATGCATATCAAACTGGGGGTCCTTGAAATGAAAAAGGTTGAGAATCACCTTTAGGCTACTTACTTTAGGCTACCACTTGCTCATCTCTGATTAGATCTTATCACTAGGATCATCATCATCAACAGCAGCAGCAGCATCTCCTGGTTTAAATTGACAATATTATATGCAGGCATATAAGCAAGTAAAAATAGACCAGCTTCTCAGGCATCTCATTAAACTGGTAATGTTGTAATCAACCTTGCAAATAGTTATTGATACACTGCCAATTATTTTAATTCCTAAATTAAAATGTTCAATTAAAAACAATTAAGGGAGGGAAATTAGAAATGTTAGACCAGAAGGACTGAAAGGACCCAAGTGTCTTATCATGGTCATGAACTAAACATAAGCAGTGTTGCTATGATTTCATATGGTATAGTGACCGTTTTCAATTGTCAATGGAAACACCAGATTGTGATATTTAAGTAAGTCAAGCATAAAATCTCTTAACCACTTAAATCCTATATGGTTTATCATTGCACAGCATGATCATGATATAGCAAAAATAGTCATATGAGCTAAAAATGTTGCAACATTACATGTGCATTTTCACTGAATGGAGTTTATTTAAGTTAAAGACCTAAAAGTATTTCAATATAAATAATACAGCAGTTTATTGGTGCCTAATTCAAATACAACAAGAATGTCCTAGAAAAGTATCACCATAAATGCAATAAACCAATTGGCAGCAGTTGACCATTTACAGGGGGAGCAAAGCTAGGAAAGCTAACATTCACCCAACTGACAACTAAAGGGACTATAAGCACACACACACACGCAGCAAGTTAAAACACAGCAGGTAGGTACCCTCACAAAAACATGCAGTAATCCTGGTCTCTAAACTGCCTCCCCCTGGCCAGCCGCGGCGCCTAATGGAGGGGAAAGGAACTGGTTGGAATAACATGTTCCTTCCACGCGCTACGTCCAACCAGGGAAGCTCCCCCCTGTCAGGTGTAAAGGAGCAACTTGGACACTCAGGCATGAAGGGAGCGTGAGTTCAAGTCCGTTGCTCTCCCCTTGTCCCCCATATATGGGGACAAGGTTGGTGGAGGGTGTGTAGAGCCCAGGATCACATTAGATGATTGACACAGGGGTGAAAAATGGGTTACAAAATCGTGGGATAAAAAATATATATATATTAAAAAAGAAAGAAGGGGCGACACCATGCAAAGAGGTGCTCCCATCCACATAACACAGCAAACCTTTAGGGTCGTGGGCTAAAGTGATCCTAACGTGACACCCCTGCAGCCGGTCAGCTATACACCTGGGCTCTCGTTGACTATGGATAGCCGCAATACTACAACAAAACAAAACATAAATTAGTACAATGGAAATAGCTCAATAAACAATAAATTAAAGCAAATGATAAAACTCAGGCTAAACAAAACAGCAGTGGTGAAAACCTGGAGTGTTAGGGTTCATTCACAGTATCCCCCTCTCGGTACATGGCTCGTCACTTTAGGACTCGGACATATACAGTGCCTCAACCCAGGCAGGGAAAATGAAAAACACAGAAAGAGACCCCAGGTCACAGACCCCCAGCCAACATCAAGAAACGTGTGTTTGTTAACCTGCAGGGCCTTTAAATACTCCCACTGATTGGCCAGGAAGTGACAGTGCAGCCAGCCTATGGTGGCCCCTGAGGCTCAACTCTGCCTGGCTACATAGAGTTTGTGTAATAAAAACAGGAAGCAGTAATGCAAAGCAACAGTCCTGAAGAACATCCCACAGAGAAAAACAACCAACTGCCTCGTTAAATATGTTTTCACTAAGTCAATTTACGATTTAGGCATTGAGCAGAGCAGACACTTATCCAGAGCGATTTACAAAGTGCAAGATCAGAGTAAGTAGCATGCACATGTCAACAAACAATGGGGTATTGGGGAATGGGGAATCAAGTAAATAAAGTGCAAAGAAAACTTAAGTGCTACAAAATAACTAGGATAAATACTGCTCGTCTAAACAACATTCTAAATAACATGAATACTAGCATTTGTACAAGCAAACAGGGGAAGCATTGGTCCGACATATCATTGGTTCGAAGGAGCATTGGTCCGACTCGGGGTAGGGTTGGGCGTTAGGTTTAGGTGTGCTGCCCTGTGCTGGCGGTTATGGTTAGGGTGAGGGTTTGGGGTAGGTAGTCGATCAGACCAATGGTATGTCGGACCAAAGTATAGTACCCAGCAAACAGTACACTCTGAGATGTCTAACATAGCTACCGGTATATCATTATGTGAACAAGTAACCAACATACTGTACATGCATAGAATAGCTAGCATCTATTGTACCACAAAGAGACGTACAAGAAGCGACACAAAGAATGAGGAGCGCTAGTAAGGAGTGGGGTAGTCTGAAGAGTTGAGTTTTCAGACTGTGGTGGAAGATGGGAGTGAGTCTGCAGTCCTGACTGAGGGAGAGGGTTCATTCCAGAGCTTGGGACCCAGGAGGGAAAAGGACATTTTGAGCATTAATAGCCAGGGTATAGGGAAGGGAGGGACAGCGTCAGCTGATCTAGATATGTGCATGCATGGTAACGGGTTTGATCATGAAGGTAAAGGTGTGCCATGCCATTGATTGCCTTGTTGTAGGTAATCAGTGTTTTTAGTTGGATGCAGGCAGCAACTGGAAGCCAGTGATGGTAATGCAGAAGGGGCGAGATATGTGTGGAAAAAATGTCTAAAGACTAGATGTGCAACGGCATTTTGGATCAGTCGAAGGGGTTTTTAGTGAGCATGCAGAGAAGAGGGTGTTGCAGTAGACGAGCCTGGAAATGACTGAGGCTCCTTTGTGGCTCCTTGGTGAGGGAACGGTCCGAATCTGATTATCTGGATGTTTAAACGTACAGGATAAGTGATCACTGAAATAAATTATATTTACATTATCCAATATACTGTGTGTGTTGAACTGCATACATGCCTCCATGCACGCAGCAAAGTGCGCACGCACACATGCACGCAGACGCACGCACGCCCACGCACACACACACACACACACACACACACACACACACACACACACACACACACACACACACACACACAGCAAGCTGTTTTTCTCCTCCCACAGTAGATAATGGGAAACATTAGTGTGAGCGGCTGACGCCAAGTGATCCTCTCTTTTTGAGGCGAGCAGATGAGGATGCGTAGTCCCAGTGGCTCTCGACAATTATGACAGCCACTCCAGCAGCCGGGGGCCTGATGAAGAGTCCAGAGATTGGGAGTATAGTATGGGTGGGCAGGCGGGGATCGATCCCTGCAGCTTCGCTGTGACACAGGAAAGTCTGGGCACTGCAGGTCACCCTCAGGGGATGCGGTTCCTACCCATGACACTGTTCTATTTCACAACCTCCTCACTTCATTAGTTTCACTACTTGTTGTTGTGCGACAGAAATGTTCTCCTACTTGACCTCAGAACTTCATTAACGTCACTTGCCAGTATAATAACTACAAACTCAATGGTTAGCGGGATGATGTGGCTTTGCCATGGCTGTGGCCTTGTCCTATCAAAGCATACTTTGAGCCAAACGCCTAACCTCCTCGTCCAGCGTTTGGATAGCATCTATTAGTGAGTCATGTGTGAGGCAATTCTTTACACTGAATTTAACAAAAGGCCATTTATCTGATCTTATTCAGCCTCAGAGTCAGAAGGACAGAGAAAAAGAGCAGGGGTTGACACTAAAGGTCTCAGAGGCACTTTCACAAGTACAGGTCATGTTCTACTTGCTCTCAGGTCATGGCCACTTGCCACTTTAACTAGTGTTTTTTTAATGAATAAAAACAACACTATAACATGAAAGTAGCCTTACAAATGCATGGTAGGGGAACTTTTTCAAGGACGGAAGGACCCCAAACCTTATTAGCCCACAGACCCCCATTTGAAAAGATAAGATAATTTCAAGGACCCCCAGTTTGACATGCACCACAGAAATTATGGACAGTCACATAGGTGCTCCCAAATATATTTTCAGGTCGCACAGATAAAATTTCAGGTGCATTTGCGACCAAGACTGTCGCAATTTTGAACACTGGCTTGAGAAAACTCATGACTTTTGCAACATGGTGATGTTGTGAGCTTGTAGACTATTTTTCACCGGAGTGTGCGCCATAGCCACTTCACGCCCAGTGTGTGTGTGCGGTCGAGAGAGGGTTTGCTCTGACCACGTTCAAATCAAGACAATTATATTTCGTGTTGTGTTTATAGCGAATTAAAGACGGTTGCATCCCAACTCAAAATGTGCACCTGCCCGGTCGAGCAACCCGGTAGAAAACTTCACCTGCCCGGCCATTTTATTGACCTGCCCCGGGGCGGGCAGGTGTGTTAGTGTCAATCCCTGAAGAGTTACTCAATTACTGTAAAACCCCTCCATTTTGATCGAGTCAACAAAATGTTCAACATGAAAAAGGATATGCAAAGCGACAAAGATAAATGAAAATCAACCAGGTGCTCGATGGAGATGCAAAAAATAATAATGTAAAGTAGGCTGGTGCTTCAAAGATCAGTGGAACTGGAATACTAAAGAAAAGGCGGCTTTTGAGTGCTCGGATCGCTGCCTTCTCTTTAGTATGAAAAAGGATATACTGTATCTCGATTTAGACATGGCTTTGGTCTCTCTCTCACTCTCTCACACACACACACACACTCACACACACACACACACACACACACACACACACACACACACACACACACACACACACACACACACACACACACACACACACACACACACACACACACACACCTCTCAGACTGGTCTGTATTCAAAGTAGAGAAGCTTCTGATAAAGGTCAGGACTTTTCTGTCTCTCCTCAGTGATTATGCCATCAACACAGGTGATCAGCATGCTAATGACACTAATTGCCATTTCTACAGTGGGATTAGCATTCAGGGTGACATGGCTAAACAATAGCAGGCTGGACAGGTGTTATGGCTCATGCTACCACTAAAGAGGTATTATTTAGGTATTTAGAGGTAATCTAGAGATAGTCATTACAAAGTGTTGTGACCTCCCGTTTGATAACGGGAGGTACTGACCATCTCTCTCTCTCTAGGTCGTCACCGTCCTCATGCACTGCTCATCAAAACCAATACAACCAAGACATGTTTTTAAAGCTTTGGATCATGGCCCAGTGTGCAAACTTTCTTGAGTTCTTGAGTTCCAATTACACTTTGTTTTTGCATGTTAAGTTTTTTGTAATATATATATCCGGTGTAGTTCCTTTGTTGTTGGAATAGAACAAAGATAACAATTAACCACATGACTAATAAATCCACCATAGCTTCATTACTGTTTATTTAATTACATTTTCTTTTAGGCAATTATTGTTTTATATAGATAGCAGAGTGTAGAGAGGAAAGAGCCCCTCTCTTAGAACACATGGCTCCAGCTGGCAAGCCAATTAATTGAATTATTATTATCAGACATCTCCCAGCTCCCAGTCAACAGCCAAGAGGTCTACAGCCTAAAAAGAAATCCGTTTTTAATTGGTTGTCATGATGCCATCTCTACAGGCAAAGCAACAATAAAACAATAGGTATTGTTTATAGTGTTTTTGAGCTCGGATTGCATAATGAGACCGATATAGGGGGGACAGTAATCCATATGGAATCAGACCAATATAAGGATGTAGGTTGTCAATGCCAACGAATGAAAAAGAGCTCAGTCAAATCCCAAGTGTTTGCATGTCATCGTGCTGAATTAAGTGACAGGTTCGATTTGTATGGACGATGTCTGCAGGTCTGCAGTGCAGAACAAAAAAATTACAATCTAAAAATGCAGTGATGTGACATTTTGGCTTATTGTGCTTCCTCAGAATGAACAAAAAAATTGTTGATAGGCCAAAACCTCATTAAAATAAATCACTGCATATGGGGCCAGAGTATGAGAAAGAGAACATCTAAAAGTAGCTGTAATTAATTGAATAAACTGAATTGATGAGGTGAATAAAGAAGTTAGTTGACTACGGTCAAGCTTGTAGATCTGCTATTTCTGCCAAAGTTTTCCCCCAGTATCGGGACGCTATAGGCTTCATGTGGTTAAATCCTCATTTCTGCTTTGTCACAATCGAGGTTGACAGACAGGACAAGACCTCACCCGGAACTCTATCAGTCCCTCCCCTAACCCTAATGTGATCACAGACACAGACACACATGCCTAGGGACAGTCTGCTCTCCTCATTAGCAGAACAAAACACAGAACCCACATAACATGACACTGAACCCATTGTGTTCCTAATGCAAGAAAGGAAAATATTCATACTTCGGGTCAAGGATATATGCTACTTCTCACCTAAAACCCAATCTTCTTCTAAGTACAGTATATGTAAGGTTATGTAAGGAGAATGTAAGGAAGACTGAGGAGATTGTAGTGGATCCCAGGTCTATACTGTAGATGACCACACCACGATCACCATACATGGTCATGACATCAAACAGGTCACCTCCTATAAATATCTAGGAGTGCACATGGATTGTGATATAAGCTGGCACTCCCATGTGACAAGTATGTGTGCAAAAGTACACCAACGCCTTCTTTCTCTCCGTAGGCTCAGACTTTTTGGTGTAAGTAGAAACATAATGCTGATCTTCTACAGAGCTAGTATAGAGTCAATTCTAAGGTATGGTATCACCAGTTGGTTTGGAAACCTAACAGTAAAATACAAATCTAAGATCCTTAGATTAGCCAAAATGGCAGGGAAGATCATGGGTATGTCTACACCTCCGATCACCCCCCAGGTCATCTTTGAGCAGGCCACCATTGGACAGGTTAAGAAAATTGTGTTTGACCCCTCCCATGTATTATATCCTGAGTATCGGCTAATGCCATCAGGTAGGAGGTACGAGGTCCATGCGTCCAGGGATTTCTGTAGGGTTTGTGTTAGTGTCCAGCATACATACTGTACATAAAGTATAACTACACACGTCACACATGTCCATAGGATATTTATATAATTGATTGGTTTCTTTCTCACATGCATCAGTGGGGCAGGCAGGACAGGTTTCATTCCATTTTGTGCTCATTGATTGAGGATCAGTGCTCTGCACACTGCCTCCTGCCTAATTAATAGAAAGACCCTTAATCGATTCAGAGACGTCAGCCTTGATCTGTTACATACAAACGCATATACTCCCTAACACGTATGTGCACACACACACACACACACACACACACACACACACACACACACACACACACACACAGACAGACAGACAGACAGACAGACAGACAGACAGACAGACAGACAGACAGACAGACAGACAGACAGACAGACAGACAGACACGCACGACAGCTGTGACCTTCCTATTGATGGCAGTAGGAAGGACCTTTCTATTGATGGCAGTTTTATCCAGTGCCACTGACTAATCACTTGCACAATTAAGGAACAGAGAGGATAGGAGTCCACTGGATCTGGCTGTGTACACAATTGTAAGATTGGGTATGTGTCTGTTTAAAGTAACATTCTATAGCACCACTCCACCTCTAATACATATTGATTATTTCAATCAAAGTGACATGTGATGCATCATTTACACAGCTGCAGAATGGTGAAGACCTGCAGTGACAAAATGACAATAAACAGGTGCACACTGTATATACACACACACAGTAGCAACACTGTATGTATGTATGGAAACGCTCGTTATCGTTTAAACAACCTCCTGCTGCCTCCTGCATTATGTTCACATTCAAAACAGGTGGAACGCATAGACCGTTGAGTGATAGTCAACGAGCACTTCCAAACTCCAGCTAAATCTTTTGCAAGGAATTTCTTGACAGGAAGTAGCTCATAAAATGTCTACGGTGGATTTTTATGAAACAAACACTTGAAAGAGGATAATTCAAGCTTTCCCTATACAATGTTGGTGATTTTTTACGTTACATATAGAGAAGACTTTTCTGTTTGGATGAATGGGCTGTCTATGGTCACCTAGGTATCACCTTGCTGGCAAGATGGCTGCGGTCTGAATATGGAGAATTGCATAGCTCACAGTAGTGATAAAGTTATTAACAGTGGAGTGTAGGCTACTGAATGGAAGAGACGTGTTATGTGAGATATATTTCACACGGACGTTGTGAGTGATTAAACAGGTTTATTTCATGGCATTATTCAACGAGACGATTCATTTGCTGGAATTTATTCAAACACAAAATGATGACCAAGATAGCGGAGCCATTCCCAGAATTCTGTGCTATTTGTCTTGTGTGATATAAATTATACAGTGTAAAAATATCTATATCCACTAACACTAACTCCAAAAAGCTGTTCTTACACTGTTAAAGCCACTCTTAAATACTACTCTTTACAATAGAACACAATTATCATAGAACACAACGTAATGTTTCTGACCAAATGTTATTCATTGTGATCAACGTGCATGGGAAGAAATAGAGAAAAATGCTCCTCAAACAGATAATCACATTGTTTTCTGCTAGAACAGTTGTGTGACCGGGCCCCCCTCCTCCTAGTCCTCGGTGACTCCTGTCTGCCTGTCGTGAGACGTTTTTGAGGGACGCTAGCCCCTCCAATATACAGGTTTGTTTTCAGTTCAATGTTTGACGTCATCTTGTCCCTAACACACACATTAAATGCCATTAACAATAAAGAGAATTTAATGTTTGTGTTGGCACCATTTGTTTTACATCACCATTGCATCACCTAATCAACATGAGTTAGACTTTAATATATTAGCACCCCTCACTTCACACGGGTGTGATTTTTATTAATTTATTATTATTATTATTATTACCAGTAAGACGCCTGAGGGCGAGAAGCGACCTCACACTAAGGGGCGAGGCGTGTGCACTGTGCAACATCCACCTGGGCGACAGCAGACTGCTGGGCGAGCGCTGGTGCTTTGACATGGGAGGTCAGATCAACATATGGAATGAATTCTGAGGGCCCAGTTAGGGCCGGGCCTATATTTTCGCGCCTGATGAGAACTCTAGTGTGGCACCGGGGGCAGTGTCTTGAGTGCACCTTAATTTTTGGGCCTGTGTGCCAACAGCCAATTGGTGTGCCAACAGCCAGTCCCAGCCAGATCGGTGTACCAATTACGGTTTGTCAATAGGCCTATGCCACCTTCAATCCCTGATGCCACTCAGTTTCTCCAGTTTGTTTGCGTGTTTGTTTATTCGCTTCCTTCTTTAGGATTGAGAAGAAAAATACTGCCGAAGCCCGCAACACTCCTAGTTAGAGAGAATATGCCAGCACTCAATGCCAGTGACTCAATGTCACATTAATTATTTACCTCTGACGGACAGACAGCGAACACGCTTCGTCCTAGTGGGCCTTCCTCAGCGTCAATATATCTTTGTTGTATTATCAATATAATGTTTGTGTTTTGCCAATTATTTGAGAGCCCACTTGCAATATACGGTATATCCGCACGGCCGCCTGGTGATTGTGAGTCTCTGATAGATCAACGACTCCAAAAACAGCTCACAATCACCAGGTCCTCAGACCCCCTGTTTAGTATGATAGATTCTATCATACTCAACAGGGGGTCTGAGGACCCCAGGGGGACCTTGGAGCTGCTCTAGCTAAATTATTGATAGTTAGGAACAAAATGGACACTAACATTTTACACTGTAGATTGGGGTCCCAGAGATTAAGCATCGTATCAAATGGGGGTCCGTAGCTTATTATCATACTGGGGGGCCCTTGAAATGTATTTGTATGTATTGTTTGTTTGGTTGTATGTAGTCTTTTCTTTTTCATGTATGTTTGTTTAAAATTCAATAAAAGGTTCATGGAAAAAAATAAATGGGAAAGTTTGAGAATCTATCAAGTGCAGAAACAGGTGCAAGATTACTCATAGTTGTCACCAAACAATGGTCTGCATAATCGCTCTATAAACGTCTGGTGGCGAATTAATGAGTATAAATGATGAGGGCGTCAAGCACGCAAGCAAGCCAGGACCAGGACTGAAAGAATGAGGAGATGGTTAGGGGGGGGGGGGGGGGGGATCAAAGCAGCAGGCATAAAAAGGTGAATGAGACAAGAAAGAGATGATGAATAAGGAGACGGAAAAACAGAGAAGATAGATTGTTTGCGCGTGGTAGGAGAGACAGACAGAGATGTGACTTCTCCTTCACTCCACTGATTACAGATGAAGAAGACTCTCTGTGGAGTAGTACTGGTCTGCTTCGGCACTGTGTGTGTCTGATTCTCCCTCAGCTCTATTACACACACACACACACACACACACACACACACACACACACACACACACACACACACACACACACACACACACACACACACACACACACACACACACACACACACACACACACACACACACACACACACACACACACACACACACACACACACACACACACACACACACACACACACACACACACACACACACACACACACCATTATCTCGATCGCTTTGCGCCTTTCTCCAAAAGAAAGAAATACTGTTGTGTGGAACTCTCAAAGGAATACAGTTTTGAAGATTTCTACTTGCGATGGTGTCACGTCAACCTGCAAGCGCACGCCACGTCACAGATGCAACGCGTCGTGTGGGCTTGTAGATACACAGAGTAAATTAGGCTTCAGTGTCAGGAAACCTTTATAATTAAGTCGTATGCAGCCGCATGAGGCCTACCTTAAATGTACTCCTCCACCACCAGTGAAGACCCTCAATTATCACCCACACATTTTATCAGAAATCCACAGAAGGTGTTCGAAACACTGCAGCACAACACTTCTGGATTACAGAAACAGTGTTATATCGGTATTATCATGCCTAGAAGAGATCAGAGACACTCTGATCTCGGGGAATGTTCAGTTATCATGCCCTTTAGCACAACCAGAGTGTGTGTGTGTGTGTGTGTGTGTGTGTGTGTGTGTGTGTGTGTGTGTGTGTGTGTGTGTGTGTGAGAGAGATAATGCTTTTGTGCATCTGAGGCCCTTCTTCTGCACTCTGATCTGACAACGGATTTTGTGTTAGGCCCGCCCCAAACCACACCAGCTGCAATTCCTTGCAACTGCCTTTGGGAATAATGGTTGCAAAGAGTTGCATGGCGACTCCCTGGTGTGGTTAAGGCTTAAGAGGGAAATTTGTGTTTTGAACCTTAGATAAGGCACATGACAGATATCTATCTCTCTCTCTCTCTCTCACACACACACACACACACACACACACACACACACACACACACACACACACACACACACACACACACACACACACACACACACACACACACACACACACACACACACACACACACACACACACACACACACACACACACACACACACACACACACACACACACACACACACACACACACACACACACACACACACACACACACACACACTTTGCCTTCAGAATTCTAAAACACACCACAAACCAGCACATGTTGGATCTTGATCGATCATATTACACACCTTGGGCAAATTGAACGTGTGAGAACAGACTTGCCTGTGTGCATTTGATGACGCCTGACGTAGATCTCTCCATCACCCTATCTATCCTGCAAGCAAGAAAGAACATTTCAAATCTGTAAATACAAATATTAATTACATTCAGCCACAGCTGGGAACCATCTCACAGCTAGCATTCATTCATTTAGTATGTTAGTAGGTAAAAAACATAATTAATTAACTGTTTGCACACTGCAGAGCTCCCACACGTTTTGGGTCATTAAAACATGCTGGGAAGAACCCTGCAGTGAGCAAAGTGTTCGTTAAATTATTCTGGAATTCCTGCATTCTGTTCAGAACCTGCCCAGATGGGTTCATATCGATGTGTGTGTATACCCTCAAGTACAGAAGTTAAATAATAACATCAATCGTCCTATATGTCTAACAGGAAGGTGCAGCTGTCCATATCAATCGCACAGCTGTCTTCTTGATTGGCACTGTGATTGTTTGAGGTTCCAGGGCAGTGTCCAACAGGGGCCAGTGAGTCACATCTGACTGTCAGCCTCTGTGCCGCACAATGTCGACAAGTGTGGCAGCAGGACTGACAGGACGCATGGACGGGATGCCAGGGTGGGACAGACCCATACAAGGGTTTTACCTTAATTGCTTGGTTACATACTGATAATTAAAAGCAGGGGGGGCGGTATGACTATGGCACACTCCTATGTTATTTTACTGTAATGACAACGTGATAGATGTACATATATGGATGGCCCGCCATCGCCTCAGTAGCCTATGAGAAGGTCTACAGGTCAATTTGGGTAAATTCTCCCACTTTTCCAGTTTAGGTTAAAGGTTAGAGAAGGGTTCAGGCTGCATTAGGCTGACCTTATAGTGTGGTGTACACACTGTATTAACTGTAAGCATTGCAGCTGCTAATCAAATTAATAATGGGTGTTTAATTTAGGTGTGTCAATGTGCATTGACAATACTGTGGACTACAGTCTATGCTTGATCATTGTCTCACTTATGCCTGGGCACATGTAAATCTAACACACATTTATTCATTGTATAGTATTAGCTGCTGCTGCGTTGGTTACTAGCCTGCCATGTTTTTACCTTTGAGGTTTTAAAAGAAAAGTACACTATAGGCTCAATAAAAGCTATTATACCAAAACAAAGTCACCTGTTAAAAACGATTTACTGGATTTTCCAGTCCAGTGGCCCTTGACAGGAGTCCATCAGAGTTGTATAAGTGTCAATCATGTGTATAAAGTGCCTGTATGAAATGTGTGTATGAAGCGTATGTATGGAGCGTGCATGTGTGTGTGGAGAAAGACCTGAATGAGTGGAGAGATCTCTCACAGCACTGTTCTTGAGCTGATTACAAAGGCATCATCTGTGGGCTCTAAGAGATAAGCCACCTGATTTTCAAGTTAATCAGCGCTCTCCTGCCTCAAGACCACATTTATCGTACCATTTAAACCCTGGAGTCCCCCAGGGCGCTAAAATAGACCCCCTCCTGTTTTCAAAATTCCTACGGCGAAAATATCCAATCTTGTAGATCAGTAATTAGCTTTTTTTTTTTTTTTTGTATAATGTTCGCTCCAGAATAGAGAATAGAGTTAATTTGGTTAATGCATTAAGAGTTCAGGGGAATATAAATGTAATTATCAAATAAAATCTGAACAATCTAATCTGATCCACTCGGATAAGGATTAAACGTTTTGAACTAATGGACCGGGTGATGATGGTGAAAAGATGGTGAGCAGCGAATGTCAGCTAACGAAATGAAAATAAAGGAAGAAAAAGACAATTAAGAACTATACGATGGTGTCTCTTTCCAGTTTAGCCATAGTGGCTCAGAGCCTCTGCCTCTATTCAGGCACCTCTCTCCTCCTCTCCCTCCTCTCTCTCCCCCCCCCCTCCACCTGTACAATACAAGAAGAGAAACCGCTGACGGCAGATATACTGTGTGTATGATGATATTTAAACTTTCTCCTAAATATAAATGCACAACACATGGGACATGTCGTGTAGGTCAGCCATGATAAAAGTAAGTAAGTAAATAAATGTTATTTATAAAGCACTTTTCAAAACAAAGTTACAAAGTGCTGTACAGTGGACAACAAGGTAAAAACATCAAATAAATAAAAAATGCAAACGAAATAAATACATTTTCAGCAAATTAAAACTGTCAACAGACTCTGCATTCTTTATCAAAAAGGGGAGGGCATTCTAGTGATTCCACAGTGTGGGAGCAGCTACTGCAAATGCCCAATCACCCTTAGTTCCCAGTTTAGTCGCAGGGATTTTCAGAAAGCCCTTATCTGAGGACCGGAGTGATCTTACATTAGGCTTTGCAAGCAGTAGGTCTGAGATAAGCCACTAATGCCTTTTGAATTTTGAAGTTGATTCTGGATTGAATGGGTAACTAATGCAGCAAGCACCAGTGTGATATGGAGAGATATGTGATCTGCGGTTAGTGTTAGTAAAAATCCTAGCGGCTGTGTTCTGTATTAACTGTAATTGATAAATAGAGGAAGTGGTGAGGGAAGTATATAGTCCATTACGGTAGTCGAGGCGGGAAGAAATAAAAGCATGAATAATGTTTTCTAGGTTAATGTAACTCAATGCATCAATTTGAGACGAGATTGATATCGGCTTTGTTTTGAATTGACCAATCTAAATATATTGTTCGTTATAGATTCTCTGTTAACGAATTGTGAGATCTCATAAACCAGTGGTTCCCACACTTTTTCATGTCAAGGACCCCCAAATTGACACTAAATAGTCCGCAGATCCCCATTTGAAAAGATATGCCATAAGAGAAGATTTTTATGGCAGTGATTCTCAACCCGTTTAATTTCAAGGACCCCCAGTTTGACATGCATTAGTCTACGGACCCCCATTTAATGGCATTTCTATCTCTGGTACCCCAAATTTATATTGTAAAATCAATGTTAATTTAACTCTGAGAGCATACAAATGGAACCAAATGGACCCGTTAGGGTCCATTTGTCCATTTGGTTCCGTTTGGATTTGTACACTCTCTGAGTTACAGACCCATAAGGGTCCATTTGGTTCCAAATTATAATTTAGCTGGGTCCCCCCTGGAACTCCCTCAAGTACCCCTGGGGGTCCCCGGACCCCACTTTGGGAACCACTGTCATAAACAACGTATTTGTGTATGTGTGTTTTTATGTGTCCATCCATGCCTATTCATCGACAAGAATGGACGACATGCATTTCTACTATAGTAAGTTGTAGTTAATGGTTCTGTTGAATACAGTACACGATAATGCGTAATATGAGGCCGCTACCTACAGTACAGTATATACCACCCACAATCAGCATGCCATTCTGGCTCCAGAGGCTCCTACAGGGCCATTGGACTGAAATCAGCACACTTTCTCTGCTGCTCAATTGCATTTTAGCAGCCACAAAAGCCACAAAAGAAGTGATTTTGTGATTCAGTTGATTCATATCCAGATGTGGTCCAATCTGTTGCACCTTTGTCCATTCTTTGTTGACATCTATGTTTTTATTCAGGAAAAACAATCTAACAATAATGGTGTAAAGAGCGGGGGGGGGGGGGGGGGGGGGTGATCACCTATCTAAAGGAGAAGTCCAATGGCAAATCTACAAGCTCATAAGCTTGTGAGCTTATAGATCTGCTATTTTTGAGGGGCTAGCCCCTCATATACAGGTTTAATGTATGTTTTTAGTTCAATGTTTGTTTTAAAAACGCCATCGACAATGAAGGGAAAATCTACGTCATCTTGTCCCTAAACAAACATTAAATGCCATTAACAATAAAGAGAATTTAATGTTTGTGCTGGCACCCCTCACTTCACACGGGTGTGATTTTTATATAACATGGCCATCTTTACTTTAAGCAGTAGGCAATTGCAAAATGTACACAAACAATACCATGTTAACCAGTGTCAAGTTTATACAGAGGACGAGGGAGACCACTAAATAATGCAACAATGTATTTAAAGGCCTTTCCAGCTCTTATAGAATACAAAAACGGCTTAAAAACTGGGGAAGAGTTGTGACTTGAGTGTTGCCTTTCTGTTTTCATGGGCATATAAGTGCTGTAAATGTATTGTACAGTGGTCTCCCACTCTCCCTCCTTGACTGTTTTGCTATGGATCTTTTTGGGGACCATAGGACTCTTGGACCAAGTACTCTAGCTTCTTACAAGGTCTACAAGTCAAAGACACTAAAGGACCTCAAATATTTGTGCAATGAGAGTTGACGTCTCTGAATCTGGCCATGAAACAAGCTGGAAATAATGAGCCACAATATTAGAGCACTTCCTTTTCCAATTGTCACAAAAGTAGGTGGCGTTAAGTACAGTAGGTTCACAAGACTGCTCCCTCATTAAATAAAAATAAATATGCAATGGTTCACGTAAAAAAAAAAAATAATGGCTTCAGTCTGACTTTCTGGGGAAATTGTGATGGACGCACCCTTGCATTGTGTTTGAACACCAAGGTTGGACAATACTTTTTGAGTTCAGTCTCAAATAAATATCATCTTCCCTTCAGATTAACTCTGTCCCGTCTGACCTTTAAAACCTCTCCAAAGACTCCAAGGAGACCATTGGATCTTCATCCAAGTCTGGGTGATTAGGTTGGGGGAAACAGACAACCCAGCTGTCTGTCCTACTTTCTCTCTTTTTTCTTTACTGTAAACAAAGCCCACATTGACATCCCCAGGAGACCACAGACATGCCATACGGCAGGTGATAGAATACATGTATAGGTCTGAATTGAGATGGAACGATGACAATAGCTTGTTCCAGGAAATGGTAAACTGAATACAACCTCATTAGCAAATATAAAGCTGGTGAACAATAGTTGTGACCTAATCGGCTGTGGCTTCGTTTACCTTAACTTAATGAGAGCAATATTGTTAGTACTGATACAGGTGCCTGTCACTGCCGAGTGACAGCGAATGGAGATGCGGTGCATTGTTTTCCGGTTATAGGCTCTTGGGGGCTGACAGACCAGACAGGACCCCCTCCAGTGCTGTCTCATGGGAATAGGCCAATATGGAGAATAACCACCTGCCCGTGTGGTCACTGACCCAGCAGGTTTATCCCTGAATGGATTGTCATTGTCTATACTGTATTCTGTGATGAGATACTCGCAAACAAAACAAAGATCACACTGTAAAGTCCTGGGTGATAATGGAACTCAGAGTGTACAAATGTAACCAAAAGAACCAGAAGCCACCCTTAGGCCAAGATTCTCACTTGTCTTCAGTTTAAAGGCACTTTGTAGCTTTTAAATTATGGTACTACTTTCTTTAATCACTTTAACCCTGCTGTTTTTTCTCTCTCTCTACCGCCTAATCCCTGTATGTGTTGTGTTGCATTGTGAATTTGTAGATCTTCTACTGCCCCAGAATAGTGACAATAGGGTTCATGTGGATAATTTCACTTCAATGTTGTAGCTGTTAAAATATATTGCGGACCTCTAAGAATAGCAATTTCGGTTGGTTCAAAGTAAACAACTGCAAAGACAACAAATCAATCACTGTGAGCCAGAACCCTTACAGTGGATGGGAATATTCCACTGACAATATGCACTTGTGTCTGATGACAGCCATATCTAACCAGCAAAGAAATATTACATCCTCGTTCCTCTTTATCGAGGACCACGCCAACTGGAAAAGGGTGATATCAAATGTAAATATATGCCAGTAAGCCTGTGGTGAATTTCAAAATTTAGGCCCACATTTTCTGTACGTCAGTTGGCGCTAGCTCTAACCGGTATTGCTACTGTGTCAAACTTGTGATCACATCAATTGCACTGCCGAATGCCGATGAATATGAATGTTACCACCCTCAAAACTGCAGGCCTTGTTCGATCAAGGAAAACCGGAATTCAGGAAGTCATCTTAGACTCAGCTGGACTCCTGGCTTAACGCCGTTTATTCCTCCTCAACCGTCAAGATTGGATTCACATGGGTTCCTCAGTCTGTCAGACCCCAGGAAGCTGTTGTTCTTCAGGCTATGTTGTGTTGTTTCCCTATCAAATGATTGATTGTTTCCGACACTAAACAGCTCACTAATCCTGGACTCGTTTTCTGCCCCCTCCTAGTGTGCCGTAACGTGCGGACACGTCACCTTTCCATTTCTGTCACTCCATGGGGTGGAAATAATGTGTTTTCCAGGTGGGAGCTCAGAATCTGGGTTTACAGTAAATCCTGCTCATCAACTTCTGGCCACAATAATCTGGCCACAACACTTACCCCATCGATCATTGATACTGGCAGAAATGTTGTGCACACTCGGCTCCACAAAAACACATCAGGCGGTGCCTAGCGAATCTCCCTGTGGTACACCACTTGATTGAAAGCACAACATAAAGCTGCAAAAGGATGCAAGCGCGCGTGTGTGTGTGTGTGTGTGTGTGTGTGTGTGTGTGTGTGCGCGCACGCACGCGTGTGTGTGTTACTTGAAATGTAAAATCAACACCTTTATAGGTTGTTTCTTTACATTTTTTTCACCCAGTAGTTCAGTAAGGCCAGGTTTATTCTGTCTATTTTGATCTGGTGGAACTAATTAACTGGTGAAGGTGGTTGGCCTGTGTCGTTATTGTTGTTTCCTCGAGTCAGACTTTCTTAACTGACTCAAGGATGTTAATTATCCCTTCTTCCAACCACAAAGTCAGCCCTTTTAAAAAATATATATATGAATTAAAGCCACCTGCATGTGCTCTTGAAGGAGAGTAAGGTGACCTTCACACCAGAAAGCTTTACTGCGATTAAAACGAATCCTGCTGCACATCGTCGGAAAGTGTGCTTCGTTTGGCAGGTGTGAAGCCTCATTCGAATCATAATGCGCATCAAACATCAAAGAACCGCATTCTACACCGCCAAAAGAACAGGGCTTTCGCTTCGCTTCAAAACGCAGCAGAGTGCGGATCACTGCAGGTGTGAATGCAATCGCATTAAACATATGGGAATGAATGTACCAATGTGTGTACCAATAAAGATGACCCGTGGACACACGTCGTCTAATGAAGAGATAGAAGCCCTTATTGCAATATGGCCAGACCATCATACAGGCGTATATGCTGAAGGTTACACACACGGACAATGCAGTGTACAGGATATATACATATAGCAAGAGAATGGAGCCATTCTTCTCTGTTGGATAGGAGATGTTTTGCCCTGCCAGAATGTTATTGGCTTACCAAAATAAATGGACTTACTTGCCATTCCAACCCCTGCTCTATACCTTTGTTCCATGGCTTGGAATTTCCTACAAGAACTTCAGAAACAATTATATAGTGTAAGAATGGAGAATTTGAAGGACTTCTAAAGGCCTATTCATACTCATAGTTTTAGGTGACAACCAAAACGGTGGTTAGTAAAAACAGAGAGAGCGGTAAAGCACTTTACCACCACGACGTGGTGGTAAAGGAATAGTGTAAGAGTTGCAGAGTGGACCAAGTCCAAGAATGTAGATCTTTTTTGTATTTATTTACCTCCAAAACTAATGAACAACTTATTTACCGGATTGTCACAGTCAAGGTCTGAGGCAAAACATAATACTTAAAATAAAAAAATACTGGCCAAAATACACTTTAAAAAAACGAAACTAAGAAATAAGCACTTGACAACTAAACAAATACAAAAACAAACCAACCAAGAACTAAAACTGAAAACAGGCTATATGCTTTCCCTGAAGACCCTGGCAGCTCTCCCTTGGTGTTGTCTACTTGTATGATGAAGTAGGACGTCAATTTACAAAAAAAGAACATCAAAAGTTATGGCGCCCACTGGCCAAGTGGTCCAGGCGCATGCCTCATATAGGCTTTGGCCTGACAGCGCATCGCGTGTTCGAGTCCCGTTCATTGAACATTGAACAAGGTGGACTCTCTTGTAAACAAGTGTAGTGCTTTATTGGGTCGTCCAATCACAGTTAACAGTTTTTGTATTGAGTTGTGCTTGAAATGTACTGTAATTCTGCAAACTGTTAAGAAATACTTCAATCAATCAAACCTTTGTCTCCCCTTCTCTCTCTCCCTCTTTCTTGACCATCTTCACTTGATACTATCAATAAAAGGGAGAAAAGCCAAAAACTAAATCTTAACATAAAAAGTTGAAATGATCACAAAATCACAAAAATAGCTCATCCCATATTGTGCAGAGGTAAGGTAAGAGTTCGGTAAGAAAGAGTGGATAAGGACAATGGCATTTGCATGTTGTGACATTTACAATGTGATAAATAAGCTTTAAGGAGTCTACCGCCCATCGTCTCACTGAATGAGATGAATGTAGCCGAGAGGCGTCAATGGTGGGACATGCTATCAGTCGAGATGCCCCCCTCAGGTTGTATAATCAAGATGGATGTCTTGCAACACCTGCTCTCTCTGCTCTAGTGAACTACATGTACTGGTGGTCGTGACGCTCCTGCACTGGAAAGTGTTACTTTAACTCTTTAGAGTGTACAATTAACTCCTCCATTCTTATGTGTCCATTTGGTTAAAATGTATAAATTAACACTCATCATCATCATCATTAATCCAAATAGCTTGAGATTAAACTAGTAAATGATGCGTATCTCAGGATGCACATAAGTGGATCCAATACAATGTGGATTTCAGATTTCTATTTCTATGACTCCTCTATGAAGTACAACTCCAAATTGAAAAAGATGCCTCCATGTTGTATGTTTTAGAGAGGGCACAAAGGGGCAGGAAGGCTATCTAAAATAATAATGACGAAATTGAATTAATTAAAACAAAAAATGTAAATGCATTTATTTACAATCAATGTTTGTAGAGTGAAATGTTCACACCTGCTCAGCCCAGAACTAGACTAGTCATTGGACTCATTTGAAGATGAACATGGGTAAATGTCTAGGGGTAAAAGACACATTGACAGGAAAGAGAAGGAGGTATGATGGTCCAATCAGTTGGGACAGTGTGGGCGGGGTCTTAGGGGCAGGGAGGGCAATGGAGGCCATGGGCTTCATGGCCTCCGTGAAATATCCAAATGTTCCAAATGAAATAAAATGAAAGATTTAAACCTTCGCATATGCATTTGGCCCAGGCGTTGAGACAGAAAGATCAGTTCAATGTACTTCTATTACGCATGTCCAAACACTACCTGACAATGACGGAGGGATGGAGAGATGAAGAAGGACAGAGAAAAGGCATGGAGAGAGGAGGGTGATGATGAGTGATCTGTAGCATGGTGTGCTAGCAGAGCACTAATCATGGTCCCCGGCTGGAGAAACACACAGGCGCCTCTCAGGTTATTGAGAGATAATGGGATTCTCAGGGCCACCAGACATACGGCTAAAGACAGAGATGAAATTTGAAAATAAATAATGCAAAACTCCTTCTCTCTAACTGTCACCACTCACTTACTGCGTGTGTGTGTGTGTGTGTGTGTGTGTGTGTGTGTGTGTGTGTGTGTGTGTGTGTGTGTGTGTGTGTGTGTGTGCGTGCGTGCGTGCATGCATATGTGATTATGTGTCCATGTGTATGTTGTCTATGGGGCTATATGACTCAATTATGGAAAGATGGGAGATGTGAAGCTATTAATTGTTGCTGTGGGAACGGAAACAATGGCAGCTTTCTAAGAGCCAACTAAGTTAACACACTGCTGGGAATTCTGTTTTTCTTTTCTTCTTTTTTCAAACAAAGTCCCCTTGCAACAATTTCACTCAAAGATATTCAGTGACACGTTTGACCAATTATACATATTATTTATGGAAAACTGAGAGAAAGCGGGAAATGCATGCATTAAAGCATGAAGTGTGTGTGTGTGTGTGTGTGTGTGTGTGTGTGTGTGTGTGTGTGTGTGTGTGTGTGTGTGTGTGCATAAGACAATACGAATAAAAGCAGCTGATAGGGAAGAGGAACTGAAGGCTGTCGTATTTGTGTTTAATTAAAGCTTTGATGACTAATTCAAAGCAGCATCCCCCCCCCCCCCCCCCCACAATTAACAGGGGGCTGCTCTAGAATTTCACGTTGTGTGGGGCATTTACGTTTCCGCCAAGGAAAATACCCTCAAGATGATGTACAGTACATTAACCAGTATCTTTTCTAGGCCCTTAACATGCCCCGTATCAGGCAATGACTGCACATGTCAACAATCTTCATTTGAAGAAATAATTATGTACCGTACTAAATCATCGTAGAGTGTAGTAATTTAAAATGTATCTGCCACACACAGAAAAATGTATAAATCATATAAACCAACGATCAGAGGGAAGTGATGCAGAATAATAAAGAGAGGAAATGATACAAATGGTACAATAACTCACTAGACAGTTGAAAGGCTTCTCACACTCCAGTATTACACAGTTACTGTTGCATGAATTCTCTTTGAATTTTGCGTGTAGGCTACCATGAAACAAGCCTCCGAGCTTGTGAGACCCCCGGCCAGCACAGAACAAGACAGCATCAGAAAATAACCATATAGCCTTCTTAACATCTATGACCCCAGTGTCCAGAACTTGCCCAAGGCCGATCTAGCATAAGACCCTGTCAACCATCATTCACATCAAGCCACAATGACATCTGTCAAACCAGTGTCAGTATTGACAGAGGGGGTGGGGGTGAGGGGGTCATCCATTTGTTTATTTGTTTATTTTCTCTCAATGGTCAGGAGTCTCCTGTTTGCCTATACTATGTCTCCTTCTATACATCAGTTGGGTGACAGTGAATGGACTTTGTGGAGCCCTGCATATGCGCACTTAAAATAGGACTGGGTCTATAGGCTAAGTGCGTATACACATAAATGCACGCTGAAATGCCTGGTGTAGCTGGGCTATATCACATTATTTTTAACCCATTTTGGGCGGGAACCACTTTTGGTGGTTTAAGCATTATGATTATGTCATACTTTAGCTATTGAAAAATAGCAGATCTAGAAGCTCATAGCGCGGCACTGCCACATATTGTGAAAATGTGGCGCAAATCTTTGAATATATATTCTTTCAGAGCGAACGTTTTTAACTCAAATCTTTGCTTCTGGGAGGTCCCTGGAACAACATATTTTCAGATGGGGTCGGTGGCCAATTACATATAATGTTTGGGGTCCTTGACATGAAATATTGACATGAAAGACGTCAGGACTAAATGGGTTAATATTGTTTCTAGAAAAAGGGGGAAGACTTTACAATTGTATTCTGTTGGGGAGTTACCAATATGACATTTTGAAGAAATGATGCATTAACACCAGATGGCACTGGATAATGTGTGACTATGACTTGTTCCAAGTCAATGAATCAATTAGGTTGTGGTTCAGTAACTCTCAGATTGGAAACATTCATATTTTTGTCAAAGGGGGCAGTGAGTTTCTCGGCATTAAAAAGCAGGCATTGAGTTTCTTTCACCACGAATAAAATGGCCTTCTACTTTGACATTATGTGGATCAAGCCCCCAGAGCAGAGCTGGCCAACGTTGAAACCCCCGAGCTGAGCCCTGCTAGTCAAAGCTGGCAGTACAGGTGGGCGAAATACATTCATTGCTTTGTGAACGTGTGAGGTGACGTGACGTGACGTAGGAGGTACCAAGAGCAGTGCGTCATATAGGATCCAACCAATTATATCGAGCCAACAGAGGTACTTCCGGCAGACTTACGGGAACTTACGGGAGCTTCAAAACGCCACTGAGCAACTTCCATTGAAATTAATAGCCGGGGGGCGGGGCTGTCCGCTCTCTAGTTTATATATATATATATATATATAACTCTATGATGTGGATGGAGCTCGAGTATTATTGAATTCCTACTCAATGTATGTATATCTCATAAAACATTACACTATAAAACATTAAACATCTCCTCCAGGCCATGAAGGACGGGCCAGAGATTATGTTTTCACCGGATTTTGTAAATCTGTGTGTATGTGTGTGTGTGTGTGTGTCCTGCTTGCAAACTACGAACTCATGGTTTCAATTTGGTAAATCTCCAGAGCATTATCATGCACAACAGTGATCATATCCTCTTTAATATTCCCCTTACGCCTGCGGCCTCTACCCCCAAGAGGCCCTCAGCAGTCGGCACATTCGACCCAACCCCTCCCCCCCCCCCCCCTTAAATTATCAAAAATCCTCTCAGTCATCAACAAAACCACAGGTTAATGACCATGTCCCGAGCATAAGAAGGGCATGTAAATTAAAATTAAAATGTTTGTTTGTTGGAGAAACATGATGTCATGTGACAATGAGCATCACACACCTTTTTGATCGTCCATTCCGTTTTGTAATTGGCCTCCTAATTGTTTTTCTTTCTTTTTTTAATGCACAGAGATGGGGCCATTGTCTGTCATTTACATTCCTGTTCCGACTTGTGTTCACAGTCTAGCCCGATACAAACTGAACAAAATAATTGGCACTTGACCTTTCCCACCACTGCCCTGTGCCTTTTCAAACACAATGCCAAAACAATGCCATCACATGCGCAACAGAGACATGATTAAAGGAGGGAGGGATGTGCGTGCCTCCTGGTGGAGATTATCACAACACTGACGACTTTTTAAAACTGGATGTCTTATTAAAAGGCTCCCACTGACATCTTCATCATTCTAAAGCTATTGCCATTATGATTCTGGGCAGATAATTTGCACCAATAACCACAGAATCACTTTAATCTAAAACATTATCTCGTCTTTTACAAGCTAAGAGAGTGATAGCATTGACCTGGAAGAGGCCAGACAAACCAAGTATTACACAGTGGTTCAGGGAATTGTCTTTATGTTTACCTTTGGAAAAGATTACATACATTCTTAAGGACAAACAAGAGATGTTTCAGGAGGTGTGGGGCCGTTTTATAAGATATATTAAACAATCATTTGTCACATTTAATGGATGAAGCTGAAGAGGAGTAGTGCTGTTGTCGTTTTTCTTTTTTGGTGATTGTTGTTTTGTTTTCTTTGTATGAGTAATTTGGATGAAGCTGAAGAAGTAGTGCTGTTGTTTTTCTTTTTTGGTTATTGTTGTTTTGCTTTGAGTAATTGTCTTGTAATGTTCATTGTTGTTTTTTGTATATTTCAATTGTCATTTGTGTGGAAAAAGGAAAATCAATAAATACATTGTTGGGAAAAGAAAAAAACATCTCAACATTTCCCCATTTACCTGTTTGTAGGAAACATACAGTTCACCACCAGTAACTGCATCTGCCTGCCCATTACTAAAGCAGTGAAGATCCTGGGGTTTGGAGTAAAGCCTGAGGGCTTCATTATACAGTAAGTCATCCAGGAAAATGTATTTCTCGCTCTTAAAAGCTGCACATAGGGGTTCCTAAGAGGAGCTGATCTCCATAGACCATTGCTTATGACGCCTGTTTGCTGTGTTATGCGGCTTACTTCCTAATGGTTTTTTTTTAAACCAATGGTTCCCCCATTTTTTCATGTCAAAGACTCCTAGATGTGTTTGTCTGCGGACTCCCATCTGAAAACATTCTGTGCAGGGACCCCCATACACAGATTGGATATCAAAATAATACCAATCCAGGTTTTTTGGTTTTGAACTACGCCTAATCCAAATCTAATCCTCTCGGATAGGGATTACATGTCTTGGACAATTGGGCCCTGTGGATGACCTATAGTATAGGTAGAAGAAATGTGGTGCAGCTAAATTAGTATAGGTCCTATACTAATTTAGCTGCACCACATATTTTCTCTATATGTGCCACCATTAGGCCACTAGATGTCTCAAGATCTAATGCAGATCCCAACCATTGAGTAACTGAATGTAGTAGAGCAGTGGTTCCCAAAGTGGTCTAGGCGTCCTTGAGGGAGTTCCAGGGGGTCCCCAGTTCCAGGGGGTCCCCAACTTAATGATAGTTAGGAACCAAATGGACCCTTATGGGTCTGTAAAGTGTAAAAATGGAACCAAAATGGACCCCAACAGGTTCAGTTGTACACTCCCAGAGTTAAATTAACTTTGATTTTACAATATAAATTGGGGTCTCAGAGATAGAAATGCCATTAAATGCATGTACAATTGGGGGTCCTTGAAATTAAACAGGTCGAGAATCAGAGCCGTAAAAATCTTCTCTGAAGGGGGTCCCTGGCATATGATATCAAATGGGGGGTCCAATGGCTGATTAGTGTACATTTTGGGGGTCCTTGACATGGAAAAGTTTGGGAACCACTGTAGTAGAGCCATGGGCCTTTTAACATGTCAAAACATTAGCACAGGCTTTGTAACCGCAATATCATCATAGCATGCCCATTTCTGTTGTAATTAATTGGACACTATTAATGTGTTCCAGTTCTACAGTGCAATTAGCGTAATTCCATAGACAGAACATATGACTGAGGCAATTGGATGTCAGTGAGTTTTCTCTGGTCATACTGACACTGTGTTCTTTTGCAAGGATTACAGAGAAGAGGGGCAAGAGAAGGCGAGAGAGGGGGAAAGAGACGGGGGAGGAGGGGATATATTATTTTGTCTGATTGGGATTGCATTAACTAATTCATGCAAATATCTCTGGTGTGGTTTATGTATTTAGCTCCAGCTAACTTTATTTGCATGAATGGCTCATTTAAGATCCAACCCAATGTAAATGTGACATGCTGGAAATAATAATATGGCAATACTTTATCCATACATTGAGTCTGATGTATTTGTTTAATATTTGTCTTCTTTATTGTGATGATTAAAACAAGAGGAAGGTTGGGTCGGCATAATAATACGATTGGTTTATGTATGTATAACTGGTCCTAGAAAAGTCTTCTATTTAGCAGATACCAGAAATGCTGCCACACCTATTTAATTTATTGTATGTCTGTAAATGTCTTTTTTAAATAAAATGTATTGAATTGTTTCCACATAAAGATGAATCGTAAATGTATACAAATAAAGTAAGACAAACTAGAAAGGTATAAATTAAAACACATTCTGTAATGTCTTAATGAATTGAATACAGGACCATGTGGAAACATAACAAGCCCTTAATAGGGGTTTTTGTGTTATCCTTTTAGCAGTATAGAACTAGTTGTATAGCCTTACAGTTAGCCTATAGCCAGGATAAGTCACAAAGCCAAATTATATTCCACATGAGACTGATGTTTAGCCTATAAAAGCGTGACGGGACTTTAATATTTGATGTTATTGGACCTGACAGCACATTGAAAGCAAATAATTAGGCTATAGGCTTAGGCCTATATAATTATGGTCACTTGGATCCCCGTTGACATCTTCACTGACGTGACTTCATCTGAAAGTGATTTTTTTAGGCTATTGCATGCCATTATGAAAACTTCGCCTCGCAAGAGAGATGTTTAATTTAATGGACTCAAAACAAATGCTTGCTGTGACCATATCATATTAAATTAATTAATCTATCGCATCTCTCCTGCTGCTATGAGTCCATTATGTTATGCCGAGACGCCGACGTCACATACCGTCGTATTCTTGGTGCCATTGACAAGAAATGTGTCGTGACAGCCATTATTTCTAATGAAACAATGATTTGATTCTATTACATTATCCTGGCGTCGTTGCGTGGCAGGTGCAAGACAGCCAACCGTATTGTATAGGCTACATATTTGTATATCCTATTACTTTACACTCCTGTCACAATTGGGAAACAAATTACGCATGCTGCCTCCATCATGGATCACGTGGCAGGGCCCCGCAACCCCCGCTGCGCACGACTTGGTGACATCAATGGAGACGGTGAATCCCGAGAAATGACCACAGCGCCCCTGAGCGCCGTCTTGTATGACGAAGTGACCCGTGGGTATAAATGTGGAGACGCACAGTGTGTCCGCTCACACCTCTTGACTTGGCCTTTCCAGGTCATCTATCTATGATACATCCACCGCTGTGAGGAGCAAAGCATCTCTTCCATCTGGGGCTTCAACACACTGCCGCATAGCGCACCAAGCTGGGGGATTTGAAGCATTTCCAAGTAAGTTTTGTACGTTATATTGCAGACTTTGTAGCCTATAGGCTACACTCCACCTCCCACTGTTCGTTTAGTATAGTTAATTAATTCTAACCACAGTATTATACAATTCTAACCAATCTCGCAAGAAGATGGAAGGAAGGTTTAATTCAACATTGAGAGATGCTTAATTCTGCGAAACATCTCGGCTCTTCTTTTATTAGCCTCTGATTTTCCATTTCATTGTGTTTTTTTTCCTTTCTTCCATAGGACCAGCTCCATTTACCATGAAGTTGACTTGTCTTGTCATCTTGGCTTCTATAACGGTGTGTAACTTAACCGTGTGTAGAGGACAGGGTGCCCCCGAGGATGAGACGAGGGACCGCAGCAAGACCATAGACGACATTATACTACAGAGAGCAGAGAGCCTCCTGTTACGTTCCATTCTGAAAAAGATAGAGAATGACGATGGCTCAAATGGTGAGTAGGCCTATAGGCAATTTGTTGGGGTGTGTAGGCTAATTTTCACGCAACAACATAATCTAAATCGGTGCATGACCCGGAAACATTTAAAAAAGACTCCAAAATGGATATGCATTTGACCGCAGAGCCCCATTTGAAAATATGTTGTGTCTTTGAATTGTACTATCTGATTGGTCTTTAACAATGTGTTAAAACCGTTCCACGTTTTGCTGGGGGGGTGGGGACCCCCTGAAAGCCCCTCGAGGTCCCAAGCGGACCTCACTTTGAGAACCAGTCCAGAATCAATGATATTCATTTGCAATAGGCTATAAATATACCAGTTTCAATTTCACAAGCCTAATTGATTATTAGGCTAATTGCCTATATTCAAGTAGGCTAAATTCGACAAAATCATGCGCATCATGATCATCATCATATGTTCTTGATAAATATACATGCTAAAACATTGTGTCTAAATAACACAATGAAAATAATAATAAGTAATAATAATAATAAAATGCGTGTGTCATTGTTAATTGAATGTTGCCTATATATAACCATATCAAATGGACCCTAAAAAGGTTACATGCGTAAAGACGCAATTTACGCGCAAGTGACCGAATGTCAGAGTTTGTTGTAATGGAGCCTAATGTAAATGTTCCACAGAGGGATTCTCCTCTCAGCCAGAGTGGGTGGAGAAACGACAGCATCCCGGCAAGAGATACTTCAGCCAGGATCTGGAAAAACGGCAGCATCCGGGGAGAAGAGAGGAGGAAGACGACAACGACGAAGAGTTCCACGATCTTCAAAGGAGACAGCACCCGGGCAAACGCGAAGATGAAAATATGGACTCGTCGTTAGTCGAGTTGGACAAAAGACAACACCCTGGGAAGCGCGTCTCAGCGATACTGGACGAGGTCGTGTCTGAGAACCCCACCGAGCTCCTCGTCGGTGAACTTTCCAAGCGCCAGCACCCAGGTAAGAAGCGCGACTACGAGGACGAGACCGAAGGCTGGGAGTCGGACCAACAAGAACTCTTGGAGAAACGCCAGCACCCCGGGAAACGGGTTTCGGATAACACGGTTATGATCCCGGGCGATTTGGGCACAAACAGTCCATGTAACGCACTGGACCCTGTGAAGTGCAGTCAGGCCAACTTGTTGCTCCACTTGTTACACAACTTTGCCATGCAGCAGGGTCGCGTTGAAGAGAAGAGGCAACACCCAGGGAAAAGGTTTGCGCCCGAAGAAGATTTGGTAGAGCCGGAGTAGTAGCCTGTTAAATGAGGTTTGCTGTGTGTATGAGCTGCTGTAATGTAAACAACTAAATGTGCATAGGCCTATTAATTAACCATAACGAATTATTTGAAAGGTTAATTGTAATATTATGCCTTTTGTGCCATGGTATTTTTCTTTGGCAGTTGGCAATTCACTTTTCTCTCCATAGAGCACTAGTCTAAATGTGCAGTGATACGATATATTTCGTTTATTTTCGAGTATTGCAAAACATTCATCTGTTGTTTCTTTGGAGAGCTTGTGCGTAATTACGCACCGATTACGCTCCTTTAATTGTTCGATATAACGTCAGTGCCTAATAGCCTATTCTATAAAGGGAGCATCCTATTGAAATGATTTATGTTTATTCATCTAGTTTGTGTTAATTAAAAATAAGATTTACAAATATAGGCCGTCAAGTGTCATGATCTACTAGACCGAAAATGAAAGCATTTTGAATACATGAGGCTTTGGTGAGCGATGTCGCCTGTAGGTGTGAAGATTAGGAAACATGCTTTTGCCTATAGCTACTATAGTATACTCAAACTTTGAATACGCATTCATTTTAAATTTAAATTCTTTACCTGATTTGGGTTATACCGAAAATAACGTCGCTGATCTCAACAGGTTCAGCTATTGTCAGCGCGTGACACCATAACTAAGGGTGGTCACGTTCATATAGAGACCGTCTGTGGCAATTATTATGCCTATTTATTTTATACTAAATATATTTAATAACACAGCTGAATAATGTTTGTCTTTGGTTCCTTTTCTACACAACGGTTTTTGCATTATGTATTTGACATTTATGTATTTTGTTATACACAGTACAGTTACATTCCTTTGCCAAGGTTATCTGCCATGATTATGTTACACAATAAAATGCATTGGTAAAGATTGCTGTCATGCAGAATTCTAAAATTGTATTATTAACTTTCTGACTCCCTAAGTGCACCATCCTCAGTTGGTAAAAGTGTTTAAAATAACAGAGCAATTACAATCCAGTCCCACCTGCTGATTAATGCATGTCAATAACAGACACTTTGAGCTTCAGCTTAATTGGCTTCAGTTCAGTCCATGGCGCCTTGGGAGCATTCACTCACAGGCCTTGATCAATATGCAAATAGTTCAAATTTGAGTAAGATGGAGGCCTTACAAAACTCGCAACTGAAGAATATTTTAAAGTCAATCCAATTAAAAAAGAATAGTCTGGTTCCGTAGGCCTATAGGTTACATATACCGTTTCCAAAGTGAGTCTTGTTTGATCCCACACAGTCTTCAGACGGCAACATTCTCCCAGCAGAATAATTGCCCGTCTTTTCTGACTTTACAGACATTGATGTGCACATAGCGCATCAAGATCACTGGACTGTATATGTTTGTTTTCCCATTATGTTCCCTACATGTTGAGATTGCATTTTACTATCTGATTGGTCTTTGAATGTGTGTTGTTTGCCAAAGACATATGCCGTCAAACAAATTTAGATTCAAGTTGTTTACAGGTAAAGGTTATCTGGAAACTTTGTGATGGCCATGTTCAATGAGGGATGGAGGGGTGAGGGATGAAGGGATGATCATGTGAGGTTGAAGATATGAGAATTAGGGGATGAAGCGATGTGAGGATGAAAGAGTGAGGGTTTGAAGCAAGGGATGAGGGAAAGAGGAGATTTATTGATGAGGATGAGGCGATGAGGGGATGTGAGAAAGATCCCTGATACTTTGGACTCAAATAATTGGACTTCAAGGATGTGCAGATGACTGGCCCAGCTAGTGGTCCACCCCAATGGACTTAACCACAGGAGTCCCTCAGGTTCAGGCAGGGCTCGTTTCTGTTTTTGCTCTACGTTAAATAATCTTTCCTGAAAATAGCCGACCTACAAGCTTACAACACGTGGCAATTAACGCCTATACGTTATAGACATTTTCTGCAAAGCTTTTTAAAGTGGTTAAGTTAATCCAATTCACATACACATTACGCCATTCAAAACGAAGCAAGCAAGCAGTTACACTCAATTTAATTATAATAAAAAGACTTGACATTCAAGGATTTGGTAGCCCCCCTAAACAACCCTTTATGTTATTTATTTCAAGGACAAGGACAGTGCTTCAATTTAATTTATTTTAGCTTCCAAAAATAAATGCTAACGTTTCGGCATAGTTGGCCTTCATCAAAGAGTTGCTCTGGTGAATGTCAGCTATGATCTGCAGTTTCATCAGGTACGCCAAATAAGTCAACTGACCTATAATGTCATGCGACTAGGGGTGCTCCGATCAGGTTTTTGGGACCGATCCAGATCACCGATTTTGTTTCTCACGATTGGCCGATAATGATGATACCGAGGTTGTGCTTATGGGGACAATTTGAATATTTCCCAAATTATTAGTCAAAACTCAAAACCCATGTTAAAACTGTTCCTGTGTGTGTGAGGAGGAAGGGGAGAATGTTTAGGCCTGTCACAAAGATGTATTGATATTATACTAATATATCCGATTTAATTTTACACCATTTAAATTATAAGATTGGTTTCTCCAGATGGGAGAAATTGCCGATCACCGATTGAGTCATTTGGAGTGGCCGATAGATCGGAGCATGAAGACCCGGAAAGGTCTTCCTCCTTACCACAGAAGTGGATCAGCTCATTAAGAGCTCTTGCCAGACTCAAGTCAAGAGGCACAAATGAAACACAGCCACTTGATGAGTTGTCAGGCAGAATTCCCAGAGCTTAGGGCAGTTTGCAACTATTATACAGTACAGTCTATCTCTGCAAGTAGGTAAATTGTATTTCGATGGCATTTCTCACAGAGAGCTAGGACTCAAAGTGCTTTACATACTGTACGTATGTAACGTCGGGGAATCAAACCCAGGTCTCCCATGTGGAAAACCAACAACTTAACCACTATAGTCTAAAGGGGAATTCCCCGTTGACTGTCATCAGGCAGAGGCTCTGAGCCACTGCTACACAATACAATAGTAAAAAAGTGAGGGGCACTGTTGTCATACATCATCACTTTACGGCCAATCACAATTGGCGTCCTCACTTGTCTGTCCTCACTTTTTATCCTCAAGTCCTTTTATCCTCTAGTCCTCAAGGCTAATCCTCAAGGCTAACTAATCACTTGTGGTGTCCTCACATTTCTGTCCTCGCTTTTTTATCCTCAATACGTGCATTGCTCAGCCAATCAAATCATCGCTACTGGGTGCTCAGCCAATCAAATCACTGCTATTGGCCGGGGTACACACAAACAGACCACCCTGGGCAAGACCTGTCCTACGCTGTAGAGGCTATCATTTGTTTGGGCGGAAGTTGAGGGATTTTAGTGGAAGTATCGCCCAAGGAAATGACGTTGATGCTTTACATTCTCTGCGAATGAAACAAGTGTTGTGGTTGGTCGGGAAAATATCATATCCGGGGGAAATACATCTGACGGATGTTCCGGACGATACATCCGCCGATAGCTTCTTTTCGCAGATAAGTAAGCCTGGGACCGAGGCTACAAACAGACAAAGCTGGGAATCAAAAACACTGCATAGAATTATTTAAAATCAACACAAAGTATGTGTACAATTAATCTCAGGAAACAAAACAGAAAACATATTACACACATTTGCTCGTTTAAACAGTAGTGTTAAAGTTTATGGCATACCTGAAGTACAGTGCAAAGTTGAAGCCAAATGAGATAAATGTGATGCCGTCCCAGGCTGTCCACCACTTTAAGGCCTACTGTGCAACTCGAACATTACCTAATATTTAGGCCTGACGTCGAAATTAAAAAACAATCTTATAAATCATCAATCATCAAACCTCCTGTTTCTATATCGGTGGTGCTCAATATTTCATGTCAAGGACCCCCCAGAAGCAAATACTTTAGTTAAAAACGTTCGCTCTGAAAGAATATACATTCAAAGATTTGCTCCACATTTTCCCGATCTTTCAAAAATAGCAGACTTACAAGCTCGTGAGCTTGTAGATCTGCTATTTTTCAATAGCTAAAGTATAACATTATGCTTGAAACACCAAAAGGGGTTCCCGTCCAGAATGGGTTGGTTAACCCATATCCCCACCTGACACGTACAACAAAATGCAGTCCTACTCCCCAGGTTGATTTCCAATCAGGATGATTGAAATCTCCTGTTCTACAAGTTAACTGTCTAACTGTTTTCGGAAGTGCTAGATATCGGTCTGTATCCTACATTTCTATGATCAGACCTGTGATGTGGTAAAATCTATGATATAATCTGCTCTAAAGGCCTTCACTCTAACCACACAAACCCTTGCGACCCTATACTATACTGGATATGAATAAAATACAAATATGCAACACATTGTGAGGTATTTTTATGGGAAAACGTTTAGTGTAGAGGGGGCCGGGGGGACAAGGGTAGGGACCACGTTGACCCATGGGGGACCCTGGTCAATGAACAATAGCCTATAGCTTATAAGTGGTTAAAAGTGTAAGGTCAGATAGTGTAAGTAGATCACTCAGTGGCTCTCAAAGTGGGGTCCACAGTCCACTGGTCCAGGGACCCTCTTTGGGGTGTCCATCCATTTGTACACTTGTTATTTGGGACCATCTTTGAAATGAAACATTTTAACCACTGGTGTAGAAAACTGTAGATATATGAACAGTGGGCAGTACCCAAGACCAACAATGGTAGGCAGTGGGCACCACAAGGCAGCAATACACCAACTGGCGTGAAGTCTGCCTACAGCTGTGAAACAAGTGGGTGTTTCTGTGTTTGCGACTGGTACCGTATGTCCCTCATGCTATGCCGTAACAACTAACAAGTGTATGCTAGTCACATGACTAGGCAGGGCTGCTATGCTGCAGCTGGATATTTCAAGCTGTCAAAATACCCCAAACTGCTAACAATACTGTTGTTGTTCTGTACATTTGTAAGTATTAAACGATGGATTATTATTTTTCCTTCGCAGGAGGGACTTGAGCATTATTTTCGTATGAAACGATTATTTCTATGATGTTTTAGTTTACAACAAGACAGGACAGAAACAGGCTAAAGCTAATGAGGCGTAGCTCTGTAGTCGTTGCTGTCTGCAGCACTACGGGTAGCTTGAGCCAACTCAGAATGGGATTCAAATACATAATGCCACTCAACTTGGACCCGGTTCAGTCACAGTAAACTGTTAATGCAAAGTCCACTGCACGTTAATATAATTTCAGTTTTTCTATGTGCTTAGCCTTATTGGATCTAGCCCTAGAACGCATGTAATATAAGCGTGTGTGTACTCACCAATAATTTGGAGTTAGTCCATATATATCCATTTCAAAGTTCTGGCAGAAAACGTGTGTTTAGTCAAATCTCTCTACTTTTCCACGAGCTGCACACGGACGACATAATTTCCCACCACCGGGAGAGGGTTGGGAAGCGCTCGTTGTAAATAACTCAACATCTCGCGTAGTGAATTGAGTCACATTGAGTGATTTAAAACGAGTGCTTCCAAACACGAACACAGACAAATGACGTTTATTGACAGAAAGTTGCTCATAACATGACAAAGAGGACTATCCAAGCTGTCCATTAAAAGGTTACACATTAGTGAGTTTATCAGCGTTTATTACAATCAATCAGATAGGACTTTTCATGAGTGGTCTGTCACTGACAATGGAGCTTGTTTCAACTTAGTTCAATTCAATACAGTAAGTGCACCACCAGGTATCCCCGGCCCCTAGTACAATGATTTGAACGCCACAAATGCTCTCAGTCTTCAACAGGAGTCTAGTATATGCATGGTTGACTAATACACTACCTTGCTGTGATCCCAGGAACCTTTTCCTCTGGTGCAATGGAGCCGATATGGGGTGGGCTGCCCACCCAGCGTTGTGCAGACTGAAGCAGGATCCTCACGTTTTGTGCACACCAGCCAAGTCTTGTCATCATGGCCTCCGGCTACCCAGGCCCATTTGAAGGGGCAGAAATGAAGGAGGGCTTCCTCTGCCCTCTGTGTCTGAAGGACCTGCAGTCCTTCTACCAACTCCAGGACCACTATGAAGAGGAACACTCGGGGGAGGACCGCCATGTGAAGGGACAGCTCAAAAGTTAGTCTATACGCAACCTTGAGTGTATTTTGTATCTCATCAGGGACCATGCCGTCCCTGACACTTAATTATCAAATATGGTTCCATTCTGTTTAGTGTAGAGCCTCTGTTTCCATCCAGTGAGCCAACAAGCACAATATCATTACCCTGACTCTGTTTGACCTGAATGGAACACACCCTGCGATTTCATGTCATCATGGCTGCTGTGAAATGTGAATTGACTATATACGAATCCACAGAGGGGTGCCTGCATGGGCGCAGCCATTAATGCAGTGTACCATTAAGTGCAGCTTTACACCGCAGCACTGATTAGCTACACTTGGCCTCCATGGATTCGTCTATAGAAGTCTCCACCTTTCACCCCTCCCATTGCATAATAATCTCTCTTCTTTGTAATCCCTCTAATCATTGTAATCTGTCTTCCTTCTCTTCTGAACCGTATGTTTATTAGGGATGGGTTTTAATAGTCAACTAGTTACTAGTCCACTGGCACCCAGGGCCAGGGGTCCTTGAGTGGGTTTTCAGGGGGTCCCCAGTTAAAACGATCTAGTAGGAAGCAAATCTGCAAGTCTGTAACCAAATGGACTTTAAGGTTCCATTTGTACACTCAGTTAAATTTAACACTGGACTTTACTGTGTATTTAGGGTTGTATGAAATGGGGGTCCTTAAAATGAAAAAAAAAAAAGTTGAGAATAATTAGACTACCGGTAGTTGACCAACAGTCGACTATTTAAAGCCTTTAATGAAGCAATAACATATAGAGCAGTCAAATGCCTATATATACAGTATCGCCAATCACTAACGTTACTCATATGCCAACCTTTGTATAGGTCTGGTTCAGAAGGCTAAGAAAGCCAAAGACAAATTACTAAAGCGGGATGGAGAAGACAGGCCTGACACAGGCAGCTATGAGTCCTTCTACTATGGCGGAGTGGACCCATACATGTGGGAGCCTCAGGAACTGGGTGAGAGCCTGAATACACTGAATGCTTCTTGGATATACTGTATCTAATGCCATTAGGTCATTTTGCAGCAAAGCACATCTTGCTAATATTAGGGCTGCAACTATCTCATTATTTTCTCAGCGATTAATCGAAAAATTGAGAAGCGTGTTTATTTTTTATATAAACAAAATATTACTACATAGATTAATCTGATTAACCATCTAAAGGCCAGACAATGTAACTATACTATACTAGTCGCAACTCCTTGCAACAAAACAGTTTTAAGTCACATCAATGCAACTCCTTGCAACTGGCATTTAGGCCTATACTTTGTCGTACAATGCTGAAGAAAGGCAGAATTTTGAGAAGCTTGTAGATTGGCTTTTTTCACAGTTTTGTATTAAAAATATATGTATATTAACTATATTTATTTCCATTAGTTTCAAAAAACAAAACGATTATTTTCCACAATTGTTTAAATTCGATTAACTAAGTTAACTTGAAGTTTACTACAACCCATTTACTACATTGAGTCATTTGCCCTAGAATAGGGATGCTAAGGTTCATGTAGTTAACTTTTGCACTCCTAGCTAATATATTCTTATATCATTCTTTTCTTTGTCTCATTGGTAGGGGCAACCAGAAACCACGTGGACTTCTTCAAAAAACACCGGGCAGCCAGGATAGATCATTACGTCATAGAGGTCAATAAGCTCATCATCCGCCTGGAGAAGGTGCAATAGCAAATCGCTACTCGTTAATACCAATTACTTTATTGTCAGTGTTTCACTATTAGACTCAATGCTACCACCTCATCCCTTACCAAGAAAACCGTTTATTTTCAGCTGACGTCTTTTGACCGGACCAACTCGGACACTGCCACAATCAGAGGTTTGTCTCACTTTTCTGTGAGATTTTCTCCCTTTTGTTGTGGATTTAATACGAGCAAATGACCGAATGCCCGTATCTTTTACAGGGATAGAGAAATCTGTAGTGGCATGGGTTAGTGACTCGGATGTTCCCTTCTGTCCCGACTGCGGGCACAAGTTCAACCTGCGGAATAGACGGCACCACTGTCGTCTCTGTGGGTCTATCATGTGCAGGAAGTGCATGGAGTTTGTTCCCCTGCCGTTGGCTTGTGAGTATCATGTTAATTGGGGGGGGGGTTAATTGACGTAAAATATTTCGGAAAGTAAAACGTTTCAAACATTTAATTAGATACTTCTGTCAACTACTGGCAGCATACCTTTCTCACATTTCTGAATCACCTCTGAAAAATACCACATATTTAAAAAAAACTAATAAAAAACTACACAAAAAGTAAGCCTTTTCACAAAATAAAAACTAAACCAAACTAGCCAACCAACTTAAAAAACAAACTGGAATTGATAACAAAGTCAAAAGAAAATAATAAAGACTAATGACAAACGCAAAACTATGATAACCTTGCAGAGCAAGGGCTATAGCTAGATGAAATCCTATCCAATCATAACCAGTGTCGGGGTGGAGTCGGGTAACATTTCTGCCAGTTCACCACCACAAGTGTGAAATTTGAGCCTTTTTTCCCCTCCGTTTGTTCCCCCCCACTGCCTAGATAAGCTAATTAGTGGGACCAGGGAGGCGCTGTGTGTCCCCGGAAGCCCCGGCCAGTCCCAGCCGCAGGTGTTCCCGGCAGGGGGTGGCGGTGGTGGTGGGATGGGCTCGAGGAGAGGCAGCATCAGCAGCCTGAGCAGTGTCACCTCCATGCTGGAGGAGAAGGACGATGAGAGGATCCGCTGCTGTCACCACTGCATGGACACCCTGCTGAAGAGGCAGCAGAAGCTGGAGGAGAAAGACCACATGCCTGACATAGTGAAACTGTATGAGGTAATAGTAATAATAATAATAATAATAATAATGGTAGGTCATTGGTATTGGCAGTCAGCAGAACTCAATGGTAGAGGCCTGTTTTTTTCCCTTTCATTATCAACACTTTATTTGGGTTTTTACGTACAATTTTAAGTACAAATAAAACCTGTAAACAAAATTATCACAAACAACGGAATACAAATATTTGATTGAATTAACGGTTTGCAAAAAGAGGCACAGTGGCACAGATTTATAATAATTAAAATCATTCTAAAAGGAGGAATGTGCCCTTGAGGTTAAACCATATACTCTAAGGGTTAAACATGGGATGAGTTTACAAGCACATTTGTGCATGGTTTAGCCTAGATAGCCTAATAGTCGGTGAAAAAGTAATGTTTTTAAAGTAATGAGGAAGGATATGACTGGATACAAAACACACAATATGAGAGTCGTGGATGTCTGCACAGACACGAGGCTAACATAACCTCGCAGCTACACAAAGTATAATTTGGCCGTAACACTATCATTTAGAGTTTTCCTGACATTCCCCAATTGGCAAGATTATTTCTCACAATAAATAAAAACTTGCGCACACCTGAAAAACCATAACACGTATTAAGAAATAATGGAATTATGCACACTGCCATGACTTGCAAATCATTTTGGTTGTAGACCTTAATCATGCATAGATGCATTGCTCCATTTACTCTTTCATTTTCGCATCCTTATGTTTATTCTGTTATATCCTTCCTTCCTGAGAGTCATTCAGTTATTTCCTTCAATTCACTGGCTCATATTTTCTTTTCCTGTCTGACAGAGGCTGAGGTTGTGCATGGATAAAGTGGATGAGAGGGCTCCAGAGTACATCCGAATGGCCGAGTCTCTCAAGTAAGGCCCCTTATGTGGCAGCCATTTTAAACAGAGAAGACTGAAATTGGTATTCTTTGATGTCTGTAGATGATGTGTACTGTAATTCTCGCTGCATACACCTACAGTGCTGGAGAGACAACATACAATCTGGACACTGCTGGTGGACTGAGAATGGAAGTACAGAAATACTATGAACTAATTGATGCACTAAGGTAGATGGCAGATCATGCTGATACTAAACAGATTTGACTTTGAAGAGTATTCGTTTTTTGGTCACATTTGTTAAACATTGTTACGTTTTACCTGGATTAAATGTTTTTTGTGTTCTTGTTAGTAAGAGGATTTTAACACTGGGCTTGAAAGATGACCCACCACCACATCCCAAGACCCTCCAGCTGCAGAAAATGGTCCGCTACACAGCTACACTCTTTGTTCAGGTGAGATTTAAATAGTCCGCTACACAGCTACACTATTTGTTCAGGTGAGATTTAAATAGTCCGCTACACAGCTACACTCTTTGTTCAGGTGAGATTTAAATAGTCCGCTACACAGCTACACTCTTTGTTCAGGTGAGATTTAAATAGTCCGCTACACAGCTACACTCTTTGTTCAGGTGAGATTTAAATAGTCCGCTACACAGCTACACTATTTGTTCAGGTGAGATTTAAATGGTCCGCTACACAGCTACACTCTTTGTTCAGGTGAGATTTCCAATTTGACAACAAATGAATGTGTTTGTCTTATATTACATAATATTACATTATACATGTGCCAAACAAACCATTCTCCATTTTGGTCCACTTTCTAGGAGAAGCTGTTAGGTTTGATGTCTCTACCCACTAAAGACAAGTACGGAGAGCTGAAAGAAAAGAAGAAACAAGAACAAGAGAAGCGGCTTCAGCAGGAGAGATTGGTGAGGAGTAAATACGTACTGTTGATATATCTTTGTCACAACGCGGTGCTGCTCGATGAAAATGGCAAGTAGCAAGGTCATGTGATGAAGTGAACACATTTGGCTTCAGTCTTTAGTTACCTGTGAAGTTAGCATACCGTATGTGTCCACCAGGTTTCCCAGGAGACCCTGAAGAGGAGGCAGGAGTCCGAGAAGAACCGTCAAGTCGCAATCATCAACGGAGAGCTTCCCCAGGCGCCCACGGCCCCACGCATGACCAAAGCCGGTGGTTGGTTGCCCTCCTCAGACTCCCTCGTCACACGAAGCGAGTTTGAAGACCCGTTGCTGCAGCAGATAGAAAACATCCAGTCGTTCCTGCGGCAAGCGCGGGAGGCCCATCGGATGGATGAGGTGGCCATGCTGGAGGAGAACCTGCGACAGCTACAGGACGAGTACGACCAGCAGCAGACCAGCCTGGCCATCGCCCTCTCCCAGCAGCTGGCTAACGAGGAGAGCTTGCAGCAGACTGAGATCAGGCGTTTAGAGGCCCGCGAGAGGGAGGAGAGAGGGGAGATGGAGCCTGTGGCCCCAGCTCTCTCCATCGTCTGGGAGAACTCTCTGGACTTGGGCCCTGCGGGGAACGCTCAGCGTGACGAGGATGAAGATCCCTCGGAGGAGCCGACGCCGAAAGCCGAAAGGAGCCCGCCGTCTCTAAGGGCGTTCCCGGCTTTCACAGCGCAGGAGGAGTCGCCCCCGAGACTGAGAAGCTTGGGTGGACATGTGACTCCTCCCGGCGACGAGGAACAGAACAGTGCCTCCCTCAATCCCTTTGATGAGGAGGACTCCACTCCCGTAGAGGAGGATGTGTCCAATCCCTTCTTTGAGGAGATCCGGAAGGAGCACCGGGCAACCAATGGTAAAAAAGAGTACAACCCCTTCGAGGAGGAGGACGAAGGTGAGGAGGAGGGAGAGGGAGACGGCACGACTGGCAACCCTTTTGAGGAGGAGCACAGTGACGCCAGCAACCCTTTCGCCGAGGCCTCTGGGAATTCCCCGGGGGTCTCAACCAACCCGTTTGACGAGGCGGACGAGGACGCTGTTCTACGCGACGTCGACTTGATAGAGGAGGAGCTGCTCCTGCAGCAGATTGACAACATTAGGGCCTACATCTTTGATGCCAAGCAAAACGGTCGCCTGGACGAGGTGGAGCTGCTGTCGGAGAACCTGAGGGAGCTGCAGCACACCATGCAGGAACAGAAGAAAAAGACACGCTGACACATGGTTCTCATAATGACCGCACCGGATCACCTGCTACTTATAACAAAGGTTCTCCATCCACCTGGATAGCTCACTTTAAATGACTAATGATCCCTCACACGCGGTGAGGGCGAGGTCAGTTGTACGCACTGTATCGCAGTAGTTGAGGAGTAGGAAGTGTCTACAGATTCAGAAAGTTCCATCCCATACAAGCACTACAAAATGCATTTGTAGATTTGTGTTCGCAGTAACTCTTAGCTATTTTGATAGAATGGAGACAAGGGAAGAATACCACTGCACTTAAAGGATAATTCCTGTTTTTTTTTATGCAGTTGCCAAATGGGTCCTTTGAACTGGAAGTTGTCTACTAAGTTATGATATGCATAGTTTGGAAGTCCCATTCAGAATATTTAAAAAAAAAACATCTCAACAGTACCATGTTTCTTTATGCTATATTAAGTTGATTTGGCCCAAAACAAGAGAGATGTTTTAACTGCTTTTATAGCCCTGTGTATGGCTAATACTGTATGTTGTGTTCATGTGATTGTTACCAAACAAACACACACTACTTACTCTACAAAAAGCAAATTTGACAATGGTGATAACAAAACAAAAATAAATCACACACAAAAACGTTTTGGTCCAAGGATTGTGCAATTTAGCACTTTGAAGGACATTGACCATGAAATTAATTTACATGAAATATAATTTCACCATTTGGAATTGTCTTGTTGTTTGTTTTAATAGAATTGCAGATGAAAAGCACAAGGCACACTGCACGATTGCAGGAACGGGTCATGTTTGCTAGCAGAGAGCAGAGGCTGGCTTTAATCTTAGTCCTACTTGATAATAGAGTAGGTACAACTACAGTACAACAGAATATAGCTGACAGGATTACTGTACATGCACAACTAGAGAGGTTGGCTTTCATCTTAGCCCTACTTAACAATACAGTAGGTACATGAACTACATTACAACTGAATATACCTGATGGCATTACATGCACAACTAGAGCTTTCAGTCGATTGCAAACTATTGCTGCCAGACCAGGTGTCCACTCTAGTCTATGACGTATCTGGGACGTATGACAACACATTTGGGTGTAGTTTCAATTCTATTCAACCCTTAAAATGGACTCACGTTAAATATTTCAAAAATATATAAAACTTGAAAACAAGCTGATCGCACCACCAGTTTGCAAGATTAGATTAGCTCCATAAAGACACATAGGGGTGAAAACATGATCTCCCCTCTTGCCTTTGGCCTGGCAGAGATAATTAGGGCTGCAACAGTTAATTGATATATTTAAAAAGAAAGTTCAGTTTTTGTTTTTCAAACCATTTAAAAAATAGCAGATCTACAGGCTCAAAAACTATTAGAATTGTGTTGCGTAGATCTGTTCATATAGCCATATATAATCAATTATTTGATGAATCAAAAAAAAAATCGATAGTTGCAGCCCTAGGCATAAAATTGTATGAATGTCGTGTTCACCTCAGTTTGCTTTAACAGCTGTTAATTTGTTAATGGAAGTTTTTGCATTTTTAATGCAACAATACAAATCAGCATGTATAATTTGTGTTTGGCTACTATGTGTCTTCTAATGCATGATTCAGTTCAAATCTTTACAGTCCATGGTTCAAATATGTTCTGACTCACTCTTCATCTCAGGCCTTTGTCATAGTTGGTGTTAACGCTGGTTAAACTCTTTAAGACTTGTTTTGGAAATGTTGAGTGAAAATGTTGTTCGTCATGTGAAACAATATTTTCAAAATCCTGTTTTTTTTTGTTTTCTCCGGTTTACAGTGGTACTGATTTGAGCCACCGAGCACAGAATGAATGCATTATCGTAGCTTTTCTTAAGGTTGCATGATTCATGTGTTCACGACGATATCCTTGTGAATTGCTGTTTGATGCTGTATTTCTATGCAGGCAATGGTCTAGTAGTTTCTTGTCCCTCTGCCTCTACCGTACGTTTTTACACAATGTAGTTGTTCTACTGCTCTAGGCTCAGATGTAACACATCTTCCTGTCTGCTAGTCCAGTCCTGTGAAGCACCCTCCCTCTCTGCTAAGTCCTGTTATGAATTATGTACAGTGTACAAAGATACCATTCATTCATACACTATTCAGACCAAAGACTCGCAACGAGACAAACCGAAATGATGGTGTCATGTGCTGGAAATGGCTGATGCGTTGTTTATAGATCAGCTATTTTGGGACACGTGACACTGATGGAGCATACATGATGTGGAGAAAGAATGCAGTGGTCTGATTTACAATATTGTAAAAAATAATTAACCAAGTCACTCGGAAATGATCATTCGCAAAGCACTAACACTCATAGGCAACACAACATGCGTGTAGTACATTTTAGTTATAGTATGCATTGTACATTACTGACATAAATGGATCTCCATAATTCTTAGAACAAGTCAACTCAAAACATTAAATGAGATTTTGTGCACCGTCTAATTCCAATCTGTTGATAAGATTGATAAGATACTAATCAATATAGTGCCACTAAGTATTAACACAGATAATGCTGCTACTGTACAGTATGTCTCACCTTATGTAAAAGCCTAATTTATGGTCTGTACAACAGTGTCACCGTTGTGAGGGAGTATAAATTAAGCTTGTCTGAATAAGAGGGTGGTTTCATGCTGTTCAAGTCCACATTTCATTTTAATAAACTAACCTGTTGTAATATCAGAACAAATCCATTTACATAAAACATGTACTATGGTTAATGTGAATAACTTGTTCAGCTTTTTGATAGACTATTCACTTTACCTTTGGAAACAATTAGGTTTAACAAAGAACCCATCTTATTTAGACACCATGTTTCAGATACTTCAATTTTATTACCTTGAGAAGGCACCATCGTGACACTAATAAAATATATGGAAAAAGTTTAAACTGTGGTTTCTTCCTCGAACATTTTGTATTGAGTAAACAAATCAGAACTTTCTCTTACTGTACATCCCACTCATTTCCGCAATTACCATTTCTGCAATTTCCGCAATTACAATTTCCGCAATTTCTGCAATTTCCATTTCCACCATTTCCGCAATTTCCACAATTTCAATTTCCATTTCCAACTATTAATGGCAGCTGGGTTTCATCATTCAAATAAAATAGAATTCTGTCCGTTTAGCTATAAAATTATGTCAGGGAATAGGGATATACAGTATATGTCTTTCATTTGCATTGCATCCCCCCCCCCCCCACCCCCAAGCTTTTATTTTCGTTCGAGTAATAGTACAACTCTAATAGTATTACTTATAATAATGTAATTAAAGATAACTTCATTCAGATTTATTTATTTTTATTTCATTTTCCAGATTTTTTTTTCTTCTTTTTTTTAGATTTTCATTGGTGGGCCAGTCATAATGGTCCCGCGGGCCTGATGTGGCCCGCGGGCCTGAGGTTGAGTATCACTGTCGTACGGCATACTATAGCACGCCGTTTTTCATCATTTGAGGATTTGAAAAAAATGAAAAAATGAAAAAAACGATGGGTTATAGCCCATGTTTTTTGATATTTTGGAAAAAAAAGTTATCCTCGTTTCTCATCATTTTGGACCATGGGCTATAGCCCATATCGTACGGCATACTATAGCACGCCGTTTTTCATCATTTGAGGATTTGGAAAAAATGAAAAAAACGATGGGTTATAGCCCGTCCATGAGTAGCTGTCTGTCTGCCTGTCTATGAGTAGCTGTCTGCCTTCCTGCCTGTCCAATTGTCCATGAGTAGCTGTCTGTCTGTCTATGAGTAGCTGTCTGCCTTCCTGCCTGTCCAATTGTACTGCTAATCCTAGCAGTACACATTTCACAGAACATGCCAAAACAATACAACTTCTGCACATGGAAGACAAACTGGAGCTCAAATTACCTCCAGTTGACACTATTTACAAAACTGAAAGCAATGTTCAAGTTTTCTTTTTCAAACATGAAAATGACACCTGTGTTAAGTGACCAATGGATGGATTCTTAACCAATGGCACATCTCCCACCCAATCACAATTTGTCCTCACTTTTGTCTTCAATGTTTGCGTTTACACAGACCCTCAAAGCTGGACATAGCGCCCCTCAAAAAACAGTGGTTTAATAACACTTCAGAACGGCTTTCTCTTTCATCATCTTGTGAATCAGAAAATATAGAACATTAAAATAATCACAGAAGCAACAGAAACAAATGAAAACTGTGGCTTTGTGGTCTGTCTCTCAGGTGTACAGATGGGGGGGCCAGACTTGAGTGTGGAAAAAGTACTTTATCTACTAATTATGAACGTACAAAAAGAACCATACAGAATATATTACATGTTTTACAATAGTTATTGTCCATTGCTCTCGTCAGCCTCAGTCCTGCAAGGCAGCCATCTGGGCTTTTTTGTATTTTCCTGTCATCTCTTTGGGCAGTGGCGTGGTGCCAGGGCACATCACCTGGCCATCCACCTCGCAAATGCACTCCCTCAGACAGTACTTTTTAGGCCCAAAGTTGGCAGGGTTGGAGGCTTCCGTCCTGGCATCAGCCTCTGCCTCTAACAGTTCTCTGCGTGCAGGGAGGGATGAGTTACAAAATTAACAGATCCACAAACATGTCTTGGTTAAAAACAATTGAAAGTTGTTCCGATAGAAATCATTGTTCAGCAACAGGGGTCTCCCCATGTCTTTAATAAACAGAAAATACATTTGCAGGTGACCAATTGCCTCCAATCAGAGAGAACCAATTAATCATCTTAAAATTTAGTTTGAATTCCAATTTTGTATTCTGAAAAGTACTAGGATTGAATTGATTAAAACATGTATTAACGGTTTGTAGAATAAGCACAGTTCAATACAAGGTCTGCTAAGAGGATTGAGATATCCAGAAAAGCATAAAACTAGTTTATATTCAGATTTAAAATAATCAAAGTTGCAATTTAACTTAATTGTGTAGCAAATTCTAGCAATGGTGGATGTCATCACTTACTCTGATTTGCCTAGAATTTTCCTAACATGTTGTGAAATTTGTTTGAAGTCCTTTCCTTCAGTATCAACCAGTACTTGCTCCCCATCATCTGTAGGAGACAGGACAGAAAATTCAGAACAATTCAGACCGATCTAAACCACTTTCACTGTGACGTGACACGGCATGTAATTTTGTCTAGCTACATTTGTTCATGTCATCCATTATTTAAAAACAGATCTACATCGTGTTTTTTAAATAGTTCTTACGTGGTAAAAGAAGGATGAAAAATACACAGGCTTCTCACCTAAATAGAATTTCAAGAACGGCGATGGGGTCATGTTCTTAAACATGACTACTTGAACCCACGGATTCTTGTACTGGATTTGAGGAACGTTGAAGAACACAAACTTTCTGAAGAGAGGGTTAGATGGGAATATTATAGCATAATCATATAAAGTGAGGTGTAACATGTAATGATTCTTCATAATAATCTAATGTTGAATAATGCTTAGTCAAGTGCCACTGTCGAGTATTGGTTAGAATCCACTGACCTTGCTCCCTCGCTGAGCTCTCCACTCGTGTTGTAATTCACACTCATAATCTTCACTCTGTTTTTAAAGATAATGTCGCCTTTCTGGAGATATTCCAGCGTCCTTCTGATCGGAAACCTTCCTTTCATAGGCATATTTACGTCTTCAAAACTGCAAATGTGTCTGAAATAGCAGCGCAGAGAAGACAGCCGCTAACAAGGAGGCGCATATTGATGACGTCAGAAATAGTTTCGTATTTGTAGGCTGGTGGTATTTGTAGTTTTTAGCGTTCACTCATTGATACAAAAATTATAATAATTTGCCTTTAGTAGAACAATGAAACCTCCCAGCAGTGTTAATTTTGTTGACTAATATTAAGAGACTAAGTTTTTTGATATTTAGTCGACTAAGACTAAACAATTTCAGAAGACTAAATGGTGTTATTATTCAAAAAATGACAAAATCTGCTGAAAAAATGAACACTGCCTTCCAGTACATTAATTAAATAAGAGATCCTTGCCATAGATTTATGATATTACTGTGATATAAATATCACACTAATTATAATACAATAATGAGAATAACACGGTAGCCACAGTGCTAGTGTACCGGCGTACCGGCGTCATACGTCACTATGATTCTGTCATAATATGGAGTCCTATGTCAGCCATGCCCAAATATGGATGGAATCAATGGTGTCAGACAGACATAGATAAAGATACAGTAGATATGTCAGTTAGCTCCATATGACCATATATGGTGTTCCCGGTTATCCGTGTCATGGCCTGACCAGAGCCATAGAAGAAGAGAGTCGCGACACGCTTTGATCTCGCCACAAAGAGGGGTGCTATAGTTCCAAACATTGGAACTATCCCATTGAGATAGAATGAGCACTTCCATTGTTACAATGGGAGTCAACGCTAGTGTCGTCACTCTCATACTAGATCATGCTGGGCCTGACTAATTATATAATAGTGCAATAATAATTAGTAATAACAATCAGGTGACGTGAAAGCCTTCTTTAATTGATTGATTGATGGACGGATGGATGGATATAGTATAACAACCTATAGCCTCTGTCCCAGGCTTAACATGTCCGGTAGCCGTGGAAACCTAATATGCATTGCATACAGTATATTTATGACATCTGGGATCTCCATTTATGGGCATAAAAAAAGACAGGGACAGACAGGGACAGAGCTCTCCATAGGGGCATAAAAGAGACAGACATACTTCCGGTACAACGCGTATTGTATAACCAGGGACTGTGTGTTAATTGACATTATGGATTTTGATCTCCTTCCGATGCAGGCTGTCACTCAAGCCTATAACCACTGTGTCCCTCCCTCCTCTCCGGGCTAAAAGGAAGAATCTTAGGAGTCTGTGATGGAGAACTGGTAATTTAATAAAGAAAAATCACACCCGTGTGAAGTGAGGGGCGCTCTTGTACATCATCATGCATCATCTCATACTGGCCAATCAGTAGAGCTTTGATATCTTCTGGCCAAGGGCTTAAGCGCCCTTATTGGCCAAGCGCTCCCACCGTGATTGGTTAGCTGATTTGCTCATCTATATGACGTAAATTTTCCCGTCAATGGCGTTTAATTTACGTTATATTTGGTGGAATTTGTACCTAATTTCTCCTTTCATTGTCAATGGCAAATTTTGAGACGTGAGGACAAAAGCTGTATATAGGAGGGGCTAGAGACGCTCAAAAATGATTCAACAAAACAAACGTGATCAGCCAGGGTTCTTCTATTTCTGTATTCAACTGTCCGTAGTAACAATGACACATCTCCAGCAACATATACAATGGTAACGGATGCTCAAACAATGACACATCTCCCATCATCTCATTCCAGCCAAAAAGCTGGCCATTCATTGTCAATGGCATTCAATGTTTGCGTTAGGACAATGTTTGTGTTTACCGTTTACACAAACCCTCAAAACTGGACCCTCAAAAATAAGATATGAATGTACATGCTATTCTATCCAACCATGAAGATTTGAAATTCCATGCACTTTTTCTTTTTGTCAGGTGAAACCACCTGACTAATGAAAGCTCGTGAAAACTAGACAACCTTTCTAGCCCTAGTCATACTGACGGCCTAGTTTTCCATTTTGTAGTACACATTTTAATGACATAAGACAATATGGAAATATTTCTTTGATGTTGTCAGTGGTGGCCATGGCTCTCGGGGAGATCTGGAACAACCTCCCCTGTCTCCAAAATGGTATCACCAGGAAACAGTCTGGGTTTGACCCCCACAATGCCATAGGGCCTTGTAGCAACGTGGTATTTCACATAGTAGTGAACAATCCACGCAGGTATCAACAGACGTGTGAATGTGAACACTCCAGCTGTGTATGCCTTGTAGGTATAAAGCCTCCACAGAGTCTTGGGTTGCAGAAAGTTAGACCAGAATTTCTCGATGGCGCCCGGAGCTTTAGGTTTTATCACAGGCTCTCGTGGACTCAGCTCCTGGTCCCTCAGCCATTGTCTTCTGAGCTTAATGAGCTGACCCATACGGAGTTTTTCGTCTGGCGTGTAACCAGACATTGTGGAACAATGGAGCAGTGTCCAGGCAGGTACTCTGGGGCTTTCTGCTCTCGTATCAGTGTGGGGACACTTTCATGTGATGAGTAGAACTGTAGAACTGTATTGTGGATCATCCAACCTCTTCTACAATGTAAACTTTATTGGCACGGTGTTTCAACACAACCGTCTATGGCTGTGACGTGCCTTTAATAACCACTGCAACATCACATCGTGACGTCACCTGATGAGTCGTGAGCCCCAACAAGCTGAACCAAGACCACTAGTAATAATTATAATAACTAGAACTGCACTGTCGAGTGCCTACTTGAGCGCAAGTACTGTCGACCGCTACGAACTTTCAATTCTCAGCCTCTCTGTAAAACATTGAAATTAAATACTAAAGTCGGGTTATAACAGGCTGTCAATGGTGACGTAATTACGATATGTTTCAATATTGGGTTGGGTAACATAACATGTAACGTATGTATACGTACATACGTAATGTTGTAAGTTGTAAGTACTATACTGTGGTCGGCTGGCTTTTATGTGCGTATGCTCGCTTGCTCGGCAGTATATATACTGATGTTGAGGGTGACATACCGGTAATTTAGATCGTATCAATGCTGGGGTATAAATATCTTAATTACGTTACCATCAACATCAGTATATATACCTCCGAGCATACGCACATTCATACGAGCACGACCACAATACTTCATCGGTAATAAGTAATAATCGGTCGGGTAGGCATGAAATCAGGTGGTCTTCAAGGCATGTGACCAGAGCCGTTGAGCTGACCAATATGCCCATCGCCCATATATATAGGCATATTGGTCCAAACTCCATTTGTTTAGAATGTTAATAAGCCCATACAGATGACATCAGGGATCTCCATGGGCGTAAAGGGACACACAGACAGACAGACTGCATTTGAGTTTCAGTTAAGTTGGAGAGTACCCGCTTCACACAGGTGTGATATCATCAGGCCTGACAATAATAATGAAATAATCTTTCAAATACCCATTTTCACAGGAAAACTCGATCTTAAGATCTTTCAACCTGCTCTGCTTATCTTGGCCATGCCGTTCTGGCTGAACATCTGAACAACATTATTCATGAATATTCATACATTTTAAACATATTCATGAATATTCATACGCTAAACACATATTACTCCAGAAATATAAAGAAATTCAAAAATAGCATAATTATTGTACAAACTCAAAACACGCTCTCTGAGCTTATAGAGCGGCTATTTTATAGGGACTCAAGTAGTTAAAGTTGTTCCCAACCTGTGGGTCAGGATCCCCTGGGTCCTACCGTCCACAGATGACAGCAAATTGAAAAATACCAATAAAAGAATTACAAAAAAAGCACTTATACTGCATCAAAACTAATGCAACAAACTATAGATAGGAGCCAACAGGAAGCACGCACATCTCCAGAAATTCTACAGGTGCTGAACAAGAAATATACGTACAATGAAAAGGAAGGGTTGTCCGTACAGTTGTGTGGACAACCCTTCCTTTTCAACAAACTATACTATAACATAAGAAAGAGGCAACACTTGTGAAAATCACTGATATACAAGCTCACTTGTATAGCAGATGTACAAGCTCGCATAGCGTCAGCGTGCATGGCACCAAGCTGTGACAGCTTGAATATCTTCTATTTTTGAACGCTTGACTATAAAATGACACATGCTTTCCTGGTGTTAATGCGTTAAAGTGGTTATGGCTACAACAGTTTGTACTCAGTGGTCTAAAGTAATTGAGACTTTCACTTAAGTACAATTTTGCTGTATTTGTACTTTACTGAGTATTTCCAATTCAAATACTATAATTATTTCTACTCCACTACATCTCAGATCCTAATATTGTACTTTTACTCAACTACATTTTTTTGAAAACTTTAGTTACTTTGTACATTTTTATTTATTATTACAGTAACAAGTAACTTCAGCCCAATATACATTTCTATCATTTGATCTACTAGCTAACATTATTGTGAGTCTGACGCATTGAGAGCTTGTAGATCTGCTATTTTCAAAAGATTTTTAGACATTTGAAAACTTGAAATGATAGACATTCTACATAATGAGTACTTTTGGTACTTTAAGTAAATCTTAATGCCAGAACTTTTGTACTTTTACTCGAGTGCATTTTGAATTCCGGTCTTTTACTTGCAACATATAGTATTTGAATACTGCAGTATTGATACTTTTACTTAAGTAGAAAGTACTTTTTCCACCACTGTTTGTACTTACATGTTTGGGTTTATATGAACTTCACTACTAATTACTACTGTAGCAGAAACACGGAGCTGCAGTTTGATCAATGAAGTGAAAACCATCACTTCTCACAGATTGAGGCCCTTAGAGATGAACAGTACGCATCAACCCATACTCCAGGGTCAGCCCCGGGAAAGAACCTTGTACAGTCTCCATCGCCATTGGGAGTAGTACCTGCACAACAATCGTCACTGCCCCAGTACCTGCACAAAAAACAACAATGTATTGAACCACATGCACTCAGTCACTCACATACAGTGACTTTGATAGAATTACAATATAAAAACATGTTAAATGTCTCACTGTGTTGTCAGTGGTGTTCCATCCAGCCACGTCCAGCTGCTTCTGCGCCCAGTCCTGGTCAGACCAATCCATGAAGAATAACCAGCAAGTCTCAATCCATTGATGAATACCTGATTATTTGTACATGATTGAATCATCATTAATTGTGTATCCAATACATTCACTTCTTCACTATAATCATGGAATTAGATCACATGCAACTATGTGGACAATCTGAGAACCCATCGTCATAAAAGGAAAAATCACACCAATGTGAACTGAGTGGTGCAACTCCCCCCCCCCCTCTCTCTCTCATTAGCAGGCAAAAGTGCAGCACTATCCCTCTCTCTGTTTCTGGCACAACAGCGCCCCTACTGGTAATAACTGGTGCTCATTAACACATACATAGGCGGACACATAGGTGAACACGGACATTGCTGTTCCTTAGAGTTCAAAAATAGCACCCTATTTCCTTGAGTCGTATCTGGATGATGGACTCCTGGACACAATCACGCTCAAACACACACACACACACACACACACACACACACGCACGCAGACACACACACACGGACACAACTGACCTGTTCTTCTCCACTGTTAATGACCACCAGATCAGCTCCTAGACTCAGACATCCGTCTCTACCTTCCTGCCATGATTTCAACTCAGTAGTTATGTAGTAGCAGCTGCGTCCAAACTTCTTCCATCCACTGGGACACGACTTGTCTAAAAACATCAAACAGGAGATTTACTGATGGATTTTCAATGTACCGATAATGAATTCTAACACATAGTTGTAATAATAATAGTAGTCAGAGATGTAGTGGAGTGGAGGTAAAACTATTCATCTATTATATCAATGATGTTTTCTACTCCACACATTAATTTTACTCCAGTAAACCTTTCTGGTATTTGTACTTATTCGTGTAGTTAATTAACCCAATTGGGCGGGAACCCCTTTTGGTGTTAGCATTATGTTATGCTTTAGCTATTGAAAAATAGCAGATCTACAAGCTCATAGCGCGCCACCGAGTGGCGCGCTACGAGCTTATAGGTCTGCTATTTTATTTATATCAAAGAACGACTGATATAGAAACATAGCTTTTTCCGAAAACTGTCAAAGTTAAATATTCCATTTTTGTGGTAGGCCTATGTAGCATTACGTGGAAGCGTGGATTGAACCCGGGGGGCCGGGGCTCCCACTCACCAGACCAACGCGCAGCCTACCGTGCCAATAGGGCTGAGCCCGATTAGCAGGACTGTTGCAGGCTGGGTCTCAGCTGCATGGAGGCTACACCTACTTCCTACTACTACAAATATTGTAGTTTTTACTCCACTACATTTATTTGACAGATATAGATTTAGATTATTAATATTAAATCTATTTCAGCAGCCATTGATGATGTCATTGGTAGGCAGGTTTCTGAACTGTCCACATAGACAAATTATGCCATGTTATAATGAGCATTAGTGACGCAGATAAAGATGAGCTTGAAAACGGGTGACGTGCATCTTAAGAATAATGATTGTTCTATGATAGTTGTCATACATCAGCAGTGATGAGCTTACTCAGAATCTCTACCTCTATATCCCAGATAATAATTTAAATATCAATGATATTATTTAAGTTATTTTGTATCTTCTCTCACCTGCTGTCTGTGTCTTCAGCTGGTTTACTTCACTTTGAAGCCGGTCCTTCTCCTGCGTCAGTTTGGTGTTCTCCAAGATCAGAGTATGGTAGTTGGACTTGTTGGACAGCGTGTTATGATCATGTACCAGGGTGTCGTTGGCCATGATGTTACTGCAGGGTGAACGATCTGCGAAGGACAGAAATGGATGATAAAGACAGTTATCGCTGCTGTTCATGATGAGGTCAATCATCTGTGGTGGAACACTTTATTTGAGAAGAAAATCTCAACGTTGTTAATTATCCTTTTTTTCATGTGCATTGTCACTTGTCAACACTACTTTATTCATCATACTTTTCAGATGCATATCATGCAATGCAACAATACCAAAAGAAACGATGAATTTGATTACAAAAATACAAAAATACGAGAAAGCATTTCCTGTGTTGCACAACGTGAGTTGAAGTACTGGAGTGCTTTCTTTTACAATAATATAAGTGCACATACTTGTACTCTGTCTTTATTAAAATGTAGACGTTAAAAAAGAAACTGCGAGTTTGTTGATCTGCTAGTTTCACTATTTTAAATATAAGGCTTAGAAAGGTAGTGGAGTCAAAAGTATGTCAATAGTATCATATCATATCATACCATATCAAGCCTTGTACCCTATTCTGAGAGATTTCTAGACTCCACCTTGGTGGAGCCTTTGCATGCTCTTACTGGAACTGGGACAGACTACGCAACTCTGAAAAGGGAACTCATTGTTGCAAAGCCAATGTTGGCCAAGTCATGTTGTCCAAACGAAACAGACCTGGCCACTGTTTCTAAACACATGAAGACATACGAGAATTAAAAGCATTTCCTCTGTTGCACAAGTTGTCCCAAGCCCGGGTAAATGCAAAGGGTAGTGTCAGGAAGGGCAATTGGGTTAGCATACTGTTGGTCAAAAAAGGAGAAGTGAGTGATGTGGTAGTTTAGTGACATGTAATACTCACAGTACACAGCCTGGGCTATGTTGCCACCCATCAGTATAAGACACAAAATCACCATAGCAACAACTCTGAAAGGCCTTCTCCCTGTTAAGACAAAAACAAGATAAGAGTAAATGCCTTTAGCTAAACCCAACCGGACCAAAGTACTCTAAAATAAAATACTAAAATACTTTTACACATAAAGTGAATCACTTCTATAACTGTCCTCGGCCTCAACTCTCCTCTGTCTCACATTCTTTGTCAAGACTGGAAAAGCATAAATATATGTATATGTATGACAGCTTTCAAGGATGAGAGGCTTGAACTATTGACAAGTTAACAAATGGTAACTATCTTGATTATTACTCTTAGAGTCCTTGATTGGTTTATTGAAAATGGCACTTATCATGATTTTTAGTAAATGATGTATACTTAGTTAATTCAGTCAGAGAACTCACAAATATACATAAGATGTAATGCGAGCGTGAATGCTCTTTTATCTTGGCATCAAAAAACAAAACAAAAACTGCAACAAGACAACATTTCACATAACATGGACATAACGTAGACATAACACATGGATCATTGCATCATGTAGGCTATCTGCTATAGTGATGATTAGTGAAAACATGAACAGGTAGTCTCAAGATGAGAGGACAGCACAGTTTTAAACAAATGAAAATATGTTATTGAACGAATATGGACAGGCAGGTTGTTCCAGTCACAGGGAGCTTTGAACATAAATTATTTTTTGCCAACTGATGTGGGTATATTAAAGTAAACCTGTGAGCAATGTCTAAGTTGATGTGTAGAAGTGTATGGTATCATAAGCTGTTTCAAATACTGTGGATAATTGAAATGAATACATTTAAAGATGAAATGCAGCCAGTGCTGCTGTCTTCTTGAGGTGGGAGATGGTAAATTGAGATTTTCGTACAAGGTACAGTGGTGGGTCAGATATTAGTAATATATCTTACCAGACAGCTTCTTCTTGGTCTGAAGATCTCCATAGACGGCATCGTCTATCTTGTGCCGATCAAGACTCTCATAATGTCCTTCTTCAGACATTTCTACATTAGTTCTTCTTGTAGTGACGGTGGTTTCATTCTCATAGTCTGCATCTTCTTGGACCTCAATGTTTTCAGTATGCCTCGCTACAGCCATCTGTACCTTTATGACTTCAATTCTTCCTGAACCTTAACCCTCTCCCAACCCTTCATATGATCAAGAAACTGCATCAGCTCAACATCCCCCCACTTCTCATACACTGGACTCACAGCTTCTTGAGCAATAGACCACAAACAGTTAAAGTAGGTACATCATTTTCATCAACTGCCATCACCAACACAGGGGCCCCTCAAGGCTGTGTCCTCAGCCCCTTCCTCTACACTCTGTACACAAATGACTGTATTAGCCCCTCACCCACTAACATCACATACTTTAAATACTCTGATGACACTGCCATTCTCGGACTGCTCCATGACTCTATTACGGTCTATCAGAATACCATTTCTCATTTCACACAGTGGTGCACTGACAACTATCTAGAGTTTAATGTGGTCAAAACAAAAGAACTGGTCATTGAAACAACAACCCACACTGGACTTAACCCACTCCTCATTAATGGTAAAACAATAGAACAGGTAGACAGCTTCACATACCTTGGACTCACACTGGACAATAGACTCAGGTTTGATCAACACATTACATCTATCCAGTCACCTAATACAAAAGCATTATTCAACCTGTTCTGTTCTGCATGTTTCTACACCATACTGTCCATGCCTAACAGGAACAAACTTTTCAGTATCACCCGTATTGCTTCCAAAATCATCGGACTTCCTACACCCACACTTTCTGATATGAACAATAACGCCATCACACGACTAGCACTCTCGATATCAAATGACACTGACCATCCTTTGTATCGTTTCTTTAACCTCATGCCATCTGGACAAAGATACAGAACCTTGCCATGGAAAAAGGTCCGTTTTAGTAGGAGTTTTGTCCCCTCAGCCATCGCGGCATTAAACAAACTGCCCCGCCGATAGGATGGTTCTGTACACAGCTTGTGGGGACCTCATGTTTAGTTTTTTGTACTGTCTTGGTGTTATGTGCTCTGTGTTGTTTTTGATGTGGGTGTTGAACTGTTGAACAGATTGTGAAGACAAATATCCTTCGGGACAATAAAGATTATTATTAAATTATTAACGCACCCCTCACCAACCTTAATAGGCCTATCTCACAGCCCTTCCCCGCCCCCTTTCCAGACCTAGTGGTGCTGACACTCCATAGACTTTACATGTTAAAAGACCTACATTCAGAAGCCATAAACAACGCATAAACGTTATTCTATTTGGTTTAGAGGTCTTAACATCTTGTTTTCTTCATAATAATATTGGTCTTTTACATTTTAACATTTGGAAAAGGCCTTAAATGGTGCAGAGAAAGCAGGTAGGGATTTAGCTCTGGTCCATAGCCTTACTCACGCCCATTCCTCCTCATGTTTAAGTGTGGGAAAAAATCGCGGCACTCCATCTTTAAGGAAATGGCGTCCTTGGAATACGACCAGCTGAGACCCCAACTTTAGCTATAACATATCTGAAAATAGCAGATCTACAAGCTCATAGCGCGGCACTCGGTGCCGCGCTATGAGCTTGTAGGTCTGCTATTTTTGAAAAATCGTGGAAATGTGGTGCACATCTTTGAATATATATTCTGTCAGAGCGATCGTTTTTAACTCAATCTTTGCTTCATGGGGGGTCCCTGGAACAACATATTTTCAGATGGGGGTCGGCGGCCAATTACATATATTTTTGGGGTCCTTGACATGAAAAACATTAAGAATGACTGACATAGAAACATAGGCTTTTCAGAAAAATGTCAGGATTTAGAAGACATTTGCAGAAATGTCTTCAGGTCTAAATGGGTTAAAGTGGATAGCAAAGCTTAGAAAATAGCTTAAAAAAATACAGTGAAAAGAGAAATCCACTACTTGAGCATGAATAGTTTATTATTTTTCTGAACTGCGCTTTCTGGGGCTTCAGACTCAGAGATACCAGCCTCAGAGAATGGAATGATACAGAACAGGCGTTCAATCATCAAATACATGTTTCATTGATATGAGGTAGAAAATGTAGGGTTATGACAAACTTGAGCAAAAACTGAATGTATTTTTGAATAATCATTCAATCACCATATCCGAAGAAATTCGTATTACATGAGCGAATACGTACACTTATAAAACTTTAACCATACTATGCTTAATCCATAAAGCAGAAAAAAAAAACACACGCACACCCTTTAGCATGGTGACTGTTCATGGTTAGTATTTTAAAGCCACAACATTTAAATCAACATTTTTCATACAGCATTTAATAAAATGCATTTAATGTCTTCATGCACTGCAATGCACTATAAAAAAATAACAATAATGCTCCTTGTTTAAGGGCAGACAGTGACAAGATTATAAAACTCCGCTTAAAAAGGACATGCACTCATTTTTAATGAAATTACACGTACAAAGGTCTGTTCACTTGAGTGCCTTTAGAAACAGTCTTTACAGGTTTTAAACCCACATATTACAATTTACATTTATTTTATGAGAACGTAATCGCAGCTGACTTAATTTAATTTGACTTCATCTGTGTCATTCATGATACTGCTGATGCTCTTCTTTGCCAACGATATCATCAACACAGTATGCAAGCCTATGCATACTGCTACAGCCTAATCGATACTCTGTCATACACAGCGCAAAAATGACTGATCTACATATTCACAATGCATCCAATTAGGACACATTGTGAGCTTGCCTCAAGTGCATTGGTGCACTTCAGGCTGAATCAACTTTTTTACTTTCATTAAAAAAAAAACTAAAAAAACTCACAAACCTGCCCAAAACATACTTTAAGTACACTTAATTGGACGTATTGGACACATTAATTTGTTCACAACAAATCAGATTTAAAGTTTTAAAGCAAAACAGGGTTTTAGTCAGCATGAATGCAGCGGGACACCAGAGGCTGATGGATGTGCACTTAACAGAATACAAATGCCACAACAATGTATAAACAGTAGCAACGGAAGTAACCATATGAAGCAAATACTTGAAATTTGCAGATTCCTTGTAGGAAAAGACGCTATTTGATAAATATAGCACATAGAAAAAGCAGATGTACAAAAGCAAGGCTGACATTAAACTACAGCATGATAATTAAACATAACTGGAGGAAAAACAGCATAGAATTGATTGTCATAAAAGGGAAAAAGTGATGTGTGGTAATTGCACAGACTCCTATGCCAGAAATAGTTACACTCTACATAAAATCTGTGATACTATTCAGAACAAAACCATCCACTGAGAGAGCTTTTATTTTAATAAGCTCTATGCACAGCAGCTATATTGGAAATTGAGCCTCTTCCTTATTTCCTTCACAGTTACCAAATATGCTAATTAAGGCTCTGTTCCATTCTGGTCAAACAGAGTCAGGGTGCTGATGTTGGCTCACTGGAAACACTTGCTACACCAGTGGGTCTCAAAGTGGGGACCCACTATGGTTCCTTGAAGGGGCTCCAAATGGCCCCTTACAAATGGAACCAAATGGACCCGTAAGGGTAATATTTAGCTGATTGTCTCATTAATGTCTGGCTGATGAGATTTGAGACTAACTTGGGAGTATTCCAATGTTTTCTTCTTTTAAATGCAGGTTTGAAGACTTCATAGATTTGTTTGACAGCACGGTCATCATCAGTGTGTTAAAGGTAGGGTAAGTGATATTTTCTGGTTAAAACAAAACGTATTTTTGTTAAAAGGTTAAAGCACTATATTCTAATAGTAACCATTGTTGTGTGTTTGTTCAGTAACAGGAGTCTCCCATCTCTTCAGGTGGGTGGAAACATTTCACTTAATCAAAGAGTACCTATTTATCAGCTTCAATTGTAGTGTTCCAATTTTATCTGCTCATTTATTTTAGTGCCATCACTTCCAATTTCACTTGTTTAATCTGTTTTCTGTACAAGTTCTCTCTCCTGATTGGATTAATATCCAGAACTGAAAATGCATTTTGTTTACTAAAGAGCAGGAGTGACGGGAGACTCCTGCTACTGAACAAACACTATATATATATAGCTATTTAACACTTATTTTAACCAAAAAATATCACTTACCCTACTTTTAAATATTTGTATTTGCTAATGATATGTTGGATTCATGTTAATGTGTATTTCCAGACATTAACTTCAAAACTAAAAATGCTGGCCCCACCTCTGGCTTAAGGGCTACACACACCGTCTGCGAACGCCGCGCGTCAAAACAGCCGCCTCGCCTCGCTCCGATACGCCACTGTTCTATTTTCCAGGCGTTGCCGCGTCGCTGCGCACCCGGTGTGTGATGGGCTTCAGATGAACTAAATGTCTCAATAAAAGTTAAATAGAATAAATCTAACCATCAAATGGTTTTGAACATCGGTTCTGTGTAAATTATGAATGGAGTTTAGAGTGGAGTGACCATACAAAATGGCTAATTAATCTGAATATTTCACAGATTAGACACTGTACTGAGGTTAGTTGCCATTAAACTGAGTTAATTCTTGTACCTGATTTAGCTGTTAACCTTTCATGTATATTAGGAGGAAATAGTTATTATATAACTAACTGTACAATGAACAAGTGCTCCTGGTTGTACAAAATCTTAACTATGAAAAACATTTAAAGAAAAACTGAGAAACAAAACAAAAATTATGTATTATAACACACATTTTAAACATTCAGAGAAATCTTATTTAGTTTTAAATTATGACTTCTTGTTTTAAGTTACAATCCTTAATTTGTTAACCACTGTTACATACACGATATCTGCTCTGTCGGGTGGAATCCTCATATGTACAAAACTGTTACTTTTCAAGATTCCAATTCAAAATAGCAAAATAAATAATATATATATATATAGATATATATATATATATATATATATATATATATATATAGTATGTAAGAGGGTTCCGCCCGACAGCAACAATATCTTTTTTCTTATGTCAGAGTATGAACTGAAAGCGCAAAAGTGACCACTGCATTAATAAAGTTCCAATTCAACATACAAGCCTATTTTAGTGCCAAATGTTGACAAATAATACAAATGCAGACATTGTGTAGCTTCAACTCTTCTTCACTGTGCATTTTACTGTAGGTAGGTACCAAGACATCCTTTAGGTATACCTTTTAAAATGGATAAACCTCTAATCCCACCTTTAACCTTTCTATTATTTTTGTATTAAGGACTGTGCTTGAACATACTGTACAGCTTTCTGGTATTACTGTAGAAATGGGTGTTAAATGGTATATTTAAATATATAGTATATCTGTATATATCTATATATACACACTACTCATCATGATGAGTGTACAGCAACAGGCTTATATAAGACTAAAATAACTTGAAAGACTTAAAGGTTAAATGATCATGTAAGGAAATGAACAAAGTGCGATAAACCTAGAATGAGACCAGGAAACGGAGACAATGGTGTGGAAAGCGCTCTTTCATAGGAGCGCAGTGCCATGAACGCTCACGAGTGGCTCCAAGAAGCATCTCCTCTGGAGATGTTTCCAGCCCTCCTCATCCTGGTGTCAACACTAACAACTGTCCAACCTGAGCCCAATTCATTTCAAACCCGACCTACAAGCTCACAAATCGTTGCATTCGCAACGTGTTGCGAGCTCGTAAGTCGGCTATTCACACCATCGCGTGACGGGGCATAAAGTAGGCTTCAGTCTTACAGCGATCCCTGAATGGCTTTACGGCACACACCATTAGAAAGGTCTTTACACATCGGGAGCACAAAAATCGATGTCAAGTTACTTTGCATCAAAAGTATTCATATAGCCTATTCGCTGTGAAAAATCTACCTCATTCTGAATAGCCATTGCGTCACTTTTATGTAGTATTCTGTGTGGATGTATTATTTATTCATTCACACAAACGGAAAATTTATTTTTGCCCGAATAAATCGCACAAAACAAAAGGCCCCCTGTGTGTAAAGACCTTAAGACAAGCGGCACTGCACCGATTTGTATAGTTGTTCTTCTAGGACGTCAGTCCGTAGCATCGGGTTCTGGGCTGCTGTACTCAGCGTTTTCCATCTTGAGAATGTAGGGAATGATGCTGTCTATTGAGACGTTACCTATTAATCCTGTGAAGAAGAGCTCCTCTGTGATGCTGGAGTTCATTAGACGCAGGGCCGGGAGTCGCGTCAAGATCCGGGTTAATCTGTTGAAACCATAGAAAGATTTCTTTAGATGGGTTGAAACCATAGAAAGATTTATTTAGATGGGTTGCTGGTAGATGATTTGATAGTCCATCATTTTGCAATGTTTGATTCTGGCTGTAGAACTGTGATTCATGTCCTCCTCTCTCTGACATCAGTTTCCTATCTCTCTACTACGAATACACTCCACTCCATTATAGCAAGTTAAGTTTGATATCTGCTGCTATGCGTTGTCTCTTACAGTACTTGCACAAGACTGTATATTCTCTGATACATATATCTGCTTCTAAAGGACGTCTCTTACAGTGCATGCACAAGAGACTGTGATATTATGTCTAATATTTATTTATTTTTGTTAAGTTTTCCTATTATCTGACTTTCCCCCCCGTCAGCTTTCAGTCAGCTTGTAGACTGGCTATTTTCGGCATGCAATAACATCATACAGCAAAGTATAAATCTGGCTTAAACCCGTTTAGTCTCATTGCAAATCTTTGTTCTGAACTAGGCTTTAGGATGGCTCAGAGCTATGTGTACCTGTAAGTGTCATCGGGATAGGTCTTCTGCACATAGTCCTGCAGCTCCATTAGGGCTTTCTCCTGAAACTTCTCAATCTGGCTGCTGCTATCCAAGCCTGGGTGGTCTGGTGAGTGGCACACACAATAGCCATTCTCTGAAATGGTCAATGTATGCTTGTTCAGTCAGTAGTTTTGTTAAACAGTTCAGTCACTCCCACACGGGAGTTGCATTAGCTTAATTAAAATAAAATAGAATACAAACTTAATGCGCTCTCTAAATAGCAGGGGAATGTTGTGCTCATGTGCTGGGGATTGTGTTAGACTTTTGAGCAGGTCAGTGTAGGTCTCAAGCACAATAGCTTTTTGATTCTTCTCTCTGGGTTTAAGATATGGGCGCTGGATGGGCGCAAAATAACAACATGGCCTCTGGGCAAACAAAAAGACATCTGCGTCAGTTAGAAAATGCCAATGATAATTGCGCTGCTGCTTAGCATCATCTTGTGCCGGGTGGAAGATAGGGCCCTTTGTCTGAGACACCTCACACTACAGAATCATTTTGGCACATAATCAGTTCCGTACAGCCTCAAATGGGGAACACCTCCGTAATTGTACATCGGACACTAAATCAGGGTAATTATGCTCTAGTGTGGGGCCACCTTAAGCCCTATAATGACATGGCATGCAAAAACAGGTTGAAAGTGGTTAATAGTCCCTGATCAAGGTCTTTTCAACATACTGTACTCACCAGGACTGAACAACACTATAGCCTTTAGGTAGGCAAATTCGTAGCTATCCGTCTCCACTCGCATCATACTGTTACAGAACTCCTGCAACTTCCAGATGTGCTCCATCACCTGCTTCACCCTCTCCCCAGAAACCTTGTCTGAGACAGAAAGACAATCACCAATTTAGGGCCTGAACCTTCAGAATTTGCTCTTATTAACTTTATTTTTAATGTAATTCTTTTTGTGGATTTCGCCTTTATTTTTATATTTTTTATGGAGGGACAGATAGTAGGCTGACAGGAAATGGGGAGAGAGATGGGGGGGGTGACATGCAGTAAAGGCCGTCGGGATCGGGAGTCGAACCCGCAACCTAAGCCGCGGCCCAGGCCTTGTGAACTTTATTTAATCAAGCAGGGGCCTATTTCACGAAACTTGGATGAACTAATCCAGGATTTAAGCCAAAACCAGGCTTATTAAATCCTGGTCTGTTCAGCCTGGTTTATTCCATTCCACTAAAGCCAAGCAAGGCTTAGAATGGATCATAGCCAGGATCATAAAGCCTGGCTGAATGCAGAGTCTGGCTTTTCCTCTCTAGACCTTCGGTGGAACACTGATTTACAGATCCTTCTTCGTGGGGTATTATGGCAGCTTGCATCCTTAATAGTTGCATTACTGGCTACTGCCCCCTTCTGTATATCTTTGTCCTTGGCTGTTTTTCTGTCTTACACAAGCGGAGCAGCATTGTCTGAACTGGTGCCACGCTGTCACAGGCATCTAAACATATGTTTTCACTCCTAAAATGTTAACATAAAACGGTATGTGTATGTAAAAAAAAAGGGAGAGATTTCCAACTTTACAAGTAATTAAAATTGCGCAATTAAAAACAATATAACATGTTTACAATGTATTAGTTTGTGCTTAATCAAACAGTGCTTTACTGGCCTTGTTATGCAAGCGCACTTGTGAGATGATTTTGGAGCGCATGCGGTGATGCGGCATATGTGATTATGATATTATTTAAAAAAAGGCATAAATGGATTGCACGCCTTTATTTCCAAGTGACAATGACAAGCATACAGCTTGCCTATTTGTAGTAAGTACTAGCAGGCTATAGGCGTAAGGGGCTTAATCATTCACCATTTAAATAAGTGCTTAGACAGGTTTTGACAGTTTTGACAGTTCAGATAAAAGCGAGATCATTTTCGGGGCTCGGGAGGACGGGACCGCGGCGTGCGTCGCCAACACATACCAGCACACATGCAAGCGGCAAGCCTTCATCCATATGTTTATGATTCGTTCATCAATGATCAAATCAGAAATCACTACATAAACGTTGATTATGATGACTGCCTTGACGACATGATAGCCTCTCTCATGCTGCATGAGAGAGCTAGGCTATCATGTCGGCAGTCACCTACAGGACTTTAATATCACAGCAGTGCGCAGTCTTCGCCGTGCACTGCGCACGAATGGGTAAAATTAATATAGGCCAGCCTACAAACTAATTCCATTCATGGCGATGCGATGTCGATGTGTCATGTATATGCGTGCATGCGTGGACATGACAGCAAGGCAAGCGAGAGGGAAACAGACAGGGTAGGCCTACAACTTTATTTAATTCATGCAGGTGTTCGTTCTTTATTTATTTAACAAGACACCAGTTAGTTGGGCTTGCAAGTTGCGTGTGCTTCTGTGTGTGTGTGTGTGTGTATGAGAGAGGTGGGTGAGGCGGGCAGCAAGGCACGGGAGAAACTTTTCCCACAGGTCGTATTTCATGTGTTCAGTCGCAAAAACGAGGGCGAGGCTTGATTTCATAGGGCGTGCCAGATAGATTTCAGCCTTCACATTTATTAACGTCAGAACGAAATTAAGGAAGGATCAGCTGTTTGCGATCACTTTATAAATGCCGTGGCGACGTGGGTGTACTACGAAACCTGCACTCGAATCTGTGGCAGATTTTACACTCAATTGATAAATGAGGGCCTTAATCTTCTAAAATAAATACTGCTGCTGTAATTAAAGAGAGAAAATACTGGATATAGTGGATAGACTGAATGATTAACTACCCCACAAATATAGTCTACATTTTACCACTACTCTTAACTTAAAACTTCATAATGAAATAGTCATAAATGTAACAGAATTCTTAATATTGTAAGCATAATGATATTGTAGCATTGTGATATTTGGCCATACCTCCCTCTGAGGGAGCTACCTTTGGGGAAGGGGTTGTTGCCCAGACAGGGGCCAGACTGGTGAACTGTTGGTCATGGGTTCAATAGTGGGTGAAATGTTGCAATGGTAATATGTTGTAAAACAATGAGTAATGGTAATATTTAGTAATGTTTTCAATGTTACAAAAAAAAATCATTGGTTTGTGATCAGATTGAATGCTTAATGAACAGTAAAGACATCAGGATTAGGTTAAACCTGGCTGTTAGCCTGGTCCGGAGCAGGTTAAATCCAAAGCATTAGTTTCCATGGGAACTAATATGGCATTGCTTTCATGAAACTGAATCAAGCCTCAGGATATCTGTTAAATCTGGGTTTAATCGCTAATCCAAGTTTCGTGAAATACGCCCCAGGTTACTTACACATAACAGCTGTTAAATTCATAATGGCACAGCTAGTTAGACTAAACAAAAGAAGTGTAATTCCATGCACTATAATACACCAACTACTGGGTGCCAATCATTTCACTGAAGCATTTACATGCATAACGTTAATTATGGTAATAATCCGGGTTCACATGTTTTACTCAAATCAGGTTTCTCCGTAAAGGTTTGTAAATACTTCCCATGTGAAGTGAAGTTGTTGCATCTTGTGGCACAATAAGAAATTGATTGTACCTTGATTTAGGAAATTAGATAACAGCGTATACATGCCGATTTCAATGACCAGTGTACTGCCTTAATAATTGGAGTTTGATCTGTATAGTGCCCAGTCTGTCCACATAAATGCACTCAATACAGTATAGCTCATTATGAGGTATGAATGCCATCCTACCATCCTGAATGCTGCTTTGCAGGTGGTTGATAATGGCAGCTAGGATAGTGGAAAGGTTCATCACATGAGCACACTGAGCAAGACCCAGAGTGAACAGCTCATTCCAGCAGGCTCGTATCAAACTGGTGTTCACCTCCTGACTAAGAGAGAAAGAGAAAGAGGGGCGGGGAGTGGGGTGAATAAAGGAACCATAACGTGCTCACTCTTTTGCAGTGGTTACAAATGTACGCATAACACAAGGAGAAGCTGTCTGCGCTACTGACGAAACAGATTGTGGATCCGCTGTTGCCAGTTGCCACCTATAATGATATGCCAAAGATAGGGACGCCAGGTTGATAGTGGTTAAGGTGTCATAGTGCGTTCTCACCCGAGGGCTAAGAAGGCGGGGATGGAGCGTGCCCAGTGCATGGAGAGGAAGAGGAGGCGGGATGCGGACTCACAGATGTAGTGCACATTCAGATACTCAGGCATTGGACTGGGCATAGTCAACTGGAGGAACGAGATTAAAGTAAGAGAGTGAAATTGTTAAAAAAAAGTTCATTATTTTATTCAAGCCTACAGCATTCGACGACCGACGCCAAACCTTTTTTTCAGCTTGGGCAGGTCTTCTCAGAACGAAGGTAGTTTCTCGGGGACAAAAGTGTTTTATACTCTGGAACTGTGGTTTTACCAGATTCTTTGCCGTTTGTTGTTCACATCAATCTCCAACGTGCTTTGGTATAATTTGTCAGTAGGTTTCACCGTTTGTACTGACAGACACGGTGGACAAAGTGTGTGCCGATTAATGAATTGCCATCTGGTTGAGTTTGTAGTTGCTCAGAGAGGGATTATAGAGGTGTGTACCAGCCATCCTTCAAAACTGTTCATGGTACTACACTGGCAGAAATAAAACAATACAATGCACGACCGCATTGAGTGTCTGACCAATCACACACAATGTTGAGACCTGCCAAAGCAACAAAAAATAATTGTTCGGTTGGCGAATGTGGTAGCTTTAAAAAAGTTAGGGTAAGTGATATTCTTTGGTTAAAACAAAAAGTGTTTTGTTAAAAGGTTACAGCACTAATTTATTTCAATGTAGAGTGTAAGTTCGTCTCTCTCTTTTCAGGTGATGAGTACTTTTTCAGCTATCAGGAGAGAGTACCCATTTATCAGCTAAGATTTATACTGTTCCAGTTAAAAAATCTTCTGCTCATTTCTTTGTGTCACCACTTCCAATTTCACTTACCCAATCTTGGCGGGAACCCCTTTTGGCGTTCTAACCCTTCTGGGGTTAGAACATGCTATATAAATATCTGAAGTTTTTCAGAAATCTTAGGTCAGGATTTAGAAGCGTTTTTAGAATTGGCCTCAGTCCAAAATGGGTTAATCTCTCCTGATTGGATAGAATTGGTATCCAGACTTGAAAATGCAATTTCTGTTTAGAGACAGGCAGGCCCCCGTTACTGAACAAACCCTCTATCTATATCAATGAGCCAGGTCTATCATAATATATAGAGCTCAGCTATTTAATACTTATTTTAAGAAAAGAATTAAGACTGAAGCATACTACATTAATTTACCGCTGTCTACCTGCGAGTTGACTGGATGCTGCGCCCACCTTAAAGCCGACGTGCGTGTCTGTCAGCAGTGGCCCCTCCACCTCGATGATGGGGCTGTCCTGATCATGGCTGATCAGCTGGATGGTGGCTCCACTTTCACACTCCCCTTTAGCTGCCAGGCTCTGTCCCACCCCTGTTTCTGATGGGTTGAGGGCTTTAGCCAGGGTGTCAAAGGCACTGTTTGTAAGACACCAACACACATGACAACAACACCCAAATATAACGCAGGTAAATACAAATGCGCACACATGCGCACACACACACACACACACACACACACACACACACACACACACACACACACACACACACACACACACACACACACACACAATGTGAGAGTATGGCTGAAGGCTTAGTAACCACTCAAGAGCACGTGAAATGCATACTAAATTTGGGAAATATTACAGTACGCAATAATGGACAACAACATTTTGCGTATTACTTTGCGTAGCATGCAGCGACCAAACCTCTGGTGTGATGTCTTGTCAATTACTCTTCCATAAAACAACTCTAGAATGTAGTCATTTGCTGAAACCTATTTGACATGTCCAATAAACAATGTTTAATGCTATACAAATTGATGAACAGGAACATGTAGGTGTAGTGTAGTACCTGAGTTTTGTCACAAGATGGGGCACTTTCCTAACATTCCATGATAAGTATGTGTATGCAACTATGCACTGAAAAGTAAGTTGTAAAATAGCATACCAATTAGTATACAGCCAGTAGTATGTGATTTTGGACAGATCCTTTATTCAATCACTGTCAGCTGTCAGGAGACCAACTCTTAAAAGAGACAATAGTGTTCATCAACTTGAAAAGTGTTCGTCACAGTACTGCTAACTGACCGTGTAATCTCACTGTCGGACTGCTCCTCCCTCTGGTTATCCGAGGTATCACCATTGTTTAGGTTGTCTTTCAGGGAGTCACTGAGGTTGGCTAGGGATGTCACCACGCTGGCTAGTGTCCCCAGGCCCCCCTGCCCAGACTCCATCTGGAGGGGTCACAACATATGTAGCCATGCAAATGATTAGCCCACATTTAGAGACTTGGAATGTGCCTGCTAGAAACAGTGCACCAGTAGAAAATCATATAGCCTACCGTAAAGCAATAAAGTTGCCAGCACTCCAATTTGAAAATACACATCTTTAGAAATAGGACTAGATTATCCACTTTTACTGTTTTTACAACACCACTGACTAAAATGAAATTCATTTTCTGAGACACACGCCACCACATATAGTCCACAAAGACTTGTCCAGCAGCAGGACAGACAGTCATTAGATGCTGTACCTCTGAGTCGGTAGCCAGCAGCAGTGTTCCATCAGCCTGGATGAGAGGCTGCTGAATGTTCACCAGCATTCCCTGGTCTAACAGACTGGATCTGCACGGGATACACAGCCATCAGCCACGTGTCAGTATCAAAAGGTTCCAAAACATATTGCATTATTATGTGATGGTTCCCGGAAGAATTGAACCATTTTAATCTCTAAATCTTCAACAAGTGTGGTGTGACACTGACAACTTAGAGAAGGGAGGGGGAAAAATGTTTAAACAGTATTCCAGGATTCCTAAATGTTGTGTTTGAAGCTTTGAACTAGAACAAAAACGCCAGATCACCACGTCAGTGTCACACTACATTGTTTGTATTCAGCTATCCAGCAGAGTAAAGATGGCATCAATAAACCTAGACTCACATTAGACTGAGGACAATCTGAGAGATTCTGTTGCTAAAACTGGGTGGAAACAATGAATTAAGTTTAAAAAAAAGAAGTGCATTGCAGAAGCAAAGTCTGCGGGGGCGGTCATTCATATTGATACAATGGCATGATTGTTTTCTTGATGCTGTTCTAGCAACAACCATGGATTTAAAAGTCCCCAGAGTAGAGTCCCCAGAGTAATCAAACTATTGTTTCATTAATATTTCTAAATGAATCAAACAATATTTGTCATTGACAGGTTGTAACTGTAGTGTGCGCTGCTAACGCTGTGTATATCGTCATTGTTAGTGTCCGGTAGAAATCTTGTATGTCCATAACCAACCTGTGTTCCAACTTATCAAATGTAATTAGTCAGTCACAAGCTCTTCTAAATACTTGCAATTGGTTAAATATTTATAAAGCCCAGACAGACTTAAACACTACTTTCAACCTGGTGTCTCTATCTTGGACATGGCATTATAGGTGAAAATGTTCAAATAAGATTTTCTCACATTTTCAAAATATAACAAAAACAAAAGTGAAATAGCCAATACATTTGCATGACATACTATGAGACTTTATTATTTAGAGTTTAACTATGTTACCATGATACTATGTTATCCAGTATATGTACCATACAGATGGATAAAACATCAATTAAATAGAGCTTCCCCGATTGGGGCTTAAATATCACTTACCGTGAGCCTTCTGTGTCTGTGTCAGAGATGAAGGTTGGTGTTGCGATGAGAGGGCTGTTGAGGTCTTTGCGGATATAGATCTTCTGGGTTGAGGCAGCACAGTTGGCGTGTCTCTCTCTGGGCACAAGGTCAATGGGCTTCCTCTCACTCTGTACAGCTGTCGACACCAATACAAAAACAAGTATAGTAAACACTAAACAGTACAAATCATTTCAGCGGTTCCCAACCGTTTCTGGATCAGGGCAGACTTGAAATTCTGGAAGGTTTTCAGAGCATTTTAATGATCAATCAATTGATTGATTGTGTTCTGGCTTGAATCAATGGAACTAATGTAGTATACTTTAAGTTCCTATTTATCAATATCACAATGAAAACACATTTTTCTAGGTTTTAAGGAGGAAATACCACAAAAATGTTTGAGGGGTCCCTCCTATGCACAGCTGTGTGTGTGTGTGTGTGTGTGTGTGTGTGTGTGTGTGTGTGTTGTACCACGGAATGTGATGATTTGATTGGCTGATGTATGATGATGTATGATAATAAGAGTGCTCCTAACTTATAATTGTTTTTACATTTTAATACAAATATACTACGTTATATTATCATCAAAATCGTGTTTTGCAAATTATTTGGGGACCCACACGTAACCTCATGGACCACCAATGAGCCCCAGTCCTCAGGTTGGGAATCACTGCATCAATGTATTCACCAGTGTGACTCATCATCATGACTACTTACTTGCGCTCTAACAGTCAACTATTATTGAACGTATTCATGCGTGATACTAGGATGGCACAAACTCACACTCCATCTTCATCCCCATCTCAAGGCACTTCCTCAGCCGGCAAAACTGGCAGCGGTTACGGTGATGTTTGTTGATGACGCAGTCCTGTTTACTGCGGCAGCTGTAGGTCAGGCTCTTTCTCACGCTCCTCTTGAAGAAGCCCTTACAGCCCTCACAGCTGACTGCCCCATAGTGACGCCCTGAACACATACATGTAGTAGATGTGTGCGAGTGTGTGTTGTTTTAAAGCCAGATTTTCCAGGTTAAATACAATTGTTGTAGATGCTTAAGGAAAGGACCATCTCTTAAACCTCCACACCTTATTATAATATGGCCAATATTATAATAATTAACAATTTCACAGTGAACCCTTAGCCTGCCTCAAGTAGTGACATGTCTGGCACCTGTTGACCTATACAAACGATTTATAAAACAGCGATCAAAATGCCATATAAATAAGTGAAACTTTAAACATTTTTAAAACCAATGTTTAGGAAAGCTGACAAAAGAAGACGTATTAACCCATTTAGACCTGACACCAGATTCTACATGTCAAGGACCCCCAGAATTATATGTATTTGGCCGCCGACCCCATCTGAAAATGTGTTGTTCATAGCAGAGCTTGTATATCTGCTATTTTTCAACAGCTAAAGAATAACATAATGCTTAAAACACCAAAAGGGGTTCCCACCCAGAATGGGTTACATTTTTGGGCTGGTGCACCTCATTGAAGAGGTTACTGTAGGACGGTACACCAGTGCAAACAATGTGTAGTTAGTCTCAAGCCCTAATTGGGTGAGCTAACAAGCGTGCAAGCAGTGCGTGTTCAGTATGTAAAGCTGGAAGTACCTGAAGCCTTGTCTCCGCAGACCACACAGTACTCCACTGGCTGCGGTCGGTTCAGATCCCCCGCCTGCCCTAGCAGCCGCTCCATCGATGCCGCATCTGTGACAATCTGGGAAAAGGGTACACGGTGCAGTCAGACAATCTCCTCTCTAATTCAAAGTCTGTCCTTAATACAGTTGCGGTATCACCAGGGCCATCAAACTCCGCGGGTGCGCAGGAGCCGAAGCACCCGCTGGCAAAATAATAAGCCAATAATAATAAGTTGCGGGGCGGGTGGGCACCTTAAAATATATAGGCTACTCTAAGGTGGGCACCCACTGTCGTTATAGGAACCTTCCGCCACTGGGTATCACTGGTGGCACAGCTTTAAAGTATCAAGAGTAGGACACACCAGAATCACACATGCCTCCAGCCACAAATACCACATCTTATCATGGTTGTGACGTAGTTTTAGAGTTTAGACCAATGATTCTCACACTTCTTAATTTTAAGAACCCCCAGTTTTATATATATGAGGCCATCGACCCCCATTTTAAACTTTTTTTATTTTATTTTTTTATCTCTGGGACCCCAATCTACCCTCTGTACAATGTACCCTCCTTACAGGTCCATTTGGTTCTATTTTAGTTAGTTAGTTCCTAATGATCAATCATTTAGCTGGGGATCCCCTGGAACCCGCTCAAGGACACCTGGGTGTCCCCCGGGCCCCACAATGAGAACCGGTATTATAGACAAACGTGTACCTGTATCCTGCCGGGCATGAGGCCGTCTGCAGCAGTGAAGATGAGCTGCTTTGTGTTGTGGCTGTCCGGTGAGGCCAGGATGACCTTGCCCGCACCAGCGCCATCCGCAGTGGTCAGGATGAACTGCTGCTGCTTGGCAGCACTGGACGGGTTCATCGCTGTCACGATCTGGATCTTCTGCCCCGTCTGCTGCTCAGTTACAATCTGACAGCGACGAGCAAGGAGACACATGCAGGGAAAAGGAATAGATGGATGTCCATGATTTGCCTTGATGATTTAAATCGATAATCAGAGTTGTAATCGATTAATTACCATCAGTTATTAAAACCATCAGTTGATTCATATTATTTCTTTGCTTATTTAGTTTTTCTTTATTTACTTTCATTAGAAAGTCGGGCTACTATCTGATAAACACTGTATATTGTCTTATTTATTTATTCAATCTATAGCAGTGCAGGGTATGTAGCTAGCTCTCCACCGCACCGACGTCGGAAAGGGTTGGAAATCGTCTGTTGCCGACAACCTGCTGACAACTTTTTGTAGCTGGTGCCGTGCCGTTGGGTTGTGACTTCTAGTTGAACATCGAATGCTGACCGAAGTTTCAAGAGAAGAATTGTGAAAAACCTACTCAACAGTGGCAGGTAATCAATAGCCTAAATAACAAATCTATACGTTTGTTTTAAGATAGATACGATCTGAATAAAAATAATAAAATGATTTAATTATAAGGATGATTGAACATTATGATGATCTGGTGCAGATGGAGTCAGCAGGCAATTGCCGTTAAGAAACCTGTGTTGGCGAGGGTCTGGAACACTGGACCAAATAACTACCCATTTGGAATAAAGTTGATCAGAGGGTAGGCTGGCGAGGCAACGTGATGTTGTAATGGCCCTTCTGGCTTTTTGTACCTAAGATTTTCCCCCAAGGCACCACTGGTATTGGTATTTAGTGGCCTAAATCAGACAAAATCTGAATATTATTAGCCAGTATGACATTGAATCTTGATGGAATGAAAAGAGTAGAGGAATGATGTATAGACCTATGACATGAATCAAGCTTGATACATATTAATAAACACGTGCATATTTCTCTTGATGAATTCCTTTTGCTTGTTGAAAAGTCTCGTTGACAGAGCATTAGTTTTTTCCCTCTTGTCTGCTGCTGTTGAAGGAGCAAGCCTACATACCTGTAGGCCAGAGACATTGAAAATCACACATTTGAACTAATAACATAATATTCTCAAGTACCAACGAACTTGGCAGACGCATGGAGAACCGGGATGACTGGAAACAACGACGGAGGGCAACCTAAAGAGAGAGAACTACTACTACAACTATGTCTATGACTAGAGGCATCGCAAAAATGCTATGTCTCGCTTTTTTTACCAGCTTCCGCCCTCTTGAGCAGTGCAGGCTCCTGCTAACTACTGCCACCTCCTGGTATGGAGTTGTTATTTCATGTGATTTCCTCTCACAAATGCGCACAACAAAGTACCGTCGGCCGAATTTGCAATAAGAAAATCACACCCGTGTGAACTGAGTGGTGCAACTCCCCTCCCCTCCTCTCTCTCTCTCATTAGCAGGCAACAGTGCAGCACTCTCTCTCCGTTTCTGGCACAACAGCGCCCCTACTGGTACTAATAGTCATACTCGTGCTCATTAACCAACACAGACACACAGGTGAACACACAGACACACATAGGTGAACACGGACATTGCTGGTTGTAGGAGTGGTCAAAAAATAAATATTTCAGACTCCGACTACAACAGAGTGCCACTGCCAGTCTGTTTTGCACTGTACCTGTATTCGCTGTGGTGTTGAAGCGGGCTCAGTGGAGATCACCTGGAAGTGTTGCAGAGGACCACTCATCACTGAATCTGCAGGAGGGCACATATATGAGACTGAGTTACAACAAGCTTCAACACCAACACGTCCAATTCAAATAAACTGCAGCAGGCACACTGTTAACTCCTCTGACATCTAGTTGCGATCGGTCAAACTAACGACGACAACACTAATGACGACGGTCACTGAACCTGAGGCTGAAACTGACGTGTTTTTCCAAGGCAACGCAGAAGACAGAATACACCACACGTAAGTGCATACTGCAAATCATTACTTAGGTTAATCAACAGTTAATCAAACTAATCAATTAAAAAAAAGACTTGAGTCGATATGCAGGGATAAAATATAGTAATCTTAATTTTCATTAGTTTAAATATATATATATATATATATATATATATATATATATATGAGCCATTTTTTCTATTTTGGTCCGACACCGCTGTACGACGACTAATCAATTGAGTTGATTATAAAAAAATCATCATTATCTTGACACACACTCACTCTCTCTCTCTCACCTCTACCACCTGCTCAGTGGCCACTTTCTGCTGAGCAAGCAGCTGCAGGTTGGTTGTCATGGCGATGTAAGGTCATCAGTGAGGTCTGTTTGGAAAAACGCCAAAGTTGTGTGTGAGACCTAGAAGTGCATCCTAGCACAAGGGTTCCAAAACTTTTCAGGCCGTGAACCCCCAAAATAATCATATTTGAACTGGAGACGCCCCCACCCTGACAAGCACTTGGAATGTAGTAGTTGAGAAATTCAATTTTGTTTGACTCAGTTCCACAGATAAATATTATGAAAATAGCTGATCTACAAACTCACAATGCCTCGCAATGTTTGTTTCCTTCTTTCGTAATATTTGACAATTTGGCCAATTTGATAATAAAATAATAAAAATCACACCCCAGTGTGAAGTGAGCGGTGCCTTTGACAAGTTGATCTGCTGCACACACTTATCAAGTACATGACGATGTGACGTAATAGTACTAGTAATAGTAATTTTGCCATTGACTTGAATGGGAATTGGGGGTGGAATTTTTTACTTAAGATACACACAGTCACTTGTTGGAGCACCTCTCAAAAAGAAGATCTTAAAAGTCATTAAATTGTAACATTAAAAACCTTTCACTCCCCTCTGGTGTGAGGGTCAGGGTAGTGCAGTAGAACAGGGGTTCTCAACGTTTTGTAAAATAATTTGTGAAACCCCCCCCAAATAATTTGGCGACCCCTGCAGTAGAACACCTGAAATAGCAGTTGACAGCATCTCACTCACTGGCACTGGAATGGGGGTGTGCTGTTTTTTGTCCCCCCACCTTTCAGTCTGGCCACTCCGACCAAAGTAATTGAAATGGGCCATTGTCTAATGTCTGACGCATGCTCCGCTTAACAAAAGAAGATTAGCTGGATCTAAATATCCAGCGAATCCAGTGTTCAAGGGTTTTTATTAAAGAAACATTAACCCATTCTGACCGGGAACCCATTTTGGTGTTGGCATCATGTTATGCTTTAGCTATTGAAAAATAGCAGATCTACAAGCTCATATCGCGCCACCGAGTGGCGCGATACGAGCTTGTAGGTCTGCTATTTTTGAAAAATTCGAAGAACGACTGACATTTTTAGAATCTGATCTCAGGTCAGAATGGGTTCATCAGACCAGTGTGTGTCCAGTGGAAACCTGGTATGAATCTGATCTCAGGTCAGAATGGGTTAAGAACGTAGTTAAAGGGCTTAAACTTATATATATTATATCAAGACATCCTCTGCAGGTGATTATTTTTGCAGTGTTGCAGTTTGGAAGCACTCGTTTTTGTTAACGGGTCGCGCTGCTGCCTCCTGCATTATGTGCAAATTCGAAACAGGTGGTACGCAGGGCCGTTCAGTGACATACGACGAGTGCTTCCAAACTCCAGAATCACCTGCACAGAATTTCTTGACAGAAAGTAGCTCATAACATGTCTACGGTGGATTTTTATGAAAAACAAGCTCGGCAGATTGAAAGAGGATAATTCAAGCTTGGACTACAGCTGCAATGTTGGTGAGTTTAACGTCATTTAAGACAAGCAGATCGCAAACCAAATTGGATGAGTAAGGAGTCAATGGAGGGTATTGCAACTCTAGATTCATCCCATTATTAAAAAATCTAGCGTTGCAAATTGCGGCTAACATTGACTGTGACATTCAAAAAGAAACACTGCTGTTGAGGGGCACTAGCCCCTCCTATATAATACAGGTTTAATGTTTGTTTTTAGTTCAATGTTTGTTTTAAAAACGCCATTGACAATAAAGAGAATTTAATGTTTGTTTTGTCTCAATGTTTGTTTTACATCATCATGTTGTAAGATGATAAGAGCGCCCCTCACTTCACACAGGTGTGGTTTTTGGATTAACTGGTGACATGATCTTTGAAAAGTGATAAATGCCATGCCTCATGTCCACTGCACTAGCCCCCATTGGTTGAGGAGGAAAATGTTGTGTGCTGATTGGCCGGACAGATGATCAATCAATACTTTCTTCCATTATGGTTAAAACACAGGACAAAATGGAGAGCCTGGCAATCAGCCAGTAATAGGGTGCCGAAGCCAGTTATTAGAAGCATTACAGTAATTTTCTTATCAGACCAATATGTCAAAAATATATATTGACAGCTACGTCAATATGGTGGGAATAAAAGTAAAACGCCATTATGTTAACAAATAAAGGGTTCCTTGCGCATTAGAGCATTAAAGCCAGTTCCTGTCCCCGGGATGGCAAAGGTAAAAGGGTCGAGTTCACTGCTGCAGGAAGCTAGGCTAACAGCTAATGTTAGCTTCTTTAGCTGAACAGCCGTGTACTGCTGTCCTGTCCGTTCCCCTTTTGGGATCTTTATCTTAAAACTTATCTTGAACATTTGACTTGGGTTCTTCTAGCAGTACCAAAGAGAACATATCTACAAGATCGCGCCTCGCATCGCGACGCGTCGTTGTTAGCTTGTAGATCTGTTCTTTTTTTGGGGCAGAGAGGGCTGCTACTACACCGACTGGCTCTCACACCCAGCCCCGGTCTCCCAGGCATCAGTGTCGGTCTAGGGGCAGAGCACGCCGCGGCTAGCCGTCTAAAAGCTAACGGTGTGAGTTGATCTTTTCTATTGTTTTGAATGAGGAAAGAAGCAGCAGACTTCACTTACCTCCTGCGTACCTCCTGCGGGTTGTTGTGGAGATGCACAGATTTGTATTAAAGTTCCAGGGTGTTTTTAATATAATAAAATGTTTGTTTTGGTTTTCTTCTTCTGTTAAAGGTCATAGTTCGTGACCCCCGCCGCACCGCCTTGCCAGTGCGTTGAGGTCGTTGAGAGGTTTTTTTCCCTCCTCCTGTCTACGCCCCCACCTCCCTGCACAAGCGAGCCAGACAGCACTGACGTCATCCCGTCTGCATGAAATAACCTGTCAAGGGAGTTTATTAATTAAATTCTTATTTATCCAATTATTGAAGGGTGTGTAACTATAAATGAAATATGAAAAAATATAATATATATATATATATATATATATATATATATATATATATATATATATATATATATATATATATATATAGTTTTATTTTGTTAAACGTATTAAGTGACAAATAAATCAATGGGAATGTAATCTTTGTAGGACAAAATGCCGATTTTCTCAGACACACACATGACGTAAATGCATGTACAGTATGGGGAGAAAGGGGTGTGGGGGAACTCAGACTTAATTTACACGGGCCAGCCCAGTTTCGAATTGCAGCCGTCCGTAGGTGCTCTTTGAGAGCGGTTTTGAAGGAGTCAAGGGATTCCACATTTTTGTGGCATAGGCAAATAAGGCAACCCATCTGAACATCTATGTTCATGTTTACTATTAAAGTAAAGAGCTGGAGACATGGCACCTGTAGTGAACAAACACTGAATACACAGCTTTAGGGGGGGGGGGGGGGGGTTATAGGGTATAATGTTGCTGCTTCTATTGCTCCTGATGTGCTGGTTGGTTGGTGCCTTGCATGGTTTCCGCCGCCATCGGTGTATGAATGTGTGCGTGAATGGGTGAATGTAATTCACAAATCTATGTAAAGCGCCTTGGATAAAGGCGCTATATAAATGCACCATTTACCATTAACAAGAACTGCACTGCTGATGAAGACCAGAAGATGTCATCAATTACCACGAGTTGGTATTTGGGCTGCAGAAAGACATCAGAGACATGCACATACCAGTACTTTCCAGTTCCACAGATAGTAGATTACAAATGTGTTATTTTTTATTACTGACATTATGACAAACAACTCTCATATCTGATGGGCGAAGTACAACAATGTGCAACTGCAAACACAGCAGCAAGATGGGAGAAATATATCAAATGGACAAATGGCCAACCACCCTAAAGACTAGTAGCTCTGCTAGACTATAATCATTGATTGATGATTGAAGTATTTATTAACAGTTTGGAGAATTATTTCAACATTTCTTCATTTCAAGCATAACTCAATACAAAACTGTGGACGACAGCATTACACGTGTTTACAATAGGGTCCACCATGTTCAATTCATCATAACATTTAGAGACGTACAAATATACACTTCTATATAAAAACAGGAAAATCATCATAGAGGAGGTAAAAAGGGGAGAAAACATGAGGGGGAAAAGGGGTGGGTGGGGGATTCAGATTTTACGGGGGGCAGTTTCGAATTGCAGCCGTCCGTATACGTGCCCTTGGAGTGCGGTTTTGAAGGAGTCAAGGTATTCGCATGCCTTAATGACTGTTGGTAGGGTGTTCCACAGTTTGGTGGCATAGGTTGACATTAAGGAAGTATTTAGACAGGTACATGGGTATCTTGGTGGTGTATCGAATCTTGTGGACCAGACCCATTGCAAGATGCTGTACTCTGTCATCAACCCTAAGCCATTCCAGCCTGTCAAAGTGGGCAGGGGTTGATTGATTAATTTATTAACAGATTGGAGAATTACAGTAAATTTCAAGCACAACTCAATACAGTGTTCCGTTCACCTCCACCATCTGTTCTCTCCCCTCCAGGTAGGATTGCATCCAGTTCACTGATGTGCTATCAAAACCAATTGCTTTTAGCTTGTTAACCAGTATGGAGTGGTTCACGTCATATGTCAAAAGCCTTTTGGAGGTCCAGCATGACCATGCTGCAGTATTAACCAGCATCTGCACCTTGTTGCTCAAATAGAGGAGGCATGTGTCAGTGGAGTGGGGTGTTCTGAAGCCAGATTGGAATTCGTACATTAATTATTTTGCGGCAAGATACTTTTAAACCTGTTCATAGACAATTTTTTCTATCACTTTCGAGATGGAGCTAAGAATAGAAATAGGGTGGTAGTTGCCAGGTTCTAAGCTCCGGGTTCTGTAGGCTCAGGGATGGACACTTGGTTGAAGCCCGCCAAATGTAGTTGGCTGATATAAATCAAGATAAGTTATTTATAACCACAAAATATCAAAGGCCTGTGTTCATATATGAAACAGTTTAATGTTTGTTTTTCCTTAAACAAACATTAAAAACGTCATTGACATGGACAGAGTTTAATGTTTGTTTTGTCCATGTTTGTTTTGACTTAATTACGTCATAAAGGATGTAGGCCATAGCGCCCTCACTTCACACGGGTGTGATTTCTTTCTATGTTCTTAATCTGATTTTAACCACCGAGTTGCAGCGTGATCTGAGTTTATTGACCCTACAACTACAACAACATAGCAGATGATTGACGCGTGACATCTCAAAAAAGAAAGAAACCACCCGGCCGATAGGCTATAGGCCTACCTAGATTATTATTAGATAAAAAGACAAATCAGGTTTTACGAGTTGTGATAGTCGACACAAATTCTAAGTAACCGTCGAAGAGAGGAGAGGACGTCGCACTACCCTGTCTCGGCTGTCTTTGTTGCAGCTGCAAAATAGGCTATATCTGCGCAGAACTGCAGATTGTGCAATGTTCATTCTTCAGTCTGCAGAATAGGGTCAAAGACAGCTTCAGGCTGTTGGGGGAAGATCGACCCTTTCATCCGCGCAACTGCATGTGTGTCGAAAAGAGAGTGATGCTGCAGCTGCATCGAGGAGGAGACAACAACCACCCACTCCCTTCCGACTGCGGACGATTTGAATTCACGATCAAGCAAGGGTAAAAGGAACAAGCCGATATCACGCGTGGCGAGAGATTCTCGCTGGGACACAGTTATTGAAGAAGCATATTTGACAGCCAAAGGGGAAATAAACAAATCGCGTGAGTTTGTGTGTGCTACTGCTGCAACGGTCTCTCTAACGTTACCTCTCATCATTGTGGAGGTTGTAGGGAGGTCATGTTGGGACGGGGACTTTGGGTGTGTATGCCCCGATTTGGAAAGAGGGGGAGCAGGTTTGGGATTTTGCCTCTTGTCATTGCTGCGATAGTGGTTGCTTGCTTGTTAGCGCTGCTGTTTGTGGACTCAATTGAATTATGGGTCACTGCTATGAACATGAATACAATGGTGGAGCCACATGCGGGTATTATTCCTCCCCAGAACGTCCCTCCAACCAGATCCGAGGAGTTCTTGCTCATGCCCAGTCCTCTGGTTTGTCAGCGTGCCAAGCCCTATCTCATCATTATGGTTACGTCAGCCCCTGCCAATCAGAGAGCCCGCCAGGCTATCCGGGACAGTTGGGGCGGGGAGATTGAGGTGAGGGGTCTCCGGGTCATGACTCTGTTCATGGTTGGGGTGACGAACGACCCTGGCCTAGCCAAGCTGCTGATCGAGGAGGCCCGGGAGCGAGGAGACCTGATCCAGGGGCGTTTTCTGGACAGCTATAACAACCTCACCCTGAAGACTCTATGCATGCTGGGCTGGGCCCGTCGGTTCTGCCCCCAGGCCCACTTCATGGTTAAAGTGGATGATGACGTCCTGTTTAACCCCAGCGCCCTCCTGCACTTCCTGAACAGGAGCCGTAACCCCTACGAACAAGGAGACCTGTACCTCGGCCGGGTGCACCTTAACGTGGCCCCGGATCGAGACCAGGACAGCAAGCACTACCTCCCTTCTGGAGCGTACCCTGCCAATGTCTTCCCAGATTACTGCAGTGGCACAGCCTATGTCCTCTCTCGCTCTGCCTTGCTCAAAATTTCCCTGGCAGCCGCTACCTCCCCTCTGTCAACACCTCTGCCCCCCGAGGATGTGTTTGTTGGGCTATGTGCCCGTGCAGCTGGAGTGCTGCCTACACATTGCCCGCTGTTCTCCGGAGGACCAGCGGTGCCCTATGGGCGTTGCTGTTACCAGGCCATGGTCTCCATCCACCACATCGCACCCCGGGAAATGCTGCGGTACTGGGCAGATACCCATTCTTCACCCCCTTGCTCTTGGCTGGGAATGCATGCATCTCTGGGTGTTTGCAAATTCAGGTCCATGCTTGGGACAGCTCTGGGCCTGGAGCAGGGCTTGTAAAGATGTCCTGCCCGGCTTAATGTACACTGGTTAGGGGCTGTGCCTTGCTTTAATACTGTGAATAGCACAAGCGCTCTGGCTGTGAAGACGCACTGTGCACACTGAGAAAATGTAATTTTATTTTTATAGCTCTTTTTGTTTTTAAATTCTTGAATGTCTCTCTGTTTGTTTTTTACAGGCTTTTTGTTGGTGCCAAAAGGGAAATGTGTTGGTGAATGACTTAGTAGGGAGCATACCACATTATCACACGTACACAGACACATTACTGTAGATGAGAAACAAACAGGCAAATGTTCATATTTGCATGCCCCCACTTGACAGTGAAGAGATAGAACTGCTTGTTATGTGTGACCAATGCTCTGCTTTTTGAGTGGTGCAACCACTCCAAGGAACAGCAATGTCTGTGTTCACCTATGTGGCCATGAGCACCAGTATATGACCAGTAAGACGCGCAAACGTGGGAAGCGAACGCAGCTCGTACATATTTGGGTTTTGGACGTATAGCTGCTTTGGGGACTCCTTATATGGTTATGGCTGAGTCATGGTGACGTAATCACTCAGCTCCATATATGGGCACAAAAGCGGAACAGACAGACAGACACACAGACACACAGACAGACATGATCTGCTAGGTCTCATAGTAAGTGCTCACTGCGTTCGCAATCACTGCGTTCGCAACGAATGAGTACCAGATAGTTGCGAATGCAGTGAGCACTTACTATGAGACCTAGCAGCTCATGTCTGTGTGTCCGTGTGTCTGTGTGTCACGCTTTTGTGCCCATATATGGAGCTGAGTGATTTGTTTGTGATTGATGCAACACACTCCATATTTGGACGTATAGCTGCTTTGGGGACTCCTTATATGGTTATGGCTAAGGTTAAAACTTAACTTAAAAATAACTTAACTTAAATATGTACGAGCTGCGTTCGCTTCCCGCGTTTGCGCGTCTTACTGGTATTAGTGCTGCACTGTTGCCTGCTAATGAGAGAGAGAGGAGAGGGGGGAGAGAGGGGAGTTGCACCACTCAGTTCACACGGTGTGATTTTTAGGTTAACAAGCAGCATGAAAGCTAGAGGCTTCTGCCCATATACTGTGTACAATGTACATCCTAACACATTTTGGGACTAGATCAAACCTGTTTCCCCTGTACAGTTAGTCAGAATAAGTAATTACAGTGAATGCATGTAACACACCAAATATAACAGAGAATCCATTAAAACTACACTGACGAGAAAATAAACCACCCTCAAGTTCAATAGTAATCTGCTTAAACTATATCATTTTGTAATCTAAACCTCTTATTAATATTTAATAATTTGCTAATATTTTGTTGGGCTACATTTGCAAATATACAGAAGGTACTGTGTATAACTTATGTATGAAAGGATTTCTGGTAATAGGCTGTAATTCAAGAGCATTAATTAGATGATAACATGCCACATGTGAGACTATGACATTTATTTAGCTAGTGTGGATGTATGGTATATTAGATAGATCAAACACGATTACACGTTGCATTAAAATGTGATCTGTATCTGTATAAGCATTTTCAACCAAAAATAGCTCAACGCATTGCAATTGTTATGCGACAGGTTGTGTACCTTTCCGATATTGTAGACTGGTGGGAACACATGCATCTCAGTTACTACCTCCTTTACCTCGGAGAGTACTGAGCGATGCAACCATTATCATAATACTTGAAGCTCGTCAAATTGACGACATCAGGGAACTCCATATATGGGAAAAGAGTTCCAGTACTGTAGTTCTCGCACTTTTCAGGCCATGACCCCCAAAATAATCACATTTGAACTGGGGATCACCACCCTAACAAACACCTAATTGGAAATTGGAATGTAGGAGTTGAGCCATTACATTTTGTTTGACTCAGTTCAACAGTTCAATATTGTGAAAATAGCTGATGTACAAGCTCACAATGCCTCGCAACACAAAGTGAGGTGAGCTTGTAGATCTGCCATTTTCAAAATATTTGTCTTTTTCTTATATTATTTGACAATTTGGCCAATGTTTGACCAGAGTTTGTTGATTACCTTTGATACCCATAATAGTACTTGGAGGTACTATAGTACTTCAAGAGTTTCATTGCATACTTCATTAGTTTTCTGTTTCCAATTAAGTAAGATCAATCTTCTTGCCAGTAGGCTGACAAATGATAAAATGCTCCCTGCTGTTTCTTACTATTTTAGAATCTATAATTCGTAGAGCTTCCTTCAATGAATCCAAGACAATGCTATACATTCTTAATAAGTTATAATAAATATTAGACTCTTGTGTAAAATTGTCATCCACTCAGGGTAAAGGCATAAGAGAAGGTTTCTTGAAAGATCTGTCTATAATGTCCTGACCTGGGAAGTCAACAAATGGAGTGTCACCTTATAAGCCCAAACCACACCAACTACTCGCAACCATTATCTCTAATGGCAGTTGCAAGGAGTTTCATTTCTCTGAACCATGCACTATTTGCACACACACACACACACACACACACACACACACACACACACACACATGCGAGCATGCGTGTGTGTGTGCGTGTGCCGATTCACTGATTAAGCAGTGAATTCCATTTCCAAACCAATCATATTGTATTGTTTAATGCACGTGAATAGGATGATTTGGGCATTAGAGAGAAACAGCCTGCCTTCTATACAGACCACATGTTAATGCAATGTGTAAATGGGGTCAACACTGTATGCCATCTCTTCTGGAAATATATTTTCCCCCCAGGGTTGGAACAAACCCAGATATGACACCATGGAACAGATATGAAGGATCACACAAAGCAATAGTATTAAACCTGCTTCATTAACTAATGTAACCATATGTGTTGTGGGTGATGGCTGATTTAAGACAGCTTAAATCAGCGATCACCCACACCACATGATATAATGTGAATGTTGGCCTAACACAGGTACTTGAAGGATTTCTGAGTCCGAGTACAGGACTCAGGCTGGGAGATGATACTGAATGTGTGCAAATACACTCAGGAAATGTAAATGTGAACGGAATATTGTCATTAATAAACCACTACATTTTCTTCAATGCTTTCCTGTCTTCAATAGACAATTTGGATATTCATGCCTGCTTGCTAATGTTCATAAACTCCTCACAAAAAGAAACGGAAATGTTACAACGAGGTACAGTTTGTAAGGACTAGGCATTGAGCAACACAGATAAATATGTAGGTAGACCCCCCCACCATATATAATAATAATAAGTGGGAACGCATGCATCTCGGTTACTACCTCTTGTACCTGACAGAGTACTGAGTGATTCCCCATTATCATAGTACTTGGAGCTGAGTACTATTTTGACGACATCAGGGATTTTATGGGATAAATAAGGCTCCAGTATTGAAGTGCAGTGGTTCTCGCCCCTTTTCAGGCCGTGACCCCCAACTGGGGACCCCCACCCTAACAAGCACTTAATTGGAATGTAGGAGTTGAGCCATACATTTTGTTTGACTCAGTTCCACGGATAAATATTGTGAAAATAGCTGATCTACAAGCTCACAATGCCTCACAACATAAAGCGCTGTGAGCTTGTAGATCGGCTATTTTCAAAATATTTGTCTGTTATAATATTTGACAATTCACCCTTTGTCAAGTCCCGCCGGTGGTTGTGCCCCTCTTCGCACCCATTGGTTGCTGTTTTGTGGTTGGACAAAAATCTTTCTCTCCATCCACCATTGAAATAATATGTTTTTCAGTTGCTTCGTATTGATATTCTGCGCATTCAATTCTTATTTTAAACTTGGTGTCAGTAAAAATGGAACATCACACACAGGTGCACCATGGTGACTTGGCAGTTGGCATATCATGTTGACAAATGGTTTGGCCAATGTTTGACCTTTGATACCTTACCTATTGGTATCAAAGGTAATCAACAAACCGCTATCTTCTAGCCAGTAGGCTGACAAATGATAAAATGCTCCATGCTGTTTCTTACTATGTTAGAATCTATAATTCGTAGAGCTTCCTTCAATGGATCCAAGTCAATGCTACATTCTTAATAAGTTATAATAAATATTGCTCTCTTGTGTAAAATTGTTATCCACTCAGGGTGAAGTAAGAGAAAGGTTCTTGAATGATCATGTCCTGACCTGGGGCAGGGGAAGTCAACAAATGGAGTGTCACTTTATAAGCCCAATTAAAGCAACAAAGCTCAAAGTCCTTCACTAATAAAAAATAATTCATAGTTGCTGCCCTATTTGTCAACTGAGACCTGAACCTCACAGAGAATCTATTATTATATGTTGGCCAGGTGTAAGCCTGGGTAAGGCGCCAGGGCCGGATGGCATCGTGTCAAAGGTGCTTAAGCTCTGAGCCATGGAGCTTTCCCCATCTTTCACTCTCTGGAAAACCAACCAACCAAATCCAACATCATATCGGTACCCAAGAAACCCTGCCCCTCAGAACCTAACCATTATAGACCAGTTTCACTAACCTCAATAATGATGAAATGCCTGGAAAGACTGATTCTAAACATAATTCTGCCAACTGTCAGGTCACAGCAGGACCCTTTCCAGTTTGCCTATAGTTCTGCTTTCAACACCATTCAACGTCATCACATGATCAAGAAACTGCATCACCTCAACATCCCCCCACTCATCCACTGGACTTAAGTCAAAACTTCCTCACTTCCTGAGCAATAGACCACAAACGGGTAGGTACATCTTTCTCATCAACTGTCAACACAGCCCCCCACCACCCAAGGTTGTGACCTCAGTCCTTTCCTCTACACTGTATATACAAATGACTGTATTAGCCCCATACCCACTAACATCACATACAGTAATTTTAATACTCTAATGACACTGCCATTCTCAAACTGCTCCATGACAATAACTCTATTACGGTCTATCAGAATACCATTTATCATTTTACACAGTGGTGCAGACAACTGGTCATTGAAACAACCCACTCCTCATTAACGGTAAAACAGTAGAACAGGTTGACAGTTTCACATATCTTGGACTCACACTGGACAATGGACTTAGGTTTGACTTCGATCAATACATTACATCTATCAGATCAAATACCTGGGCGTTTGGCTCGATCCAGAACTTTCATACAAGCATAGCAAGTATAGAACATATTTCTGTAACTTATAACACAATTGTATAATAGAAATATACAAATCTGTTATCATGTTTTTATTCTCAGAACATAATTCTATAAAACACCCACAGGAGTCCATCTTACAGGTCAAAATTCTGCAGATACGTGTTATGGACTCTGCTAAAAGATTTGGTACTAGCACCTCATTGTAAATGAGCCATGCTGATGGCAACAGACAATAAATGGATTTGTTTGTCCTAGAAAGTGACCATGGGTTACACATATGAATTAATCAATGACTATTTTTTACAAACCCACAGTATGGAGAGTTATTATCAAAGGACTAACAATCAGAAAATTACTGCAGGGCCTCTTCATGTAAAACGACTGCAGAGAAGCAGACGGTGTTCCTTTTACAGAAAGTTCAAATGTCACTCCCCGCACAAAATGTCACTGACACATAGCCGAAACAATGGTTCCTTTTTGTCTATTTCTTGAATCTATCGAGGGCAGACTTCTGGCTGGAAAATGACTTCCTCTTCTCTTTCTCCTTCGCCCTTTGTTTTTCCATCCTCATTTTGTCCTCCACTGTTTTCCTGATCACAACCTGGAGGGTCGAGAAGGAGTCAAAGACAAGTTAACAACATACTGTAAGTGAGGGTGATGGTGTATTAAAATGTGATCACATCAATATCCTAATTAAATTATAAATACAAAAAAATGGAATAACTTACCCTCTGGTCCTCATGACCCACTTGCTTCTTGCGCCTTTCAATATTTCCACTTTTGCTCCGGCCCTTTTTCTTTAACCGTGGCTTGAATTTATCTACTGCGAGTGGATCATAACCCTGAGAAGACATCAAAACATAAACCCCTGGTTTTAAGAGAACTGGAGGCCATCAATAAAATAAATAATATTGTCTCAGTCAGGCAGAAACCTTCTATATACATATTTTGTTTCGTTTCATAAATTAATGTATATTTCCATGTTGATTTTTCCTTATTTGTAAGTGCTACATACCCGCTACTATATATGCCATATGTATATCTTCCTCTGCTCATATCGGAACATTTAATTATCTGATCCCGTTTGGTTTCCTTCTATCTCTATCCACAAGTTTCCAGTGTGCTACTATTGTTTCCATTGGAGGCGAGACGTTAGGGAGCGCTTGTTTTCGGGGCTGCGCCTACAAGCAGAGTTTCCAGTGTGCTACTATTGTTTCCATAGGAGGCGAGACGTTAGGGAGCGCTTGTTTTCGGGGCTGCACCATAGACTGGGCTGCACCCGTGGCAGAGGTGGGCTGTCTCAAGCGTACGTGAAGCCCCCCCCCCCCCCCCAGTTTCTGTTCCTCAAAGACATGAGCCCTTGCATGAATGTTGGGCATCACTTCCTGTTTCTCTTAGCTGTATCCTGTCCTGTGTTTCATTATGACTGGTTGCTGTTGTGACCAATGATTCGTCATTCAAAGGCCGGCCCCAACCCCCCACCCACCCACCCAACCCCTGGCCGGACAACAGGAAATGATGCCCAAAAGAACACAACCCCTTTTCCCCAGTGAAGATTTTCACCTATAACGACATGGCCAAAATATGGATAGCAGATTGAAAATGGTTAATGTGTCCAACACTTACCAGAGCCTCGACCCTGTCTTGGTGCCTCTGCTTAAAACCGGCATAGTCAACCAGGCCCAACTGGCCTGGATCTAGGCTTATCAGCTCTGGTTGTATCTTGTCCAGTAAAGCCTTGACCTCCCATTCCTGCCTCTGCTTTACACTGCGGTATGGATTTGCATCCAAACCATCAAAGTTAGGCTCACCAGCACCTGTGGAGAGAAGAGAGATATAAGGTGCCAAAGTTAAACAAAGCAATTTAATAGATTATAAAAATCACACATGTGAGAAGTGAGGGGCGCTCTTATAATTATACATCATCTCATGAACAACTAAATGTGACTGGTTAGTTAAATTTACGTCATATTTGGCAGACATTTGACCAAATTTCTCCTTTCATTGTCAATGGAAAATATTGAGACGTGTGGGGACAAAAGCTGTATATAGGAGGGGCAATAAACATTACCAATCGATAATTTTATTAAACAATCAATCCCTATTTTGGGCATGTTATTACAGGCCGTCAGTGAACACTGAACAGCTGCATTCATTAACACAGAGGAAAAGCTCACCATCTTAAAATGAAAATTGAAGACAAATATTTCAATGTACGAACCTGGTACCACCATACTGGTGAAGCCCTCTCCATGCCCCACTCCAAGGACATCCTCAAATGGACAGAATTGCAGTCCCCACACTGGTCCCCGCAATCTGTGCGCCATGTAGGGCTTGGTGACTGGGGTGCTCCATACATCCCTGTACACCTGCACAGAGCCACACACACCATTTATGAATTGCATAAACGGGGAAATTATTAAGGCTGTGCCCCTCAGTACAGTACATCAGTCGGATTTGACCATAAGTCTACTAGGATTTTGTTGGTTGATTAGGTTTTTTTTAAGCTTTTTTGCCCATGCACATCTAAATATTTATTTATCTTCTCTGCACATCTCTTCTAAATAGTTCAACCCTTTAATTATTGCGAGTCAATAGCCAGTAGCCATTGTGAAAACAAAATATGCTCAGTTCTCAACCTCAACCTGTAAAGGTTGTACTGTGTGTGTGTATATATATATATATATATATATATATATATATATATATATATATACACACACATATTATTGTATATATATATATATATATTGTATATGTGCCATATACAATTTGAAAGATTTGTCACCAAATTCCTATTATGATCAAGATTTTTACCCGAGGAGTATTATGCATGATGTAATTTGTGATGTAAAAGCTTTGTTTAATCCATGTTTCAACTGACATGAGAATGAATGGTCTTTATTTGAGGGTTAAATCAAGGGAATTCCATTCATAAATAGGCCTGTGTGTGCAGGTCAATAGCATCCCAACTCATAATTGACGTATTATATTCATTAGTGTGTGGATAAGACAGTGACCTGAACAATGTCCCCTGTAGCAGCAGAAAGCAGACCCCTCTGGCTCAGGGAGAGAGAGGACGCTCCAGCAGGCAGGAAGTAGGACTGGAGGGGTTTGAAGGTCCGGATGTCATAAACCTTTAACTTCTTGTCCATACCTGATGTCACCATATAGCTAGAAAGACACCAGTGGAAATTATAAGAACTGCCCTCTGGTGGGCATTAAGAGAAAGGGCAAGGCATTCAGTAACACTTATACATATCATACATGTAAGGAAATTTGTATTGCCCGTTTCTAATTCTAATTAGTATTTCTAATTACTGCCGGCCTTTGTTCCAGTAGCCTAAATGTAAATCTTAGTGCTACCGCTACAAAGACTCTAGACAACTGTGTGCTTCCAATTTTTAGTAGATAGATAGATAGATCGATAGATAGATAGATAGATAGATAGATAGATTTGAGGAAGGCGGTTTGCCGTTTCTGTTCAGACGTCAGCAAAAGAAATGTGGCCAGAAATGTTCACTACTTTACGGAGTGAAGTGTAAGCATTCTTTCTGCTGTGCACTGGAATTATAAAACTTGAATAGTGATGATCAGACACTCCTTCGACCATAACATATACGTAGTATGATTCCAGGGGGAAAGCTATATTGCATTTCCTTCCCACTCTCCCTGCCCTCAGATTCCCATATCTCTACTATATCTAAATAAAGCAAAAACTGCCCCATAAGAAATACTGAAAAAAAGAAAATAGCAACCTACGTGCCAGTCTTGTCAACTGTGACAGAGCGCACACCGCCTTGGTGACAGAGCATCTTGACAAGAGCTTCTTTCTGGTTGGGGGACCAGAGGGTCACAGTGCCTTTGGAGTGACCCAGGTGGATGATGGCATTCTGAGGGTTCTGGCACATAACATCAAGCCGCCCTGCCTTGGTGCCAATGGCTGCCACCTCCTTCCCTACAGACACATCCAGGTACTGCAGGAAACCTGTGGCACTCTTTGAGCGGTGAAAAACAGTACAATGTTATGCCTTGTTCTCTGCCACACAACAGTATTGCTTGCTTAAAGAAATGGATCTTCAACAATGATCACAACGTACTAAGCTTTAACAGAACTCTCGAAAAAGAGTTGAAATACAAACTGTAATACTATATACAGTATATTCATGAAATTTATAGTATATTGGGTATCCATTTCTTTATTCGAAACTTTCAATATCCTGCTAATATTTGTGGACAGTTTTTCAAGGGCTCACCGCTGTGGCCAGCAAAAAGTGATAAGGCAGGTACTGCATACGAAGGACATCGTTGAATTTACGAATGCAGTGAAGCTCAATGCCGTTGGAGTCGTAGATATACAGCCACTTCTTCTGAGCCACTGCAAACATAGCCTCACTATGTAGCCATCTGAAGGTAGCGACATATTGAATAGGGTTTACAATACTGGATTATAATCAAATTATGTTTTTGCTGAATGACGATTAAATCTAACATTCCATGTTAGATGCAGGCCAACTTACTTCACATCATTAACAGTCTCCATAACGTTCATCTCACACATCAGCTGCTTCGACTGCCAGTCCAGACAGGCCACATGACCTCTCCTCCCACCGACAAGCAGTTGGCTGAAGACAACGTAGAAAACACAAATACCATGAATCACCAACATATTATTAACAATGCATATAGTGTCACAAGACTGATAAAGAAAACTATTTTAAATACATTTTGTACACGTAAAGTTGGACGACGGAGTCGCGTGACACAAAAAGACCTACAAGCTCACAACACATCACATCCATCATAAGATGTGATGGGTGGCTATGTTAGTTCTGTTCACAAAACAAAATGGCTGTGTGCACTGGTTATGCAAAGGGATTTTATATTTAATAAAAAGCAGACTGTGGAAACCCAAGGACTCTTGAATAGCGCTTTCCATTTGGTAACTGAATGTCCCTCACAGGATCAATAAAGGTCTTAACTTATTCACATACAAACATACCAGGAAGATGAGGAATTTACAACTAGCAGGTTCCCCAACAGCGAAGAGACGTCTGCATAGCATCTATACTATACTTGCAATTAAGACTTATAAGATATATTAGAAAACAAACAACATTTCAGTCCTCCGACGTTCAATAGGCAAAAAGCCTTACACTTTTTCTCAAAGGTAAATTAACACCATGTACGCAACCTCCTTGACGCAGCATCAACCAAACTCCTCAATCTCCTCCCCACACTCAGACATAACGGACAGCCAACAGAATACAAATAGGTAGCATGACACTGACCGTCCAGTCTTGCTATAGTCCAGTCGATATGGCCCAAACTGTGACAGATGAAGGTTAAAATACTAAAGAGAAAACAGGAGAGAGATTTGCATTTTTAAGACAAGGCAAACAACATTGTCAAACACAAATCAAAGACTGAGATATTTCACCATTCCCTGGATATCCAGGCAGTCAGTTACTCACCTTTGCCCCGGATGTTATATCCACAGCATCGGTTATGTCCTCTTGGGAGATGGTACATGTGTCCTCATCCTCATCACCTTCTAAGAATCTAAGTGTAGAAGGAGAGGTGTCACGACGAAGCAGTTCACAAATGGTCTCCAGTGTTATTCCTGTGAACTCATTGAAGTACTTTTTTGACTTATTTTTCACAAAGTGCCTACAGGGCAGGCCAAACACGTTTTTAACTTATTTTTAAAAAGGCTTATATTGATAACATTATAATCATGACCTGTGCTGAACTATTGCTACTACCCCTTTACCCCTGCACCACCCGAGCATCCTATTACCCCTTTCATCTTCTTCATACACAATGATGTTCAACAGTTGGTATTTCTAGAACTTTACCCTGCATCCTCTGGGAGGAGGAGGTCCTGTCGTGCAGCTTGATTCTGGGCCAGATCTGAGACAACCTGTGATTGTGCCATAACTCGTCTGAGCTTGTAGAGCTGACGGGAAGGCTAGAAAACCAAGAATAAAAGAGTTGTAAGTGTCATGCTGGCAAAAGAGAAGCACCATAATGTGAATAAATTGTGACAGAAAAAATATGACACACCAGTTTGCATTTGTCTTTCCTCCGGAACTTTTTCAGCTTCTCCTCTGGGACTGGAGCAGATCCAGGGAATGGATCCATTTTCTAAAAGAGGAAAAATCAGTGCAGAGGCCTGAATACATCACAAATAATCTACACAAAAGACTAGTCTATGTGTACTGTAGGGCGACCCAAAGTTGTGCAATCATAAAAATATCAATTTACTTACCCCCCCGGATATCCCAGTCTTTTTACTCCTCTCATCTTCTTGTGTTTTGTTCTTTGCTCCCTGTGAAAGAGTATGACCATGAATCACCTTAAGACATGCTGCCGCGGCAGCGTTACTTTATCTCTGAAGCCGGGAATGCGTGCACCGTCCTTGTAGTTTTGTCTTTTTCAGGACTTTTCTGGATTCTAGATTTCCGGATTCAATTCTGTGAAGTTTCTCAGAAAGACCTCAGGTTTAGGGGTGTCTTTCATAAAACTGCCGTAGGTTTTAGAAGGCCTTAGGACTAAAAGGGTTAAAACCTCTAAAATATACATAAAAAAGAGGCAAAAATGTATCTTTGGAACCGAGTCAAACTGTAAATGTAATGCCTCAACTCCTACAATTCCAAGTGTTGGACAGGGTGATGGTGGGGGGTTCCCCACGGGGCACGGTGGCACAGTCGGTAGTGCTGTCGCCTCACACCTATTAGGTCCTGGGTTCGATTCCCGCTGGGGACACTGTGGGCGTGTTCTCTCCTCCGCGTCATCAGTGCCATACCCGAGGCGGGGTTGGCGAAAGGGCCTTTGGGTGTGGAGTTTTCATGTTCTCCCCGTGTCCCCTAGGGTAGGTACCCTCACAAAAAACATGCAGTAATCCTGGTCTCTAAACTACCTCCCCCTGGCCAGCCGGGGCACCTGATGGGAGGGGAAAGGAAGGAACTGGTCGGAATAACGTGTTCCAGCCGGGGAAACTCCCCCCTGTCAGGTGAAAATAAGCAGCTTGGACTCCTCATGCATAGAAGGAAGCATTAGGTCCGCCCCCCCCCCAGGTTGGCAGAGGAAGTGTAGCGCCCAGGATTACATTAGATAATTGACACTGGGTGAAAAAATGGGATAAAATCGTGGGATAAAAAATATAATTTAGGTGGGGGGTTCAAATATTATTATTTTGGGGGGCCACGGCCTGAAACGTTTGGGAAGCCGTGGTATAGCCAGGTAGGTCATAGTATAGGTGGAGATCTGTGATCTGACTGGCTACATGAGACTCAGGCTTCACATAAGTTTGTGCAGTCGCCCTTTCCATTTACTTACCACCAACATAGGCTTCTTTTTAACTCTTTGATGATTTTCAGCTTTCAGGTTCAGTTTTCTTTTCTTCTGTGCCTGTTAAAGAGTCATAACAATAATCAATATTTGACTTATGTTGTTGCGCCCAGGATTACATTAGATAATTGACACTGGGTGAAAAAATGGGATAAAATCGTGGGATAAAAAATATAATTTAGGTGGGGGGTTCAAATATTATTATTTTGGGGGGCCACGGCCTGAAACGTTTGGGAAGCCGTGGTATAGCCAGGTAGGTCATAGTATAGGTGGAGATCTGTGATCTGTCTGGCTACATGAGACTCAGGCTTCACATAAGTTTGTGCAGTCGCCCTTTCCATTTACTTACCACCAACATAGGCTTCTTTTTAACTCTTTGATGATTTTCAGCTTTCAGGTTCAGTTTTCTTTTCTTCTGTGCCTGTTAAAGAGTCATAACAATAATCAATATTTGACTTATGTTGTTGCATGGGTTGCATTCCATTAATCTGTATAAAAAACAGCAGGATGACACTTGAAAAAATGTCAAATTTCCACAGATTGAGGTTTGAATGACAACTGATATAATGATATCATTTACGCAGCCCGTGTGCATGCTGACTTGTGGGGGTAGGCTATAGGGCACGACGGTTTGGTGATACATAGTACATACATGGAAAACAAACTACATTATACCACCATCTGACCATGGTATATTTTCCTAATGTTTAGTGTTGTCGGAATATTGTTGTGCAAGTTGAGAGTGAACTTCATCAAATCAACGACAAGCCAATCAGAAGTGTTTAGAAGTAGTATTTTATTTAGCACTTAAGCTCTTATTCAAACTGACTTAAGCAATCGGCTTTCAAGTGGTCAGCAACTAATTAACCAAACAAAAAACAAAATGTAATTTTAGATTCGTACAAATTGTTAAATTGATGACTTTTCAGTGTAGATCGGGTGGCCCGGGAAGATGAAAATCGTATCAAATAACAGGTATGTGGCTCAAACTGGTGAAATAAAACGATTGAGAATGAACTGCTCTAATCAACCAACAACGAGCAACCTACCTACATATCTTGGGAAAGATCATTGGGGCTTCACATGACATGACTTTTGTTCCATCACGAATCACGATAACTTCCATGTACTTACCACAGACATAGCCTTCTTTTGAATTCCTTCCTGATTTTCACCTCCTCCATGTTTTCTTTTATTCACTCTCGGCTTCTTTTTCTCTTTTGTCTGCTGCTGTGCCAGTTCACTTTTTTGCCCATCAGTGGGTGTCTCCTTCTTTTGTCCATCATCTGTCTTCTGTTCTTGATTCTTCTTTATCTGCCAGTAGCGAGGTGTAACCTGCCACAAAGAAATACATACATGTTTATCTGTAGGATGGTGCCTCCATCACAGTGGTGGAGGAAGAACTCAATTGCTTTATGGTGTCGCCCACTCACAGTTAACAGTTTTTGTATTGAGTTGTAACTTGTACTTGAAATGTACTGTAATTCTGCAAACTGTTAATAAATATTTCAATCAAATTGGTTTTACTTTAATAAAAGTAGAAAAACCACAATGTAGAAGTCCTGTAGTGCTATTTTTACTTAGAAAGTATACAAAAAAGTACCAAACTCATTATGCATAAAGTCCCATGTTTTTCAAAAGTTTTCAAAATGTGTCAAAATCTTTCAGAGGGTACCTAGCGATGGATCACATAACGTCATGATTCAGGGTTTAATTGGGTAATGAACGAAAATAAAAGCCTGGTTTAACAAGGATAGGGCTAAGGGAATGAATAAGTATAAGTATTGCCCTTTCGGTACCCTTGGCTACCTTTTACCTAGCTCAGTTCCATAGCACTAATGCCCTTTGCTGCCGTTGAAGGCATTAGAGCTATGGAACAGAGATACCTTTTCAAGGGCTAACTATCTTTACTTATGGGGGTCCCTGCCTGGCACAATTTCTTTTAAAATGAGGGTCCGCGGGGATCCTTGACATGACAATGTTTGAGAACTACTGCATTAATGAATGTTTATTATGTGCAGCCTGCATGATGGTTGTTGGACCACGGTGACTCCACACCACACCAGCGCTGATACAGTGGAAACCTCATGTGGATTCCCAAAGCAGTGAAAGCACGAGTCGCTTGTTTATTCTCAATGTGTCATTAGAAACCATGGCAGAAATAAATAGTATTTAATAAAGATTATTATGACAATTGTAATTATGAATACCTTCTTCTTCTTATTGGTGTTTTTCCCCTCTTTCCCCACGTGTGTATCATTCACTACAGTGTCCTCGGACGTCGCCATCTTTGTTGTGATACGATTCACGAAACGCTCTGAACTTCCGACCACGTCAGAGGCGAAACCTTAAAGAAACAGTGCAACATGACTCTGGGAGCAGTGATTCTCAAAGTGGGGGTCCGGGGACCCCCACTGGTAATCGAAGAGGTTTCAGCCAGGGGATCCTCAACAAATTAAATTAGCATCGAAATCAGTTTTAACACTTTACCCTATTTCATGCTTTGGCCATTTTAAACACAGTTCTTCTCTTATGGGGGATTATTCCTGACAAAATATTTTCAGAAGGGCCACTCAGCAACAACTGTGTAGTAGGCTAGGCCACAAAACCATCCTATGAATTAAAATTCACAAACAGAAACATGCATGCCCATATCCATCATATGGAGACTGTGGACATCACAAACATAACATGCATTGATGTCAGACACAACAGAAACCGTTGTAGAACAGTGATCAATCAGTGCATTATTGAAAAGATCAGTGCATATGCCTATATGAGGGATGGGGTTCTCCTCACACTCAGAAGGAAGGAGTCATGTATTTCACACCACAGCTCAAGACCCACTTCTACAACATTGCTTTTAATTGATCTTTTATTTTTTGTTATTCATGTCCTCACTGTATTGCATTACTGCTTGTTTTTTCAATGTTGTTGCCTTGATTTTCTTTTTTATTCGCCATTGTTCTGTAAAGCACTATGAGCTGCATTTCATGTCATGAAAGGTGCTATACAAATAAAGTTTTATTATTATTATTATTATCAGACCATGACACAATTTCCTTCCTTCTCCCAAATGGTGGTCTTTGTTTATATACTTCGTTGTGACGAATAGCGTATTGTGGGCTTGTATAGGTTTGCTATTTTCGCAATTACGTTTTTATTAATCTTTTAAAAAAAAAAGCCTATAAAGACATGCCCTAAAAAATAGAGAGATCAGTTTGAAGTATACACAACACAACACATGCACAGCAAAATCATCAAATCTGGACATCTGGATTTTGCTGTGCATGAACAAAGACTGATTCAGAGCACAGAATAACAGACACCAAGAATTCAAACCACATCATGCACAGATCTGTCATCTGGGTTTGTTGTAGCCTGGCTCCAGCCCTGAATTGCTAGCCAAGCCCATTTCTTCTTATTCTTCTTTTTTTTTTTACAATGAAGTGAAACTAAATGAGAATTCAGACTGAGTGTCAGGCTAGGTTTGTTGACTATCACAGTGGACATGACAACAGCATCTTATTGAAAAGACAGACATACGTGACACAACAACCATTGCCTAACAATGACGATGTGCAAAAGGGGGCCTGCTCTCCATCGGCTAGTTCAGAAACCCGTCCACCATCATCGTGAGGCAGATGTTTTTTAAAACAAGATTAAAAAATATACATATTTAGATTGTTATCATCGTGAGTTTCTATTAGTTTGGATTCCCCATCGATGATGTCACTGGTGGATGGGTTTCTGTTCTCCACATACATGAGCAAAGATGGCCAACCAACGGAAATAAATTATTATGATGCATTTCAAATCTTGCCATTTTGTCCGTTGAGAATGATACATTATTTTTCTCCTTGTTCGTTCATTTTCCAGTGTTCACTTTATTGTGCATTCCTTTTTAGGGTCTTCCATCCTGCTGGCCTTATAACGGCAGGACCATTGATAATGTTCTCTATTGCAACACATGGTTTGTATACAGTAAGTTACATGTCATGTAACTTATAAGAACAGTGAACAAGGAAAGACTGCTTTCAATTATTATGCTCCACACAAACTTCCAAACTGTCTCCCTGAAACTGGTTCGATTGGGACGGGTGCTTCTTGAGGTCGGACAGACTACATAGTGACTGCATCTGTTACATGTAACACTATATTTATTAATTTGCATGATCTGTGGTGTTCTAATGTAGTTCAAATGTTTGTTATTGTTTTTCATTATATGTATTGTGTTGCTGTGATCAGGGCATCCTTGAAAAAGAGAGCTTGCTCTCAATGGGCTTACCGTCTTCCCTGAACAAATAAAGGAAAAAGAAAGAAAGGAAGATGTCCATGTCATTAGCAACCGACCCAGGCATCTTGTCTCTGTGTCTTGGAGATAAATGAGAGCTTTCTGGCCATGTCGGTGTGGTAGATCCGTTTGCAGTTCTCATAGCTTTCCCGCCTTCTCTTTTGGCAAGGCTTTTCATAATAACGCCTGCGTTTCACTGCTTCGATGATCCCATCATGGGCCAGGACCCTAGTTAAAGCCTTGTAAGCTGCATCAACGTTGCCTTCTTGAACCATCACTGTCCGAGCAACGAAGCGAAGATGGTTCGCCATGTTGAGATTCTCAACTTGAGAATGGTGGTGTAGCTACAAATATTGATCGAAGTATATAACGTTTATAATTAGGTCAATGGGATTCTGATTGGTTGAAATATTGCCCAAATTTGGAGCAATACACCATAGACATGTCATAGACGTCTGATGTCATGAGAACCACTGCTGTAGTGCAGTAAACAGGGCTAATTTGGGGCTGAAACAATAAAGCCTCTTCTCCTTTACTTTACACGTTTTCTCTGGCTGCCTATTACCTCCCTACACACATCATATCTGTCTCCTTCATGTCATTCATTGTTTACTTGCTATCCTCCTAGGCAGTCTCTTGGAGGTCGGTCCTACATGGTTCACTCTGTTTGTGTGCTGGGGTGGGGTCCGGCCCGGCGACCCCCAGGTGTCCTTGGGCAGGTCCCCAGCATAATTAGGCTAATTATCTTTATATATACTTGTGTATATATCCTATATGCCTATCTCAGACACTTGTAAGTCACTGGATAAGAATGTCCGAATGTCAAAATTGTAAATTGTTGTCTCTTCTCAGAACTGACCCCCGACCCCCGACTCATTGACACAGCAGTATTCAATATGAAGCAGTCTGTCTTCAAGTTCAATTATTATACGTTCAAATGGGTTCGGAATTCGGATTTACAAAGTGTCTGTTCATCCGTTCTACAGTTAATGATAGTACGTTCCACTGGCCCCTATCCTGGCAGTGGTCACATAGACCTTTAGGGTGCTTCTTAATTACATGCAGATTTTATTTAAAGGCCCGCTGACATGCCCCTCGGGAGCTAATAACTGCTATCAAACTATGCTATCATGATTCTGACGTCAGGGTGGCGAAAGCTTTCCCCAACGACTTCTATGCGGGCTCGCCGGGCTTGGTGGCCGTGGTAGCATAGCAACTTATGCTACTATTTTGGTGTCACATTTAGCTTGAATACTGGGTGAAAGTCTCATTCAAAAAATTAATTTTTCGCAACATTGTTCAGGTGAACTGTGTGTTTATGCTTGTTCATTGTAATAATCAATATCGCTATGATTATTTTATTTATCGCCGCGTCGCTCCGCATGACAACATACAGTCTAGCCCGTCTCAGATGCAGGCTGCACACACACGGACGGACGGACGTATAGTCTCTGGTCAGGTCTCCGCATTGAACTGGGCATGTGTGTACGCACACACACACACACACGGCTATAGTGCATGACAGCGGGGAAGAGAGCTACAGACGCCCGAGGCAGATTCCGTGCCATTGCGTGTGTGTGTGTGTGTGTGTGTGTGTGTGTGCGTACACACATGCTCAGTTCAATGCGGAGACCTGACCAGAGACTATACGTCCGTCCGTCCGTGTGTGTGCAGCCTGCATCTGAGACGGGCTAGACTGTATGTTGTCATGCGGAGCGACGCGGCGATAAATAAAATAATCATAGCGATATTGATTATTACAATGAACAAGCATAAACACACAGTTCACCTGAACAATGTTGCGAAAAATTAATTTTTTGAATGAGACTTTCACCCAGTATTCAAGCTAAATGTGACACCAAAATAGTAGCATAAGTTGCTATGCTGTGTGTACACACATGCCCAGTCCCCCGTAGAGGCTCATGATCTCGTCCGCAAGACTATGCCTCGGCATAGCGATATTTATTATTACAATGAATACAAACATAAACACACTATAGTTCACTTGAACAATGTTGTGGTAACTAACTACGGTATTACAGAGTGAGAGCGAGGGTGTACATGTCAGCCTGCGGCTGAGAGGGGAAAAGAACAGTAGTCGCGCTGCTCTCACAGCGGCCAGACAACAGCAGACCGTCCGTAGTCGCGACTGTCGCGCTGCGGGGCTGAGAGGTCTCAGAGCGGGCAGACAGGGGTGTTGGCGACCGGGGGAACATGGGACTCCAGTCCAAAATGTGCGCTTGTGCTGCAGTTCCCCTAAAAAAACCCACGCCAACCTCAATTGCATTCAAACTAAGCATTTCTGGCGAAAAAATAATTTTTTTCAATTACATTTATAGCCAATATGACGCTAAATGTACCGTCAAAAACGCTAGCCTGACCTATAGCCACTTGTTGCTAGCGCCGTAGCCCCGTTTCAAACTGTTTCAAACTGTTTTCAGTCAGACCACGTGATGTGCTGTACCACCCATATTAATTTCGGGGCATGTCAGCGGACCTTTAACACTCTATGTCCCAGTCTTAACCTTGTAATGATGACCTCCTCGCTCTCTTGCTTCTAGTTAAGTGGTTCCCAAACGTTTTCAGGTCAAGGACCCCCAAATTCACACTAATTAGCCTGCGGAGAAGATTTTTACGGCTCTAGCAGTGATTCTCAACCCGTCTAATTTCAAGGACCCCCCAGTTTGACATGCGTTAGGCTACGGACCCCCATTTAATGGCATTTCTAGACCCCAATTTATATTGGAAAAAAAAACTCTGAGAGTGTACAAATGGAACCAAACGGACCGGATCCGTTTGGTTCCATTTGTACACTCTCAGAGTTACAGACCCATAATTTGGTTCCTAACTATCATTTAGCTGGGGACCCCCTGGAACTGCCTCCCCACTTTTGGAACCATGCACTGCTCTACTCTATACTGGCTACTAATGCGGTCAGCCCAAACTTTGATTCTGTGAGGGTGGATTCTGCCAATGCTTTTCAAATGGAACAAAGTGGTTTGTTGCCATTTGTGGATTTCTATGAAAATAAAAAATAAAAATAAACGATCTGTTCCCATTGTCTCAATGCCCAATTTGCAAACGTTGTACTGTATGTGCTCAATTTCACTAGAGTGTCCTGTACAGTAATCTGGCTTGTGAAGTTGTGAACTCAGTACTGCCGCAATCTGGCGGAGTCAGGTTTATACCTGTACAGTGCAGTGGTTCTCAACCATGTTTAGCCAGGGGGCATCAGGGCACACTTGAAAATCCCCAAAGTGCATTTTCAGATAATGTTAGGATGAATCAATTGAAGTAAGTATTTTGCCAATTACTTTGGGGGCCCACTTGCAGTACCCTTGCGGCCTATGAGTGGGCCCCGGCCCACAGGTTGATCATGTCATATGACTGATGACTTGACTGAGGCTGAAGTCCGAGATCCCCATTGGAGCCACGCCCTTCCATGTGGATCCAGAGATCCACACACTATAAACTATAAAATTCCTGGACAGTGGTCAATATGCCCATATATGGAGACTTAATGCTTGGCTCACTGATTCCCTTTATTGGTATGCTTGGCATGTACTTGTAGGGTCCTGAAGGGGGCTCCTCCAGAAAGGATACAGGCTACATCCTCAGAAACACAGAAGCCGAGCCATGTGTTTCACATCAGACCATGACACACTTTCCTTCTCCACCCTTCTCCCAAATGGTGGACTTTGTTTATGTAGCCTACTTGTGAAGAATAGCAAAATAGCTCATAATGTTGTGAGCTTGTACAGTTAGATTTGCTATTTCCACAATTACTTTTGTATTAACCTTTTTTTAAATGTTGGTTGCCTACATGCCAAAAATAGAGAGACCAGTTTGAAAGTGAAGTTAAGTATACACAACACATGTACTGCTAAATCTGAAAATCTGGACATCTGGATTTGGCTGTGCATGAACAAAGACTGATTCATAGCACAGAATAACAAACAGACATCAAGATTTCAAACCACATGGGTGTGACATGAGACACAGAGGGAGAAAGGTCATTTAATTCAGGGCTTGCTGTAACACAGAGAGGAAGGAAAATAATGTGACACAGTCAGACAAGAAAGTGGTGGCAGAGAACAGAGGAGGAAATCACTTCAGATACAAGGAAGGACACATTACTGAATTGTCAGCATGTTACGTGCTGTGGACAAGGTATAGTCTGTTACAAATTTTATCTACTTTGCCTACTCTGTTAGGTTTGCAAGGAGTTATTGAAGAAAGATAAATACTAAGTACTGTAACCTGACAAGCACAAGTTTATTGCTGATTAAGGGCATTTCATATCTTGTTATGCACTTTGAATTGCCTTGGATGCATGTGCTATAAAATACATTTATCTACTTTATTATGACATGCATTGTTGTTCACGTTAATTTACACTTTGTTAATTTTTAGCCTGGAGGTCTAGCCTTGGGGTCATGTGATCAGTGACATCTTCGTGATGTCACTGATCACATGACCTCAAGTTCTAGACCTCCAGTTCTAGGGGCGACTTTTTTACTCTAAGGTATATATTAAAGATTCATAATGTTGAAAATGAGTGGTATTCCCCTTCTGCCTTAATGAGGCTCACTTCCAAACGAAACATTTCTTTTTTTCAAAAACGCAGCTTTATACCTCTCATTAACTCCAATAATTATAACTGTCCTGGTCATTATTATGTTTCTGTTTCAGAAGGTACCTCCACGACCAACATTGTTTGACTTCCGTGGAGTCTTTATGGTCAACTATTTCACAGACAACTGGGAGAATGTTGAAAACTTTCAGGCCAGGCCAGATGACATTCTCATTGCGACATATCCTAAAGCTGGTCAGTGTGAGAAAGTGAGATACCGGTACTCCAGTAGTTTGCATGAAATGAAATGAAAGGGACGTTCACCCATAACTCTCTCTCTCTCTCTCTCTCTGTCTCTCTCAGGCACTACATGGGTCTCGTATATTCTAGACCTTCTGTATTTTGACCAGACATCTTTAAAGTGTCAGACATTCATCCCTATCTATGACAGAGTACCTTTCCTGGAAGTCATGTATCCTCCTTATCCTCCAGGTTTGAGCATGAGTTTCCTATACAGGAGTTACTCCTAAAAAAGAGAGAAAAATAAATACCTGTATGCAACTCCCAGTCTGCTTTAATTCCATTATCATAATATAAACACATACGGTACATGCTTGCCTTTTGGTAAACTGAAGTTTATCCTCACAGGTGTCTGAAAGGTAATGTTCTTTGTAGGATTATTACTGTATATTATTACTGTTACATATTATTTAATGTAACAGGACTTTGCAGAGCCTTCAGACATACTGTATGTTACATTGCAGAACAGAGGGGGGAAAAAATCCCAATTTAATATTAAAGAAGTTGTTGACTCCCAATGACAACATCCTGCAGAGCTCACCTTTATTCCTCCATACAGGGACAGAACTGGCAGATAAACTGACCACGTCTCCTCGCCTCATCAAAACCCATCTTCCAGTCCAGTTGGTGCCAAAGTCCTTCTGGGAGCAAGGCTGCAGGGTACAGCATATATGTACCGTAATACATATTTTTAAATCAATTATAACCCCATTACTTTGACATGCAGTACAATGTAATCAAATATACTGAGGAAGTAGTAAGGGAGTTATTGAATCTTGGGCACGTCTGTATATTCACACAGATATCGGGTTCAGTGTTCTTTGCTTGTGTCTTTGTTAACACACAGTCACGGTTTAACTATTACATTACATTGCTTTTCCTTTTTCCTGGGAGCAGAAGGTCCCAGGTTCGAGTCCTGTCAAAGTGTCCCTGAGCAAGACACTGCCCCTAATTGCTCCCCACCTGCGCCCCCCTGTGGGCAGCACTCAGCTGGGCAAATTAGCTGAAAACCGAATTTCACCCATGGGATGAAATTGTTCTAGTCATTATTCTAGTTTGTCTGTTGAGTAATTTCAGTGATTTCTTTAAATAGGTTGTCTATGTGGCTCGGAACGCCAAAGACAATGCAGTGTCCTATTTCCACTTTGATCGAATGAACATGTCCCAGCCAGAGCCAGGAGACTGGAGCAGCTACCTTCAGAGATTCATGGACGGAAAGCGTGAGTATAAAATTAAGTAATAGAAACAGCTAGTTTATAATGGGATCATCAATATGTTTTGTCTAGAAGTTCATTAATTTGTTCTTCTATGGTTTCAGTGGTGTTTGGATCTTGGTATGACCATGTAACTGGCTGGTGGGAGAAACAGGCTCACTCTAAACTCCACTACATGTTTTATGAAGATCTGATTGAGGTGCACATACTGAATTTGTTTGTGCTTAACATTTGGTGGCCAATCTACAAGCTCACAATGCGTCGCAATGCGAAGCATTCTGAGCTTGTAGATTTGGTTTGGTAAAGATATTTTAGTGTAGAGGTAAAATAGAAGGGTATCTAGACATTTTAGACCTGGTGCTATACCTATAGGTTGTTTTACCTTTAATGCCAGCTGCGCCCGCTGTGTCACATACACCTCTGTGTCTCAAATAGCAACATATTTTATTTTCTCATTTTTTTTAGTAGGCCTACGAAAGTTAAAAAAAACCTTAGGTTAGGTTTTAGGAGGCATTTTTAGAATCGGCCTATAATGTCTAAAAGGGCTAGTATAGACCCCTGGGGAAACCAGTCAAATACGTATAGGGTTTAAGTATTTAATTCAGAATTTAGAGAACTCTTTATTATATTTATTATATACACAACAGAAATAATCCTATCACTGCTTAGGGCAGCGGTGGCCGAACGGTTTGCGGAGCGGTCTTGATATCGGAAGGTCGCTAGTTCGTATCCCCGGACCGTTCGTATTACCACCGCTGAAGTGCCCTTGGACAAGGCATTGAACCCCTACCATGAAATGTTCTATGAGCAGGGCCTGGCTGTAAACAAGTTATTAAGCTTAGTCCAGTTACCCTGGGTAAACATAGTACCTTTCCTTTCCTTTGCTTGTGTTAACAGGACACTGGACTAGAGATAGACAGACTGTGCTCCTTTCTTGGTTTGTCACCATCAGCCGAAGAGAAGGAGAGAATCAGAGCAGGTGTGCAGTTTGACAGTATGAAGAGCAACACAATAACCAACTATTCGACTGACTCAGCTATGGATTTCAAAGTATCTCCCTTCATGCGGAAAGGTGAATAAATAATATAATATAATAATAAAGAGGGGATAATTAGCCAATTTCTCAGTCACGAGCTCCTCCGATTTGAATTGTCCCTCCCTGCTCATGTCATGACTCAGCCATAATCAAATCAGTAAGCTCCATATATAGGCACAAAATGGGGCATGCCAAATGCCTATATATGGGAATATATGATGACATCAGGGATCTCCATATGGGCATTACAGGGGCAAGAACTGACAGATACAGAGATCTCCATATATGGGCATACAACAAGGGACTCTCCATATATGGTCATTAAAGGGACAAGGCCTGACAGATACAGAGATATCCATATATGGGCATATCAGCATGCCCATAATATAACCTTAGTAGGCGGTGTATATGGTTTGGAGCCAGGCTATAATAACCTCTTGCAGATGTGCTATCTACAGGGTTCTTAGTCCTACATCAAGTCAGTCAAACTGTCCTTAATTATTCCTTTTCTGTTTATTTTCCTTGTGGCATATCTAGAATATGATTATATTATTAATATATTATTATACAATGTTGTGAAGAACCAGTAGTCAATTAGTAAGTAGGCCTATTACTTTTATGTACCTAGGACATGATATAACATAACAATAAAGAACACCTTGAATCTTTTGATTGATTGATTTTCCAGGAAAGGTTGGTGACTGGAAGAACCATTTCACTGTGGCCCAGAATGAACACTTTGATGAAGACTACAAGAAAAAGATGAAGAATCCCACACTACAATTCCGCACAGAAGTTTAGATATGTCTGGTCAGGGTGGATCAACCTACTTGTACATTAAAATACTGACTTGATGCATGATATGGTGCTGATGTGCCTCAAGCCTGATTTATCCTAGGTTGCACATTGTGTTTTCTACAAGTTCGGTTTGCGATGCATTGTGAGGTTGTAGATCTGCTATTTCTGGTGCGAGACACCGGTGTGTAACCAAGTGATCAACCCTTATATCATACAGTAGTGATGGCACCTAAATTCCTCAATGAATTTGATGTTAATTGGTTTAATGGGTAACATTAACATGGAATAAATATTGTTGGCTATTTTTATTGATTCAATGTGATTTCTGGATGGAATATAAATCGATCTGAACCTTACAGTAAAATAATACAACATTGTTTCATTTCACACATATTTCTGGTAAAAGATATTTAAAAAACACAAGAAAGTTTCATTCTCTCAGAGTATATAGTGTATACATTAGCCTATGCTTCTTACCCAGAAAAAGGTATAATGGTTCAAGTTAAGTGTGACATATATATGCTGTAGACATAACATTGATATTATTAATATTGGTTTCTTTGGACTTGTCTGCCATCGGGATCACTGTTTTTCATTTCAGCGCAATATTGTGAACTGTTATTTATTCTGGCAATAATTACTACTAAACCGGTTACCTGTCTATTGGCTGGTTAGCTTTTGAGTCCTATTCTGTGTATGACTAGCTGATGCTGAGCTTGGCGAATCCCAATAGGTTAACATTATCAGGAATTTCACTCGCATCCAAGCCTGATTCCAGTTTGAAGGTAACATTTCTGTTGTTCTGAGGATCATCAACGATCTTTTGTAAATTGGCAGCAACAATGACTAGGTCTTTACCATTGATCAGACTGGCTGAGACCAACTCCTGAGCCACCCCATTAGCTGAGTCTCTACCAGGCATGAAATCAAATTCGATGTTATTGAGTTCCTTATTTACATCCCTCAGCTTCAGCACCAGGCTGATGGGGACGGCATTGGTGCTTAATGCTAGCGGATCCGGTCCAGCCGGTGGTCCATGTAAAGAACTTTCTGTACTTGCAGGGGCCGTTGATAAGGCCTCTCCGCCCATCTCTTCAGCATTCTCAGTGCTCTCCTGGGCTGGAACGTATGGCTGAAGACATGGGGTGCCAACTATTGGCGAAAATCTCAAAATATCCACATTCTGTGATGCGTTGTCCTTCACCCTGGGTGACCGCAGAGCTGCCACTGCAGTCTTCCCCTCCTCACTCTCCTCGTCCATCTGATGGTCGCTCCACTCCCATTCTCCATCCTCTGTCTTGTGGAGACGACCGCTGAATCCAGGAACACGGTGCACCGTTTTTGATCGATCCGATATTTTTGGTCCCTTAAGAGTCTTCTTCAAGTACTGATTGTTCTTGGCTTTTTTTGTGAAGAATTTGTGCTTTAACAATTCAGCAGCAGTAGGCCTTTTCTCTGGGTCTTTCTGTAAACACAGGGAGATCATCTTCCTGAAGGACTTTCCGTATTTCTCCACCATCTTTTTGTCTTTTAAGCCTGTCTCCAGGCAGGGAGGGTCATTCTTCAGGATCAACAGCAGCACCTTCAGGGGTTCTTGTGTGTGATACGGTGGGGCTCCGGTGGCGAGTTCAATGGCTGTTATACCGAAACTCCAGATGTCAGCTTTGACGTTGTAACCCCGCACATGCTCTATGACCTCTGGGGCAATATAGTAAGGAGTACCTACAATTGTATGTCGCACATTTCTGGTCATGTCTCCTCCACCATCTAAGAAGGCGCTCACACCAAAGTCTGCAATTTGCACTGAGCCATCGTTGCCAAGAAGAATATTTGCAGGCTTCAGATCCCTGTGAATCTGTCCATTTTTATGTATGTATTCAAGCCCCTTCAACACTTCTCTGAGGATGGTGGCGATGCAGGCTTCATCCAACACTCCGTTCTTGTGTTCACCGTACAATTTAGTATGCTTGATGATGTCATACAAAGAGCCACCTTTGAGTAGCTTCATCACCAACCAGAGTTCATCCTTAACCACAAATGAGGTGTAGAAAGGGACGATGTTTGGATGGTGACACTGTCTCAAAGCTTGGCTCTCTTTCAGTATCTCATCCATGCTGGTCTGACACGTTTCCAGGTTGATGCGCTTGATGGCCAGCTGTTCCTTTCTGGACTCACAATATGCTGTCTGGACCACAGCCGTGGAACCACTCCCTATCACCTTGTCCTCATTGAGAACATAATCATCCTTATTGTTTGACCAGGATTGAGAGCACTCCTCTGCCATCCTTTTGTAAACTGGCTGTACACTGCAAACAAACAGTGTGGTTAAACTCTTGTAAAAACAACTCAATAATGCACTGGTTGACTGGGAACTATACCGTTGCAGGGGAGTGGGACTACAACTTAACAAAATTATGCCTATGTCATATATGACTACTAGCAGGTTCTCTTTGTTCTCTGGTGGAGTGGTTACTCAGGGATGGAAGGCCTGTGAAGCCTCTTTATGCAATTCAGATCCTTTAGAGGATGATTTAGAAAGTGAGTGATTGCTTACTTTCATCTGTTCTTAAGCTGACCGCCTGTGATGCTCTCATCATCACTATGATGTCACTACGAGTCAGCCAATGCCCAAATATAGAGTTCTGGGTCAGCCTCGCCCCAAATATGGAGATCCCTGATGTCAGTCTCTGCTGGCAACCATAGTAATCTGATATCAATTGTGTTGGGTAACCATAGCAACCTGACATCAACAAACACGGATGCCATGAAAATATTTTGTAACATATTGCCTTCAAGGTTAACAACAGCAAGTGTTGAGTGACACTTAGCAGCTTCGTGTCACTGGCTTCCATTGAAGATTACTTGTAGCCTGTCACTTTGTCGGCACTAGTGTAAACACAGCATTAAGTTGGCAGGCTGTGACACAGTAATCGTCACTGTCACTAAAAGTAGGCCATATGCCCAAATATGGAGTTCTAGGTCAGTCTTGCCCAGATATGGAGATCCATAAAGTGAGATTGTACTCCGAGTAGCAATGTCGGTGGTTCACGCACCCAGTGCCGCACACGCACGGACACACACGCTTTAATGCTTTAATCTTCACCTTTATTACAATTCATGTACAAGTAAATAAATCTTGAGAATGTTCAAGAAAATTTGTATTTTGATTAGTGTTGCCACAGAAACAGCTGACAGCGTGACATCAGGGCATGATGTCACATCAGCCTATAAAAGCATTGCACATAGAACTATTCTGCAGATATACTAGTCAGCATAAGTATTAGAAAGTAGTCTATGCATTAGGGAAGTACCTGTTTATGACCAGGTTTTAGCAACTGACTAGTTCACAGAGCTCCCTCCCCCCAGCGCCTAAGGTGAGATACAGATACCCATAAGCTATAAAGTCCACAAATAGGACTAAGCTCTACTGACGGTTTCAATTAGTGTTTCACTGTTGTCTGTACCAAATGACCATAATGTACCGAACAATAAATATGTTCTTGGATTGAGGTCTAGGGATAGAAATATTATTAGGTCTTGGGGGTTGTTAACAAGAAATAAACTAAAGCTTGCAGCTTGCTACCCTCTTTTCCCATCGCTTCAGGAAGAAAATGACGAAGGGAACGTCCTCCTTTGGAAAGCGGCACAACAAGACGCACACTTTGTGCCGTCGCTGTGGATCCAAGGCCTACCACCTGCAGAAGTCCAGCTGTGCAAAGTGTGGCTATCCAGAGAAACGCAAGAGAAAGTACAACTGGAGTGCTAAGGCCAAGAGGAGGAACACCACAGGCACTGGCCGTCTTAGACACCTGAAGGTCGTCTATCGCAGATTCAGGAATGGCTTCCGGGAGGGGACTACCCCTAAACCAAGGCGGGCAGCAGTTGGCCCGTCCGGCGCCCCTTAAGTGGACTGCGCTATTCGTTGCTACTTGGGCAAAGCTAACTTGTTCCTGGTGACTTTTTCACAGTTGGCTTTCAGTGTTGCTGCACTGTAAGAAAAAAAGCTTACAGCTTGTTTGGAGCCTGTAGATCTGCTATTGTCAGTGCAAGTAACTACTATAAATAAATTGATTTGTTGTACCTTACAGTAAAATACGAAGATCTTCTTTTTTCTGTTTCCACGCACATATTTCCGGTAACATAAAAAAATAAAAGAAAAAAATAAATCATGTCACTGACTTTTATTGTAAAGTACTCAATGTCGCCTTGTAGTGTAAATGCAGGATAAGGGGCCATGTCCAAAGCTTTGGATATCATGTCAACAAAGCCTTTATTGATGTCCCTATGAACCATTACTGTTGGTGTGCCTGAAAGTCCTGTCATCTGAATTATTAGCACAAATAGCCTATAGCTGGAACAATGTAAACATGAATTTCATGGTTGTAGTATAATGAATTCAATGTCGGTCGTAAATTACTAGCATGTCAGATACAATCATTAGTATCAACTATCAAATGACCAACACTCCACTCCAAAAGTTAAACTATTATCTATTTGAGGCACCCAGGCGTTACGCCGTTGGTGGGTCTTGAAACTACCCACCTGGTTGAAACTCTTGTCACACTGTTTACAGTGGTAAAGTTTTTCTCTGGTGTGGGTTCACTGTTGTGTCTTCAAAGTTAGTACTTGACTGAAACACTTGTCCCCCTGTTTACAGTGCAAACGTTTTTCTTCAGTGTGGAGAGGAGACGCTGGTTACTAGCTAACTGAATGAAAGAAACTCTTGTTGCACTGTTTACAGTGAAAAGGTTTTGCTACAGGACGGATACACTGGTGTGTGTGCAGGCCATCTAACTGATCGAAACGTTTGTCACAATGTTCACAAATGTGAGTTTTCTTATCTGTGTAAGTCATCTGATGTCGGTTTACTTCTCTTGGTTGAGTTAAAGTGTTGGTTAACTGTTGACAACTGTAATATCTTGGTTCGTCTGTGCCTCCTGGCTGGCTATGGAGCTGGTTCTTTCCTGACAGGCTGCTGGGAGGATCTGTCCACTTCTCAGCATTTCGCAGTAGGTATTGATGTGGCTCAATGAGCAGATTCTTCAGCATTTGGCAGTAGAGATTGTCGTGGCTCGTTTTCAAGTGTTTATATTAGAAGACCTGAGACGTGAAGGCGTATGGACATTCAGGACAGGACAATACCTGAGTCCTGGACGATTGGGACACGACTGCTTCCATGACTGGAAAGCTGCTGATATACAACGACTGCGATGGGACAGAATGTGGTTTGATTGATTGATTGAAATCTTTATTAACAGTTTGCAGAATTACAGTACATTTCAAGCACAAACTCAATACAAAGACTGTTAACTGTGAGTGGACGACCCAATTAAGCCTTACACTTGTTTACAACAGGGTCCACATTGTTCAATTCATCAAAACATTTAGAGACAAACAAATAGACACTTCTATGTAGTTAAAGAACAGAACAGGAATTCATCATATAGGAAGCGAAAAGGGAAAAAATATATATATACAGTGAGGGGAACAGGGGGATAAAAGAAAAGAAAACGAAAGACAGAGTGTAGGGCGCCTGCACACATCACCATGCGTTGATGCCATGTGTGCATATGTGCAGGCACCCAACACCACGTCCATACAAAAACATAGTACAATCCATAGTACAAAGACAGAGTGTAGGGCGCCTGCACACAACACCATGCGTTGATGCCATGTGTGCATATGTGCAGGCACCCAACACCACGTCCATACAAAAACATAGTACAATCCAGATAAAAATTCAGCTTTTACAGAGGCCAGTTTCGAATTGCAGCCATCCGTAGGTGCCCTTTGAGAGCAGTTTTGAAGGAGCCAAGGGATTCACATGTCTTAATGACTGTTGGTAGGGCGTTCCACATTTTGGTCGCATAGGAGCGAAAAGAATTTAGTCCCTTGTTTGTGCCGAATCTGGGTTGTACATGGTTTGTTGCACTCCCTCTGGTGTTGTGGGTGTGGACTTCGTTTACATTAAGGAAGTATTTAGACAGGTACATGGGTATCTTGGTGGTGTATCTAATCTTGTGGACCAGACCCATTGCAAGATGCTGTACTCTGTCGTCGACCCTAAGCCATCCCAGCCTGTCAAAGTGGGCAGGGGTGAGGTGGGTTCGGGGGGTGAGGCCAAGTAGGAGCCTGACCAGTTTGTTTTGGGAGGTCTGGAGCCTTGTTTTAAGGGCCTTTGAGGTGCTGTGGTACCAGGAGGTGGATGCATAGTCAAAGAAACCTTGTACAAGGGCTCCTGTTAAGGTCTTCAAGGTGTTTTTGTCGACCAGTGAGGAGATCCTGTAGAGGAATCTTGTTCTTTGATTGACTTTTTTGATTACGTTGGTGGCCATCTTATCACCGGAAAGATTGGCCTCCAGGATGGAACCTAGGTAGGTAATTTGATCCTTCCGTGTGATAATATCATCACCAACTCTAACCAAGAAGCCATCTGCCTTTTTGAGATTACTATTTGATCCGAAGAGAATGGATTCAGTTTTTCCCAGGTGTAAGGATAGTTTGTTATCAGCGAGCCAGGTGCAGATTCTACCGAGTTCAGAGCTGAGGGTCTTTTCAACCTGCAGTTTGTTCCTGTCCGAGACCAGCAGTGCTGAGTCGTCTGCGAACAGGAACAAGTTGCAGTCACAAGCTGAAGTCATGTCGTTTACATATATTAGGAACAGTAAAGGCCCTAGTATGCTTCCTTGTGGGACGCCACAGCTCACTGGGAGGGGGGGGGACAGTGTTCCGTTCACTTCCACCATCTGTTCTCTCCCCTCCAGGTAGGATTGCATCCAGCTCACTGATGTGCTATCAAAACCAATAGCTTTAAGCTTGTTAACCAGTATGGAGTGGTTCACGGTGTCAAAAGCCTTTTGGAGGTCCAGCATGACCATGCCGCAGTATTTTCCAGCATCCACCTCGTGTTTGATGTGGTCGCTCAAATAGAGAAGGCATGTGTCAGTGGAGTGGGATGTTCTGAAACCAGATTGGAACTCGTACAACAATTTATTAGTGGCAAGATACTTTTCAACCTGTTCATAGACTATTTTTTCCATCACTTTCGAGATGGAGCTTAGAATAGAAATAGGGCGGTAGTTGCCGGGTTCTAATTTACTCCCTTTTTTGTACAGGGGGGTTACTTTGGCCAGAGTGGGAACTCACTGAGTCCTCTAATCGTCACTATGTCACTAAAAGTAGGCCATATGCCCAAATATGGAGTTCTAGGTCAGTCTTGCCCAGATATGGAGATCCATAAAGTGAGATATTTGTACTCCGAGTAGCAATGTGTAGCCCGACACACACCGGCGCCGCGCAGCAACGCGCCGCGCCGCACACGGTCACAGACGGTGTGTGGTGGGCTTCAGAAACCCTAACAGTGGTTTACGCACCCACAGTGCCGCACACGCACGCACGCACGCATCATGAGTGATGATGAAGATAGAAATATATAAGAAAATCCAGACTATGAATAGGCCTTTAGTATAGAACACCTGTGTTCCCAATACATTTTTACAGAATTAGCTGAATTAGCCCTGCGTGTCCTTGTTTCTTCTTCCCCAAGCAAGTCAGTTCAGTCAAAGAAAGAAAGAAAGAAAGAAAGAAAGAAAGAAAGAAAGAAAGAAAGAAAGAAAATTCAGCGAATCATCGTGGACTATCTCTGAAATTGATGAGAAAACAATAAATGGAGTTGTTATTACTTGGTTGGTTCGTTGTTGTTGTTATGGAGGATGGAGCATACACAACACTATCATAACATATTTACTTTTAAGTGTTTAAGTAGTCCCGTCCTGTTGTGACCACCATTCCGGTTTCGCACAAGCCCAAATAACTTTGACCTTAATGGATCTCCGTAGCAAGTGGAAGATCTACAAGCTACAAACGTCTTGCGTGGCGAATAGGCGATGCGTTAATTGCTTGAAGATCTGTTATTTTACATGTGACCTTGTCTCGCTACGAAAGTTGGGGTTCTTTTCTTCTTCACATCGGACTGATCGGAGCTGAAACTAAAATCTACAAGGTAAATTGTGAATTGTGATTATAGTTGAAATTTAATACCGTATGTAAATGTCGTATAACGATAAATGCCACGTACGTGTGTCGTACTCGGGGGAGAACAAACAGTAGTATTTGAAAATAAACATTTGCTGCCAACTAAACATAGATCGTTTTAGAAAGACAATATGGCTACCACCATATAGCTACCGTATATCAACTACAATCTATGAACATGCCGTCGTGAGGTCGGCAGTCGATGCTGCTTTAATAAGAAAATTGTGAATTGTGATTATAGTTGAAATTTAATACCGTATGTAAATGTCGTATAACGATAAATGCCACGTGTGTCGTACTCGGACATATAGGGGGGAGAACAAACAGTAGTATTTGAAAATAAACATTTGCTGCCAACTAAACATAGATAGTTTTAGAAAGACAATATGGCTACCACCATATAGCTATACCGTATATCAACTACAATCTATGAACATGCCGTCGTGAGGTCGGCAGTCGATGCTGCTTTAATAAGAAAAGTTAAAAGTACATTTTATATGCACCATGGCATGTCTCCGTCTGTCTGTACGTAACTCGAGAACCGTGTTCGCCACACCCAAATTCGACACGGGCCCGGTGTCGAGTCGGTTGGACGGGACCCACGGTTCTCGTTGTCCAGAACCGCCCCCAAAAGGCCTCTGCCCCCCTGCCCATGGTCCATATGGAGCTGGCGGTGCTGGCCTGTTCTGACATCGCAAACACGGACACAGAGACCCATACAGAAATCTCCATATATGGGAATAAAAGGGACACATACAGAAATCTGGCCTGTCATTGCGAACGCAGTGATTGCGAATGCAATGAGCACTTACTATGAGACCTAGCAGATCATGTCTGTCTGTGTGTCAGTCAGACACACAGACAGACAGACAGACATGATCTGCAGGGTCTCCGCTGCGTTCGCTTCCCGCGTTTGCGCGTCTTACTGCATTTCCAACCAAGGCCCATTATGTATTCAGCATGGCCTGTCTCAGTATATAAATGGACCTGTTTGCTTGTTTTCTTCATTCCTGCCCTGATGAAGACTCCTGTGAGTCGAAACATTAAACTTTTCAGTATTTTGTTATCGTTGGATAAGATTTGGTCCACAATTCCAAGCTGTATTAATGTTGGTACCATAGGAGAGATAACAGGCAAACGTTGATCAAAATAACAATTATTTTACATTCTCTAATTGTGTAAACCAAATGGACCCAGAAGTGTCTATTTGGTTTCATTTTACACTCTCAAGAGTTAAAGATCTAAGGGTCCATTTGGTTACCAACTTTCTATCATTTAGCTGGGGACCATATGCACCTTGAATCCCCTCAAGGACCAATGGTGGTCCCTGGACCACTGGTTGAACACCACTGTGTTATAATAATGTAGCTTCTGTTGCAAGGACTCAAATTAATTCAAAGGACAGGTTTTAAACTTTACTCCGGTATTTACTTTATTTAAAGCCTGAACGATGCTTACAGAAAATAGGAGGTCTAGGGATAGAAATATTATTAGGTCTTGGGGGTTGTTAACAAAAAATAATCAGAAATAAACTAAAGCTTGCAGCTTGCTACCCTCTTTTCCCATCGCTTCAGGAAGAAAATGGCGAAGGGAACGTCCTCCTTTGGAAAGCTGCGCAACAAGACGCACGCTTTGTGCCGTCGCTGTGGAGCAGGGGCGTGGCACCTGCTGAAGAAGTTCTGTGCAGCCTGTGCCTATCCAGCGAAAAAGATGAAGAACAGGAGTGCTAAGGCCAAGAAGAGGACCGCCACCGGCACTGGCCGTCTTAGACACCTGAAGGTCGTCTATCACAGATTCAGGAATGGCTTCCGGGATGTAAGTATTGTTTTCCCAGATTTGCCACAATCTTCGCTATCTTTAACTAACTAAGAGCTCCTCCTGACGCATCTGTTTAAATGTCCTGATTTTTTATATTCATTTGTATCTTATCAATAACACATTGTTTGTATTGCCATTTGTATTAAAGACATGGGGCTATTGACTGATGTGATCACATATTGCCATGTTAATATAAAGGAACCTTGAAGAAGAAAGCAAAAGCAAGCACAGTTGGGTGCACGGTTCTGGAAGATACTAGACTTTTCAAAAAGTATTTATATAAAGTCGTTTACGCCGTGGACAAAGCCAACTCGGATCATGACAAATCAGGACAATAAACACAATGTTTTGGGCCGATCAAATAATTGAAGCAGGATAAACACTTTTTGTTTTGTTTTTCTTCTTACAAATTACCGTATTTGTGTTTATTGTCATGATTTTCACGATCTGAGTTGGCTTTGTCCACGGTGTAAACATCTTTATATAAATACTTTTTGAAACGTCTATGAAGAAAATGAATGGGGAATTCACTTCTGGGTCTAGGATTCTTGCTTTATTTAGTTTCCCCCAGCAGTGTGGGTGTAAAGAAACCTTCTTAACTGTTTACGTGATGATGATTAATTAAGATCAATTTGTCATCTCCTCAGTGGGTTAACTGTAACTAGTCGCTAGCCGATGATCGCACAGTTGTTGACCAAAGGCAGTGGTGGAGAGGCGACAGAAACAGCAGGAGGATCAACAGCATGGCAAAAAATAAAATAAAACAGCGGAGTGTGACAGACAGTGTGTTGCTAGGCTAAGGCTAGCCGCTTCCTGAGCACTGAGCAGCTACAGGATAAGTTAGCTCACGGAGCTAACTGGAGGAATCGTTGCGATCCAGTCAACCAAAGACTAATCGCGCAGGGACCGTTGAAGGAGAGTCCGGGCAGTACCTCACAGACAGTAGCTGTGGTGGATTGAGCTCAGGTCTCAGGGGAGCCAGGAGGATGATCCGGAGTGCTTGGCCCACTGACACTGTAGCTGCACTGGTTACTGACGCCGGCCAGCCCTAAAGCCGCCAGCGATGCAGTCGACTCGGGGAAAACTGGTCCCAGCCAACAAGGGCTAGAACCGCACCGGGACCGATAGAAGAAGTCCGGGTAATTTCCAGGAGTAGTTCCAGGAGAGAGCCCCAAAAGAGTCCCAGTGAGGCAGCTACGTCCGTAAAGCAATCGGTGGAGCCAGCAGGTGAGTAAACGATCCGACTGAAGCCAGAAGGGGATGAGTCAAATTGTTGAAATTGTTGAAATGTTTTAAAAATAGCAGAGAAGAGAACGATTAAAACAGAGCAAAAAAAGAGTTGCTAAATAACGTAGAAAACTAGATCTAAAACTAATCTAAAACTCAGATGGAGAAGCGGCGTCCAACAAGCGCCAGCGTCCTCTCACATCCGGCTATTTTAAATAATTACTAAAAAGACTTGCCCAACACTGGTAGTGTGTACTGTGTATATGCTATAGTAGAGGGTGTATATAGTAGTAGTATATAGTAGAGCTGCTACAGTATATATTTACTCTTGGAGTGAGAAGTAAAACAAATATGAAGTCTTGAATAAAGTCATTGGTTTAAGAAAACAGACAATCCACACAGAAAAGCTAAAATATTCACTATACCAGTTGCATATCAATGATTGTCCCCTCTCTAAAATCGGTTATCGGTATCAGACCGTACAAATTCTGGCTGTTTTTCTTCATTTATTTAGCAGGTTGCTACATTTTCCCCAACAATGCGTATAACATCAGGTGTTTTCACAAACTGAAAGAGCCAGACAGATTGGTTTGACTTTATTTACTTTATTGTTAAGTCTTTCAAAATTATTACAAGTGATTTTGTTTTTTGTACTTTTAGACATTCGAGACATAAGATGTCTCTCTTCTTTGAATCTATACAAAAGTGATTAAGCCTGTTTTATAGGGTCTGGTTTTGTTTGAAGCTTATTGGTAAAATGGCTTTTTTCCACTGCTTTATCCCCATTTATATAGTGGCGTGGAGGAAGTGGAGGAAGTGTTATATATACGATGATATAATAAGTCCAGAAGGTCAGTGGATCACAGAAACAATACCGAAGGAAGGAAGTGGAGGAAGTGTTATATGCGATGATATAATAAGTCCAGAAGGTGAGTGGATCACAGAAACAATACCGAAGAACCCCACACCCCCACAACCAAAAAAACCAAAACCAGGAACAAGTGGAGGAACCACCAAGGAACCACCGAGGAACCCCGGTCCACCAACCTCGGAACCATGATATGTAGGGTAAGTGTTTTATTTATTGTGATAATAATCATTGCTCATTCCAATATAGCGCCTCCATGGCAGCTGTGGTAACTGCATTTGTTACTCTGCTGAGCTCTGCTGTTCACCGAAACCAATTCCTAACATGTTGGCATGTATGGCAATAAAGGCTTCTGATTCGGCTATGAGCTTGTAGACCTGCTATTTTTCAATGGCTAAAGTATAACATAATGCTTGAAAAACCAAAAGGGGTTCCCGCCCAGAATGGGTTAAGAGCTGAACAAACACTATACCAAATGTTTCAGCGCGTGCATGGTGGTACTCATGGCAATATCCCAAGGTTGGCAGGTCTGGTTCAGTAGAGGGGTGAGCTGAGAAGATGGAACTGACTTTGCGTTGTTTCTTGTTTCAGAGGAGTTCCCTGACTGAGTAGGACTACGCCTCCTGTCCTGCCCTTCTTTGTTTTCTTCAATAAAATATGTTCAGAGGAGTTCACTGAGTAGGACTACGCCTCCTGTCCTGCCCTTCCTTGTTTGTTCAATAAAATATGTTCTGAAACGCCACTGTAATCAAGTCTTGTGTGCTTTTCTTTTTTTGGTGTGTATGGATCTTCCATTGGCATGATGCAGGGTGCACGGTTCTGGAAGATACTAGACTTTTCAAAAAGTATTTATATAAAGTCGTTTACGCCGTGGACAAAGCCAACTCGGATCATGACAAATCAGGACAATAAACACAATGTTTTGGGCCGATCAAATAATTGAAGCAGGATAAACACTTTTTGTTTTGTTTTTCTTCTTACAAATTACCGTATTTGTGTTTATTGTCATGATTTTCACGATCTGAGTTGGCTTTGTCCACGGTGTAAACATCTTTATATAAATACTTTTTGAAACGTCTATGAAGAAAATGAATGGGGAATTCACTTCTGGGTCTAGGATTCTTGCTTTATTTAGTTTCCCCCAGCAGTGTGGGTGTAAAGAAACCTTCTTAACTGTTTACGTGATGATGATTAATTAAGATCAATTTGTCATCTCCTCAGTGGGTTAACTGTAACTAGTCGCTAGCCGATGATCGCACAGTTGTTGACCAAAGGCAGTGGTGGAGAGGCGACAGAAACAGCAGGAGGATCAACAGCATGGCAAAAAATAAAATAAAACAGCGGAGTGTGACAGACAGTGTGTTGCTAGGCTAAGGCTAGCCGCTTCCTGAGCACTGAGCAGCTACAGGATAAGTTAGCTCACGGAGCTAACTGGAGGAATCGTTGCGATCCAGTCAACCAAAGACTAATCGCGCAGGGACCGTTGAAGGAGAGTCCGGGCAGTACCTCACAGACAGTAGCTGTGGTGGATTGAGCTCAGGTCTCAGGGGAGCCAGGAGGATGATCCGGAGTGCTTGGCCCACTGACACTGTAGCTGCACTGGTTACTGACGCCGGCCAGCCCTAAAGCCGCCAGCGATGCAGTCGACTCGGGGAAAACTGGTCCCAGCCAACAAGGGCTAGAACCGCACCGGGACCGATAGAAGAAGTCCGGGTAATTTCCAGGAGTAGTTCCAGGAGAGAGCCCCAAAAGAGTCCCAGTGAGGCAGCTACGTCCGTAAAGCAATCGGTGGAGCCAGCAGGTGAGTAAACAATCCGACTGAAGCCAGAAGGGGATGAGTCAAATTGTTGAAATTGTTGAAATGTTTTAAAAATAGCAGAGAAGAGAACGATTAAAACAGAGCAAAAAAAGAGTTGCTAAATTGTGGTGTAATGTCATTACCTGGGTGAACACATTAATGATGACGTCATACTAGGGTGCCCGGATGGGGTTTATGTGACAAGCTATACCTACTTGTAAACACACGTGTATTGTTGCCCCTGCAAACTATCGTTCAGTAAACTATATTACCCAAGCTCTGGTAGTATTCCTTGCCTCCAACAAAGAACACAACATGGTATCAGAAGTGGAGCTACTTTGAGCAACGGTGCGCGGCGAGAGAAAGTGACTTTATTCGAGAGAAAAACAGTACACACGAGCCGGCATGAACGTGGACGGGGGAGCGGCGGCGCCGGCAGCAGCAGCAGCGGTGAATGCAGCACCTCCGATGGCGACGTTTACCATCAAACCACCGGAGCCTTTCGACTTCGCAAAGCCACACGAGTGGGAGAAGTGGATAAGGAGGTTTGAACGTTTTAGACGGGCGAGCAACCTGGACTCTTCCTCCGAAGCAAACCAGCTGAATACACTGGTATACTGTATGGGGGACGAGGCTGACGACGTGCTACGCGGGATGGTCCTGACGGCCGATCAGCGACAGAGGTATGCTACAGTCAAAGACGGATTTGACAAGTTCTTCATCCCGAAGAAAAACGTCATATATGAACGGGCCAAATTCAACAAGAGAGTACAGCAGCCTTCAGAGCCAGTGGACGTGTTCATCACAGCACTGTATGCACTAGCAGCGACCTGTGAGTATGGTGATCTACACGATGAGCTCTTGAGGGACAGAATAGTAGTGGGAATTAAAGATTCATCCCTGTCAGAGAGATTGCAACTGGATAGGGATCTCACTCTAGCAAAAGCCATCACAATGGCCAGACAATCTGAGGAAATTAAGAGGCAGCAGTTTGATCTGAGAGATCTGAGTGCCAGCACACCAGCCATGGATGCTATGCATTTTAAGGGGGGAAAACAAAACACATTCAGAAACAAAGATCAGACACAGGGGCAGTCCAGCAATTGGAAAACTGTTAAACCTGTGCAAACCAGAGTTGAAAATAAACCATGTGGACAATGTGGAAGGTCACCCTCTCACCCAGTGTCACAGTGCCCAGCTAGGAGTGCGGACTGCCACAACTGTGGAAAACGTGGCCATTTTGGAAAAGTGTGCAGATCAAACAAAACTGTACATGAAGTTGCAGAGGATGTGGATGGACTGTTCTTAGGTGAATTGGGCTCTGGTGAGGACCCCTGGATGGCTGACATCGGCATTAGGGGCAGCACAATGTCCTTTAAAATAGACACCGGGGCAGACGTCACAGCCATTTCTGAAGAGATGTACAGAAATGTCATGCACAGAGAGGGGGAGCTAGAGAAAGCCCTCAAACCACTCTATGGGCCGGGTGGTGTTAAATTGACTGTCCTGGGGTCGGCCACAGAAACACTCTCATACAAGGAGAGGAACATTACAGAGAGGGTCTTTGTAGTGAGAGGCCTGCAGGTGGCGCTGCTGAGTAGGGCAGCTTCAGTTAGCCTCAAGTTAGTGGCCAGGGTTGACACTATAACCCAGGAGACAGTTAGGCAGACTTATCCTAAACTGTGCGATGGACTCGGGCTGGTTCAGAAGGCCTACACAATCAAGCTCAAGCCTGACGCACAGCCATTCTCCCTTAAAGTTCCACGGCGTGTCGCTTTGCCACTCATGGGCAAAGTAAAAAAAGAGTTGGAACGGATGGAAAATCTAGGGGTCATCAGCCGCATTGAGGCACCAACAGACTGGTGTTGTGGCATGGTGGTAGCACCTAAGAAGAACAAGGAGGAAGTTCGCATCTGTGTGGACATGACGCCGCTGAACGTGTCAGTTTGCCGTGAAAAATATATCCTTCCCTCTGTAGAGCAGACGCTAGGCATGCTCACAGGAGCACAATTTTTCACAAAGCTAGACGCAAACATGGGTTTCTGGCAGATTCCCTTGGCCAAAGAATCAGCTCTCTACACCACATTTATCACGCCATTTGGGCGTTACCATTTTAACCGCCTGCCTTTCGGCATCTCCTCTGCCCCAGAGCACTTTCAAAACATGATGGTGTCTGAGGTCACGTCCGGCCTAGAAGGCGTAGTCTGTCACATGGACGACATTCTGGTCTGGGGGGCTACGGAGCAGCAGCATGACGCTAGGACGCATGCTGTACTGGAGAGGGCAGTGAAAGCGGGGGTCACACTCAACATGTCAAAGTGTGAGTTTGGGAAGAGAGAGGTCAAGTTCCTTGGTTACATCATCTCAGCAGACGGCATGAGGCCGGACCCAGACAAAACCAGAGCCGTGCAGGACATGAAGGAGCCTACAAATATAAGCGAGCTCAGAAGTTTTCTGGGTATGGTGAACCAGTTAGGGAAATTCTTACCTAACCTGGCAGAGAAGGATAAGGCACTGAGAGATTTGCTGTCCAAAAAGAATATGTGGTGCTGGGGTCATGAACAACAGAGGGCTTTCTGCAGACTCAAACAGGAGCTCTCCACTGCACCGGTCCTCCAGCTCTACGACCCTAACAAGCCACTGAAGATATCAGCGGACGCCTCGTCCTACGGGCTAGGCGCAGTGATGCTCCAGCTGGACAGAGAGGTATGGTCACCAGTAGCGTATGCTTCCAGGTCCCTGACTGACACAGAGCAGCGCTATGCGCAGCTGGAAAAGGAGGCACTAGCACTGACATGGGCCTGCGAGAGGTTTAGTGACTTCATCCTGGGCCTACATTTCGACCTCGAAACCGACCACAAACCTCTTGTGAGTCTACTGGGTGGGCAGGCTCTGGACGCGCTGCCACCTAGGATTCAAAGATTCAGGATGCGCTTAATGAGGTACTCCTACACAATCTTTCACACGCCGGGGAAGAGCCTCACAACTGCAGACACGCTCTCTCGTGCCCCACTCAAAGATGGAGTGATACGGGCAGAAAATGACCTGATGGAGGATACTAATATCTATGTTGACTCAGTGCTGGACAACCTTCCTATGAGTGATAAGTACCTAACTGAGCTCCAAGAGCAGCTGTGTGCTGACAGTGTCTGTGCCCAGGTCATGAAGTACAGTGTCGAGGGCTGGCCTGAAAGACATCAGTTACAGGGCCCGGTCAAGCACTACTGGCATGAGAGAGCACATCTCAGTGTGCACAATGGACTGCTTCTGCGTGGAATGAGGTTGGTGATACCTGCCATTATGAGAAATAATGTTCTTGACAAGATACATGAGGGGCACCAGGGGGTAGTTAAATGCAGAGAACGTGCAGTTCAGACAGTGTGGTGGCCTGGACTGAGCTGTCAGATAAGAGAGCTAGTGCTCAACTGCAGAGAGTGCATCAAAGAAAGGGTTAACCCCAGAGAACCTCTGCTGCCAACCAAACTCCCGGATGGGCCCTGGCAGAAGTTAGGTGCAGATCTATTCACCCTGAGAGAGAAAACATATCTGCTCGTGGTGGATTATTTTTCCAGATTTGTGGAAATAGCACAACTCAGCCCGACTAGGTCCACAGACGTGATAGTCCATCTGAAATCGATGTTCGCACGCAATGGAATTCCCTATCATTTTATGTCTGACAACGGCCCTCAGTTCTCAGGACATGAGATGAAACAGTTTGCAGCTGATTATGGATTTGTGCACGTGACCAGTAGCCCTAGGTACCCGCAGGCAAACGGCGAGGCGGAGCGTGCCGTCCAAACAGTTAAAAACTTGCTCAAAAAGGCCAAAGATCCTTATCTTGCCCTCCTGGCCTACAGGGCCACTCCACTGAGTAACGGCTACAGCCCTGCCCAGTTGCTCATGGGACGTCGTCTTCGCACCACCTTGCCCGTCCTTCCTGAGAGGTTGAGGCCTGCTCTACCAGACCTGCGGGCCCTTCAGCACAAGGAGCGGGAGAAACGGCTGTTGGATGCAAAGTGTTTCGATGAGAGACACAGGGCAAGAGCTCTCACAAAGTTGTCACCTGGTGACCAGGTTTGGATTACTGACGCAAAGGCACAAGGGACTGTGACATCCGTACACGACAGCCCACGGTCCTATCTGGTGTGTGGACCACAAGGGACGCTGCGGAGGAACCGTCAACATCTCGTGCCTATGCCAGAGTCTCAGGATGTGACTCAACCTGTGCGGGAGAACATTCTTCCATGCGCAGGCTCTGGGACCTTGTCTCCATCTGAGCCATCTCAGAACACACCTAGTGGTGTGCGAACAAGGTCTGGCAGGGAAGTTAGGAAGCCACAGAGACTCGACCTGTAAGAAAGAGAAAAAAAAATAAAACATAATGGTGTTTTTGATATTGTAAGGAAAAAAAAAGAAGTGATTTGTTTTTGTGTTCAGGGAATGAGACACATTTGGTTGGGTGTTTAAAAAAAAAAAAAGGACACTGATTTTGTTTTGCTATTTGGATGTTTGACTGTGGTACACTTAATTTTTCTCTTTAATGGCGACGATGTTATTCTTAATGTTATTAATGTTATTTCTGTGAAAAAAAAGGAGAAAGTGAGAAGAGTGAACAGATGTTATTTTGCTGTTTGGGGAGAAGTATTTTGCTTTTGGGGTAAAGAAGAAATGTGATTTTGGTGATTTGAAAATGTGACTTGAGTTTACATGTTACATGATTATTATGATTTGTGATTTGAAAAGAGATTACAGCCCTTGGGTCTTTTCAAGCCTTAGTAAGGGGGATGTGGTGTAATGTCATTACCTGGGTGAACACATTAATGATGACGTCATACTAGGGTGCCCGGATGGGGTTTATGTGACAAGCTATACCTACTTGTAAACACACGTGTATTGTTGCCCCTGCAAACTATCGTTCAGTAAACTATATTACCCAAGCTCTGGTAGTATTCCTTGCCTCCAACAAAGAACACAACAAAATAACGTAGAAAACTAGATCTAAAACTAATCTAAAAACTCAGATGGAGAAGCGGCGTCCAACAAGCGCCAGCGTCCTCTCACATCCGGCTATTTTAAATAATTACTAAAAAGACTTGCCCAACACTGGTAGTGTGTACTGTGTATATGCTATAGTAGAGGGTGTATATAGTAGTAGTATATAGTAGAGCTGCTACAGTATATATTTACTCTTGGAGTGAGAAGTAAAACAAATATGAAGTCTTGAATAAAGTCATTGGTTTAAGAAAACAGACAATCCACACAGAAAAGCTAAAATATTCACTATACCAGTTGCATATCAATGATTGTCCCCTCTCTAAAATCGGTTATCGGTATCAGACCGTACAAATTCTGGCTGTTTTTCTTCATTTATTTAGCAGGTTGCTACATTTTCCCCAACAATGCGTATAACATCAGGTGTTTTCACAAACTGAAAGAGCCAGACAGATTGGTTTGACTTTATTTACTTTATTGTTAAGTCTTTCAAAATTATTACAAGTGATTTTGTTTTTTGTACTTTTAGACATTCGAGACATAAGATGTCTCTCTTCTTTGAATCTATACAAAAGTGATTAAGCCTGTTTTATAGGGTCTGGTTTTGTTTGAAGCTTATTGGTAAAATGGCTTTTTTCCACTGCTTTATCCCCATTTATATAGTGGCGTGGAGGAAGTGGAGGAAGTGTTATATATACGATGATATAATAAGTCCAGAAGGTCAGTGGATCACAGAAACAATACCGAAGGAAGGAAGTGGAGGAAGTGTTATATGCGATGATATAATAAGTCCAGAAGGTGAGTGGATCACAGAAACAATACCGAAGAACCCCACACCCCCACAACCAAAAAAACCAAAACCAGGAACAAGTGGAGGAACCACCAAGGAACCACCGAGGAACCCCGGTCCACCAACCTCGGAACCATGATATGTAGGGTAAGTGTTTTATTTATTGTGATAATAATCATTGCTCATTCCAATATAGCGCCTCCATGGCAGCTGTGGTAACTGCATTTGTTACTCTGCTGAGCTCTGCTGTTCACCGAAACCAATTCCTAACATGTTGGCATGTATGGCAATAAAGGCTTCTGATTCGGCTATGAGCTTGTAGACCTGCTATTTTTCAATGGCTAAAGTATAACATAATGCTTGAAAAACCAAAAGGGGTTCCCGCCCAGAATGGGTTAAGAGCTGAACAAACACTATACCAAATGTTTCAGCGCGTGCATGGTGGTACTCATGGCAATATCCCAAGGTTGGCAGGTCTGGTTCAGTAGAGGGGTGAGCTGAGAAGATGGAACTGACTTTGCGTTGTTTCTTGTTTCAGAGGAGTTCCCTGACTGAGTAGGACTACGCCTCCTGTCCTGCCCTTCTTTGTTTTCTTCAATAAAATATGTTCAGAGGAGTTCACTGAGTAGGACTACGCCTCCTGTCCTGCCCTTCCTTGTTTGTTCAATAAAATATGTTCTGAAACGCCACTGTAATCAAGTCTTGTGTGCTTTTCTTTTTTTGGTGTGTATGGATCTTCCATTGGCATGATGCAGGGTGCACGGTTCTGGAAGATACTAGACTTTTCAAAAAGTATTTATATAAAGTCGTTTACGCCGTGGACAAAGCCAACTCGGATCATGACAAATCAGGACAATAAACACAATGTTTTGGGCCGATCAAATAATTGAAGCAGGATAAACACTTTTTGTTTTGTTTTTCTTCTTACAAATTACCGTATTTGTGTTTATTGTCATGATTTTCACGATCTGAGTTGGCTTTGTCCACGGTGTAAACATCTTTATATAAATACTTTTTGAAACGTCTATGAAGAAAATGAATGGGGAATTCACTTCTGGGTCTAGGATTCTTGCTTTATTTAGTTTCCCCCAGCAGTGTGGGTGTAAAGAAACCTTCTTAACTGTTTACGTGATGATGATTAATTAAGATCAATTTGTCATCTCCTCAGTGGGTTAACTGTAACTAGTCGCTAGCCGATGATCGCACAGTTGTTGACCAAAGGCAGTGGTGGAGAGGCGACAGAAACAGCAGGAGGATCAACAGCATGGCAAAAAATAAAATAAAACAGCGGAGTGTGACAGACAGTGTGTTGCTAGGCTAAGGCTAGCCGCTTCCTGAGCACTGAGCAGCTACAGGATAAGTTAGCTCACGGAGCTAACTGGAGGAATCGTTGCGATCCAGTCAACCAAAGACTAATCGCGCAGGGACCGTTGAAGGAGAGTCCGGGCAGTACCTCACAGACAGTAGCTGTGGTGGATTGAGCTCAGGTCTCAGGGGAGCCAGGAGGATGATCCGGAGTGCTTGGCCCACTGACACTGTAGCTGCACTGGTTACTGACGCCGGCCAGCCCTAAAGCCGCCAGCGATGCAGTCGACTCGGGGAAAACTGGTCCCAGCCAACAAGGGCTAGAACCGCACCGGGACCGATAGAAGAAGTCCGGGTAATTTCCAGGAGTAGTTCCAGGAGAGAGCCCCAAAAGAGTCCCAGTGAGGCAGCTACGTCCGTAAAGCAATCGGTGGAGCCAGCAGGTGAGTAAACAATCCGACTGAAGCCAGAAGGGGATGAGTCAAATTGTTGAAATTGTTGAAATGTTTTAAAAATAGCAGAGAAGAGAACGATTAAAACAGAGCAAAAAAAGAGTTGCTAAATAACGTAGAAAACTAGATCTAAAACTAATCTAAAAACTCAGATGGAGAAGCGGCGTCCAACAAGCGCCAGCGTCCTCTCACATCCGGCTATTTTAAATAATTACTAAAAAGACTTGCCCAACACTGGTAGTGTGTACTGTGTATATGCTATAGTAGAGGGTGTATATAGTAGTAGTATATAGTAGAGCTGCTACAGTATATATTTACTCTTGGAGTGAGAAGTAAAACAAATATGAAGTCTTGAATAAAGTCATTGGTTTAAGAAAACAGACAATCCACACAGAAAAGCTAAAATATTCACTATACCAGTTGCATATCAATGATTGTCCCCTCTCTAAAATCGGTTATCGGTATCAGACCGTACAAATTCTGGCTGTTTTTCTTCATTTATTTAGCAGGTTGCTACATTTTCCCCAACAATGCGTATAACATCAGGTGTTTTCACAAACTGAAAGAGCCAGACAGATTGGTTTGACTTTATTTACTTTATTGTTAAGTCTTTCAAAATTATTACAAGTGATTTTGTTTTTTGTACTTTTAGACATTCGAGACATAAGATGTCTCTCTTCTTTGAATCTATACAAAAGTGATTAAGCCTGTTTTATAGGGTCTGGTTTTGTTTGAAGCTTATTGGTAAAATGGCTTTTTTCCACTGCTTTATCCCCATTTATATAGTGGCGTGGAGGAAGTGGAGGAAGTGTTATATATACGATGATATAATAAGTCCAGAAGGTCAGTGGATCACAGAAACAATACCGAAGGAAGGAAGTGGAGGAAGTGTTATATGCGATGATATAATAAGTCCAGAAGGTGAGTGGATCACAGAAACAATACCGAAGAACCCCACACCCCCACAACCAAAAAAACCAAAACCAGGAACAAGTGGAGGAACCACCAAGGAACCACCGAGGAACCCCGGTCCACCAACCTCGGAACCATGATATGTAGGGTAAGTGTTTTATTTATTGTGATAATAATCATTGCTCATTCCAATATAGCGCCTCCATGGCAGCTGTGGTAACTGCATTTGTTACTCTGCTGAGCTCTGCTGTTCACCGAAACCAATTCCTAACATGTTGGCATGTATGGCAATAAAGGCTTCTGATTCGGCTATGAGCTTGTAGACCTGCTATTTTTCAATGGCTAAAGTATAACATAATGCTTGAAAAACCAAAAGGGGTTCCCGCCCAGAATGGGTTAAGAGCTGAACAAACACTATACCAAATGTTTCAGCGCGTGCATGGTGGTACTCATGGCAATATCCCAAGGTTGGCAGGTCTGGTTCAGTAGAGGGGTGAGCTGAGAAGATGGAACTGACTTTGCGTTGTTTCTTGTTTCAGAGGAGTTCCCTGACTGAGTAGGACTACGCCTCCTGTCCTGCCCTTCTTTGTTTTCTTCAATAAAATATGTTCAGAGGAGTTCACTGAGTAGGACTACGCCTCCTGTCCTGCCCTTCCTTGTTTGTTCAATAAAATATGTTCTGAAACGCCACTGTAATCAAGTCTTGTGTGCTTTTCTTTTTTTGGTGTGTATGGATCTTCCATTGGCATGATGCAGGGTGCACGGTTCTGGAAGATACTAGACTTTTCAAAAAGTATTTATATAAAGTCGTTTACGCCGTGGACAAAGCCAACTCGGATCATGACAAATCAGGACAATAAACACAATGTTTTGGGCCGATCAAATAATTGAAGCAGGATAAACACTTTTTGTTTTGTTTTTCTTCTTACAAATTACCGTATTTGTGTTTATTGTCATGATTTTCACGATCTGAGTTGGCTTTGTCCACGGTGTAAACATCTTTATATAAATACTTTTTGAAACGTCTATGAAGAAAATGAATGGGGAATTCACTTCTGGGTCTAGGATTCTTGCTTTATTTAGTTTCCCCCAGCAGTGTGGGTGTAAAGAAACCTTCTTAACTGTTTACGTGATGATGATTAATTAAGATCAATTTGTCATCTCCTCAGTGGGTTAACTGTAACTAGTCGCTAGCCGATGATCGCACAGTTGTTGACCAAAGGCAGTGGTGGAGAGGCGACAGAAACAGCAGGAGGATCAACAGCATGGCAAAAAATAAAATAAAACAGCGGAGTGTGACAGACAGTGTGTTGCTAGGCTAAGGCTAGCCGCTTCCTGAGCACTGAGCAGCTACAGGATAAGTTAGCTCACGGAGCTAACTGGAGGAATCGTTGCGATCCAGTCAACCAAAGACTAATCGCGCAGGGACCGTTGAAGGAGAGTCCGGGCAGTACCTCACAGACAGTAGCTGTGGTGGATTGAGCTCAGGTCTCAGGGGAGCCAGGAGGATGATCCGGAGTGCTTGGCCCACTGACACTGTAGCTGCACTGGTTACTGACGCCGGCCAGCCCTAAAGCCGCCAGCGATGCAGTCGACTCGGGGAAAACTGGTCCCAGCCAACAAGGGCTAGAACCGCACCGGGACCGATAGAAGAAGTCCGGGTAATTTCCAGGAGTAGTTCCAGGAGAGAGCCCCAAAAGAGTCCCAGTGAGGCAGCTACGTCCGTAAAGCAATCGGTGGAGCCAGCAGGTGAGTAAACAATCCGACTGAAGCCAGAAGGGGATGAGTCAAATTGTTGAAATTGTTGAAATGTTTTAAAAATAGCAGAGAAGAGAACGATTAAAACAGAGCAAAAAAAGAGTTGCTAAATAACGTAGAAAACTAGATCTAAAACTAATCTAAAAACTCAGATGGAGAAGCGGCGTCCAACAAGCGCCAGCGTCCTCTCACATCCGGCTATTTTAAATAATTACTAAAAAGACTTGCCCAACACTGGTAGTGTGTACTGTGTATATGCTATAGTAGAGGGTGTATATAGTAGTAGTATATAGTAGAGCTGCTACAGTATATATTTACTCTTGGAGTGAGAAGTAAAACAAATATGAAGTCTTGAATAAAGTCATTGGTTTAAGAAAACAGACAATCCACACAGAAAAGCTAAAATATTCACTATACCAGTTGCATATCAATGATTGTCCCCTCTCTAAAATCGGTTATCTGTATCAGACCGTACAAATTCTGGCTGTTTTTCTTCATTTATTTAGCAGGTTGCTACATTTTCCCCAACAATGCGTATAACATCAGGTGTTTTCACAAACTGAAAGAGCCAGACAGATTGGTTTGACTTTATTTACTTTATTGTTAAGTCTTTCAAAATTATTACAAGTGATTTTGTTTTTTGTACTTTTAGACATTCGAGACATAAGATGTCTCTCTTCTTTGAATCTATACAAAAGTGATTAAGCCTGTTTTATAGGGTCTGGTTTTGTTTGAAGCTTATTGGTAAAATGGCTTTTTTCCACTGCTTTATCCCCATTTATATAGTGGCGTGGAGGAAGTGGAGGAAGTGTTATATATACGATGATATAATAAGTCCAGAAGGTCAGTGGATCACAGAAACAATACCGAAGAACCCCACACCCCCACAACCAAAAAAACCAAAACCAGGAACAAGTGGAGGAACCACCGAGGAACCCCGGTCCACCAACCTCGGAACCATGATATGTAGGGCAAGTGTTTTATTTATTGTGATAATAATCATTGCTCATTCCAATATAGCGCCTCCATGGCAGCTGTGGTAACTGCATTTGTTACTCTGCTGAGCTCTGCTGTTCACCGAAACCAATTCCTAACATGTTGGCATGTATGGCAATAAAGGCTTCTGATTCGGCTATGAGCTTGTAGACCTGCTATTTTTCAATGGCTAAAGTATAACATAATGCTTGAAAAACCAAAAGGGGTTCCCGCCCAGAATGGGTTAAGAGCTGAACAAACACTATACCAAATGTTTCAGCGCGTGCATGGTGGTACTCATGGCAATATCCCAAGGTTGGCAGGTCTGGTTCAGTAGAGGGGTGAGCTGAGAAGATGGAACTGACTTTGCGTTGTTTCTTGTTTCAGAGGAGTTCCCTGACTGAGTAGGACTACGCCTCCTGTCCTGCCCTTCTTTGTTTTCTTCAATAAAATATGTTCAGAGGAGTTCACTGAGTAGGACTACGCCTCCTGTCCTGCCCTTCCTTGTTTGTTCAATAAAATATGTTCTGAAACGCCACTGTAATCAAGTCTTGTGTGCTTTTCTTTTTTTGGTGTGTATGGATCTTCCATTGGCATGATGCAGGCATGCACATGGGTTTTATTGGAGGTGCTGTAGTACAGTGCAGTGTTCATTTTCACCGAAAATTCTTATTTAGTCTTAACAGACCATTTGGTTTTAGGCCTATTTTAGTCATCTGAAATTGTTTAGTTTTAGTCTAGTACTTAGGACTAAATATCACAATAACAGCTATAAGTGCTTTGATGTTGGTGCAGGGAAATGAATGACTAGAATGTAATATGTCATCCCGACACATTAATTCATACACATTCAGGAATGATTGGATTGTGAATATTTTTGAGAAGACATTTTTATTTACATTATAATGAAATAAATTTATTTTTCATAATTATTTTATCAAAAACGAAAAATTGCCATGGACATGGACAATTCTTGCCACAGACACGTTTGTACGGTTGGTGGTGACCCCTCCGGCAAAGACTTGGTCTTGTCCGTGGCAACATTTTAGATTTTCTGTTTTACACACCATTAGGCTATAGGACACACATTATAGACAGGGCAAAAGCTATAACAACCTGATTACCCGGTGTGACAATTGTTTCTAATATTATCTTTCACGTAGAATCTAATTCTTCCATTTTTGTATCGCGCATAGTTAATGAGATAATTTGCATATTAGACAGCTGAAATAAAGATATAAATACATTAATTTATAATATGGCAATAGGTTGGCATAGTAATATCTTTAGGGCACAACATATTCATATTTTATCAAATATAATATATATTTATGTGAAATTAGGTTTTAAAGTGAGATTAGAAGATAAATTATGCAAACGAGGTAATTCTAAATGTATTATTAATGTATGAATTATGAACAACACATCAAAGCAGATATTTACCTAAATATGTCACTGTGCAATACTTTGTGCAATTAACTTGCATGTGCATCATTTTAGAAACTGATTTTCATATTTGTTTAATTGAAAAGCTAAACTGATTGGAGTAAAAACTAATAAACATGGTACCCATTTTTTGTGAGCTAATATTCACTGTGTGCTAGCTTTTTATTTTTTATATTTAACCAGTAAAAACCACATTTAGACTGAAGTCTCTTTTACAAGTGTCAGGTTCACTGGCTGGGGGTCACTTGGGGACACTGGCTGGTCGGTAACTGGGTAACCCCTATGGTTGTGCATCGTGTGGTGGCTGCTACAGGAAGTACAGGAATTTCAATGTGTAGCACATCTGTGCAATCATCTGCAGGTCTTAGTGGCACAGACTGTGTTCGACGCTACAGCCTACAGGTACACAGTAGGGTACAACAATGTCACTTACACTTCCCTTGTAACTGGTATCTGATATGTGTTATATTGTAATCCATGATGCAAACAAACCGCAATGTGTAACTATAATGTAACAATTTGTTGGAGGGGTTGATGATTGCTGAAAAGGTGTCATAGTCCCCCGAGGGATTGGCCACTAGGTGGCATAACAGTAAGTAAATAACCCATTGAGACCTGAGGACCAGATTCTACAAATGTCTTCTAAATCCCAAATTTTCTGAAAAACCTGTTTATGTCAAGGAGCCCCAATTTTTATATATATATATATATATTTCTTTCAAATGGGTCTGGGCAATAAAACCATCTTTCACCAAATATCTTGTATTGATAGTGACTATTGTCACAATAGCTTTTTTCCATGGTGTTGTGTGGAATTAAAACTGTACATGACCAAACCCAACCAGGAACATGTCATGTGTTACATTGTGTTGAATTAAATATCTTGATCAAGATGTAATTTATTTGTGTACAAAAAATATAGTAACTGACAACATGTGTGGGGAGGAATTTGTGGAATAATTGTCTATATAAATAAATTCATGGCATCTGCAGTGGAGCCAGCCTGAATACTCAGGTTACTGTAGGTTTCAGATGGAGAAGGGTAGGCAGCTCTTATCCTGATGACAGCACAGGATGGGACCACTTTTCAATTTCCTCTTCCAAGATAACGGCCAACACCACCTGACAAAGGAGCGGTAGGCTGTGTGTCGATAACGTCTATAAAGAATCAATGACATGAATGCAAAAATGAAATACTCATGCAGATAGTGAAAAGGAGCAATGCAAGACAACGGAGATCTTGAATTTGGACATTTCATTTTGATTACATCATAGAAGTTAAATGGTTTGACAAGCACTGATGACAAGAGGAAATTGACAGCAATGGCTACAGAAATATATTTATTTACAGTATACTCAATCCTCCTCAGTGAAATCCTCTTGGTTCTCTTGTTGACCAAACTGCTGATTATCGACTGCAAATGTAATTTGTTGTACCCACTGATCGAGGCAACAGCCAGGAAAGCCAGGGTGCAGTGATATGCACGGAGGCTCTGGCTCTGCTTCTGCACATTTTAACATAACCTGCATAACAGAGCAAAATAATATTCAGCAGCAATACTGAATGTTCAGCACATACACATTTCCCAGTTTACATTGTTCTGGGTTGATTGTTTTGCCCATGCAATACTAGTATTATTGCCTATCTTGCCTATGATATGTATGCATCATGTAGCAGTGATGTAAATAGGTTTTCAATTAAATAGAAATCATCTAAGCACATAATGTGCTTACTGCTTAGATGCTTTTTATTTCCATTTCTGCAAGCTATATTATAGCTTAGCAGAAATGGAAATAAAAAGCTCTATTTTTTTTAATATATATATTTTTGTGAACTGAAATCTAAACCTAAATCTAAACAGTGAATTATACCAACATAATGCATATGTATGCTAATATCAGCTGCTCGCCAAGGGCGAGTGGTCTTGCTACCAATCACAGCAAAACAAGAGGAAATGGCTCAATTAAATAAAACCAAACACTAAAATCAGTCTAAACGAACAAAACAAAACAGCAGTGGTGACATCTATAAGGAAATGAAAACAAAACATTTTGTACACTATGAAGTTAAACAAATAAATCATTGCAACAACAATTTGATGTATACCTGTATATACCTATTTGAGTCTGTGTTCATTCACATCGGCCCCTCTGGCACATGAGCTCATCGCTTCCAGGCACATGAACTCACACTGGGTAGGGTAGTATAGTAACAAATAATAAAAATACTTAATTAGAAAACACTTTTTTAGTACAATCTAAATAACATCTATCCATCAGGTTACTCACCAAGGCAGGGCCAGATAAAAGTTATAAAACACAATTAAGACATGATCTCTGCAGGATCCACAGCAAACACCAAGAAACCTGTGTTTGTTAGACTGCAGGGCCTTTAAATAGTCACCACTGATTGACAAGGAAGTGGCAGGGCAGCCAGTCTACGGTGGCCCCAAAGGCTCAATTCCAGCCGGCACGCCGACCCTATGACTCCGACCCTCGGGCCCGGAGCCCTGCTGCTCTCCGCCAAAAAATCAGACTGAATTGTCCAAAAAGCCCGCTGGTCCTTTTCCAGTGGCTAGGAACATTTATTCCAAAGCAACAGGACCGGGAATTTGCACCACTATGTTGTGTATTTTCCTACACTGACTGACCCACTAGAGAAGAATAATGTTCTCTAAACTACCAGGCAAAGTAGTGAAAAAACCTTTTCACTTTCACTTTTCACTTTCATCTGAGAGCATCAGATGAAAAACGCAGGCAGAGTGAGTTTTCCTCGGAGTGTGATGGACCATTTATTCAATTAAAGACAGAGTCCAGAATGGCAAAATAGCAGAGCTATACTCCGTGGGTCACATGACCGCCTGAGCGGCCATACAGTACTTTTGCATCGACAGAGGTGAATACAGACAGGGCGGAGAAACTTCAAATCAATATATGGCATAGGAGATTCTACAGACTGCTGTCTGCTCTCTTCACTGTGTGTTTTTGGTTCACACCTGAGCAAGCTTCAAAGGACTTTGAGACATTTCTCTACAGGGTACTTCTGAGGTACCTGATTGGTACCTGATTGCTTCAGACAGACAGTCTCCTCAAAATCTCTTTAGTGACAGAAATTGCATATCCTAATTATTATTGAATATTAAAAGATATGGATTGTCACGAGACAATCCGCCAGGCTGAGTGGCATCGGAGGCGGCGGGAGGGCACGCAAACGTTCACCAAGGATTTGCTGGGGCAAAAGCGCAGTGGAAAACTGGCCTCCTTGCTGGCCTCCTTGCACGCACGCACGCCTGCCTGCCTGATTATTGGTTGAAACATGTGTGACATCGAAGTCTGCCATCATAGTTTTGTGAATTCAACCTAGTGAATTCATGTCAAAATTATACATGTACAACTTTACCACAAAAGCTACACATTTTATGAATAAAACTAATTCACTGCAATAACTGATCTTCAAGTTAACAGTTTGAAGATCAGATCACTATCACTTGTAAGTTGTATATGCAAAGAAAGATTGATTCAATATTTTGCATTTGATTGGAATGAAAACAATTGATGATCTTGACTGAAAATAAATGAAATCGTGGTTATATTCAAATAGGCCTATAGATTTAGATTATAGTATTTGGAGTTCCAATTTTTGTTTTTGACCAATATCACCATGTTTTTTTTTTGCCACTAGATGGAGTCATTGAGACACCCTACTGAACTCAGAGCAGATTTTACATTACAATTTCAAACCAATAAATAAAATGAAATAAATAGAGAATGAGTCAGACTCATGGATATTTCTGTGTACTCTCATTCAACAAACCTTTAAACTGCAAGCAGAGACATCAAAAATATATCCATGAGTTTGTGGTTTGTTTTTTTGGAATAAATAAATAAAACAAAAGCCTGTCATAAATAAATTAATGCCATGGCCTTCAATGTCATGCAGTTCAATTTATGAAGGAAACTACAGTAGTTCCAGTTAGGCCAACCGTCACCTGAACTTCCAGTTCCAGTCTGTTCCATGACCGAACAACAACCCACTGAACACCAGGGTGGTCCTGCAGGTGGTTTCCAATTCAAGGTTCTTCGTGACGAAGCATCCAAGTAGTTAGGTAAAGTCAGCTTAAGTTGTGGCAAATCTGCAAAACAAATGCTTACCACTAGCTTTCTTCAAAGATGTGTTCATAAAAGGTGTCTAGTCTACCATCACAGAAAAACTCAAAATTTCATTATACTTTAAGTAGCATGTGACATGTCAAACTAGGGGGTTTTCAAGATTCTGAATCCATTGCAAGCATTAGTTTTGCACAAAAAAACACTCCTTTGCCTAAAATTGCCCAGAGCCCACATTTGGGCAAGTGCACGGCTATGGCCGAATTTAGCCCAAGGAGTATTTTCGTGCAAAACTCAGAGAGAGAGAGAGAGAGAGAGAGAGAGAGAGAGAGAGAGAGAGAGAGAGAGTTATTGTGATTAGTTATTATTGTGAAAGTTATTGTTCTATTTGCTTGTTTTCTGTTATATTATTTTTTTTATTTTGTTTTGTTCTTTTGTTGAATTTCATGCTTTGGCAATACTGTAGCTTTTACATTCATGCCAATAAAGCTAATTGAAATGAATTGAATTGAATTGAATTGAATTGAGAGAGACAGACAGAGAGAGAGAGAGAGAGAGAGAGAGACAGAGAGAGAAACAAACACATTTGTTTCATTCATCAAGTTCAACGGATCATCATGAATGATGGACTGAAGTTATTATTAAATGGAGGCTGGTCAGCATTAATAGTTACACAATTAGCAGTGCACTATCATACTAATACTTTTTATTGACGTTTAAAAGTGTTTACCGTAGTCTCGTACTGCATGGTGTTGTGGACGGACCACCATTCCAGTTTCGCACAAAACCAAATAACTTTGACCTAATGGATTCTCCGTAGCAAGTGTCAAAAAAAGAACAGATCTACAAGCAACAAACGTCTTGCGTGGCGATGCGTTGATTGCTTGAAGATCTGTTCGTTTGACACGTGACCCTGTTTCGCGACGTAGTGTACACAGACAGTGGCGGCAATTTCCTTTCAATCGAATCCAGGAGGAATAATTCCATGCCCATTGTTTGTCCAGCTGCTGCGGTGCTGGCCGTACATTAAAAGGTAAATTGGAAGTCATAGCCGTTCAATTTAATGTAATATAACGATAAATACATGCCAGTGATGCCACGTGGTGGTCTCGGAATGTAACGGGGACAAGAAAAGAGTGCGTTTGTCAATAGTTCACTATATTCTAGCAGGTAACAAGACAGGCTAATAGCAGCCATAGTAGCATTATGATGAACTAATGGACACACTGTCGTCAGTCGACTCCAATGAGAAGTTAATTAGTACATATTGTTAATTTGTTATAGTAATGTAGCTTCTGTAGCGAAAGGACGATTGAAATGAATTCGAACTTTACTCTGGTATTTATTTTACCTATACTTTACTAAAACTCTGTACTATGGTTGCTGAAAAGAGCAAGCTCACATTATGTGTAAGGCAAGCTTGTGTTGTGCCTCTGCTTTAAATCGTCACAGAACCGAACATCTGGAGGATTCAACATGCTGTTCTACACGCAGCTGTTTGCGTCCAAACGTGGACCCTTAGCCAAAGTCTGGCTGGCAGCTCACTGGGAACGTAAAATCACTAAGGCCCATGTTTTTGAATGCAACCTGGAAAGCGCCATTGAAGACATCATCTCCCCACAGGTAAAACAATAATGTATTTATATATATATATATATATATATATATATATATATATATATATATATATATTATTTATTTCAATAGTAATAGTAATATCATCAATCACTGCTTTTCACTATTTGCTACTTATGCACTTGTAAATTGGACAATGTACAAGTAAATACAACTGGAGAACATACAAGAATGTCTTGTAGGAGCTGGGGGTTATATTTGTATTTTGTACACTGGATTGTATTATTGACTTGTGATATGATGTAGGCATGTCATGGGTGCAGATTACATTGAACCCAAAATGAAAAGCCACAGTAGGCAGACAAGAGTAGATTTCAGAATTTAATAACCAAAGCAAATCTTACAGTAAGTTGCAGGCAGGAGAACAGCAGTCCAAAAGGGCAAAGCTTACAGTGAGGATGCAGGCAGTACACAAAACACAGAGGCAACAAAGTATAAACTGAGTTAGCCCTAAAACATGGCTAAAACTGAGTGAGTGAAATGAGTCCAGTTTTATAGGTGGTGGCTTGATGGAAAAGTGTTGGGCTGATGAGGGAGTGGAAACAGGTGTGCGACAAGGACTGAAGTGGAGTGGAATCGAAAGTAGGAGTGATAGACTGTGACAAGTGTGACAAGAGTGTCTCTGGATGGCCTCCAGCAGGTTACAATTTAAATAATGGTCCCTATCTGCTCAATCGAAGGCTGGTTTAATCTTGGGGGAGCTGGGAGAGATACTTTGTGACCTAATTTTGCTCACTATTATGTACACATATTTATTGGAAGTTTGTACTGTAATATTTGGTGATGAAGTAAAGCATTTGAAACTTTAGCTCCGTTGGAGTGGACGTGAGTGCTTTTAGTTTGCGTGTCTCATTAAGTTTCTATCTCGCAGGCCTCATACACACATTTCAAACGAACATGCTGTGTTCTGTCTGTGTTTCATGGCTGCCTCAATGCTTTTCCAATGGAAGTCACGTGGTTTGACCAAATACTTGTGTTTGATGGGGGAGGGGGGCAATCAAACACAAGTGTTTGTTCAAACCACGTGACTTCCATTGGAAAAGCTTGAAACACAGACGGAACACAGCATGTTTGTTTGAAATGTGTGTGTATAGAGGCCTCAGGTGAGGCAAAGAAAAGAGAACAAAATGCATATATCCCCCAAGAAACATTACTAAACGTCTAAAATGACAAAAGACTAACAAAGACAAAAAAACAATAATTAAAAAGTGTTATGTTATACTGTATTCTACGTATTGGACCCTCGTCTGGTTCTGGTGTGTGATGACCCGGTTGGCATTTCCATGGTTCGGCGGCGGACAGACAGACAGGCCGGCCCGGGAGAAGATTAACATGACACGAGACTTGGTCACATCAAAACGTTCACAAGGTTTATTCCACTTACAGCAGCATATATCTTGGATACTTCATGTCCTAATGACGTCACAGACTAGACATCACAATCACTGCCTGCCAGCCGCGGCCTTCAGCGTGCTCTAACACAGCTCCACTCTTATGTTACCATTACGGCAGGCAGTACACCATACATACAAGTACATTGCACGTATCAGTACCGAGTATCCGAACACAGTACCAAGTATCAGAACACTATAATACAACAGCCCACTCTTTTGTCCTATAAGGACAACGTCATCTGATACTGTATTTATAATGCGGAAAAGTGTACAATCACGCATGGATACCGAAAAACCTGGACTCCGCCAGGGAAATTGTATCCAGCCTCTCGTTATGTGATCTTTGCTTAATCAATAATCATTGATCAATCTCTGAGCAAGCACGCGCACGCCACCTGATTGTACACTTGAAACACAGACATAGGTGTAGAGAGAGAGAGAGAGAGAGAGAGAGAGATAAAATAGGAAACACAGAAAGAAAAGAGGAGGAGAAATCAACAATAAATACAATATATAATATATACTATATAATATACAACATATACACGTGGGGATAGGACAGGGTACATTAAAATATACACTCAACCTGAAATCATCCTGAAATCACTGATTATGTTTAAATTAGTTCATTTCTAACTAATGAATAATCACACTGAATAATGAATAATCACACTTAATTTCAACACCACAGGATTAGTTCATTCTAATCTATTCTCTCAGTCTAGCAGGTTTAGCCTGTATTACTCAACATTCTCTCCCAGTACATCTTGTCTCTCCTCAGTCGTCCTATCTGGCACATGTTATTGATCTGTCTGGGACGGAAGTACAGCCTGTCTTTACCTGGACTGGAACAAGGCAACCATCTCTGACATTTATAACTGACTAACCACTCTTTTATACCACTCCCCACTTGCATTATGCCTGCCTTATCCTACAGTGGAATGTGTGGGTGTCATGTATGGGGACAGTGTGTAATGACAGCAAATAAACACATATTTGACATTGAGACACAAGAAACCAGTCATTAATCTAATAAAAATAAAATGTTCCAAAATGTTCCATCCGTTCAAGACCCGAAAATGTTCCCGAACCGAAAATGTTCCCGAACTGGCTTACTCAACAGAAAATGTTCAAGACTTACTCCACCAGTCCAACACTTACTCCAACAGTCCACTCTTACGACCCTACTCCACTGGAACCGATATGGCACAGAGCCCAAGCAACAGTTCTCCATACCGGCGACCGCGCGCAATTGTCCTGTACCGAATCCATCAGATAGTGCGCAGATGCATATGGCCCTGGCCGCCCCAGCATGCGTCATATAGACCTGGCTGTGCATTGTTGATGATATAGCATCCCGCTTACTCCATAAACATCGCGCGCGCGAAACAAATCTCGCGCACATTCTGCCCCAGGATGCTTGTCTCATATAGTCTGAGCAAAATAGGTCTTCGTCACAATGTGACTACTTCCTATTTCCTTCATGAGTTCAAGACCTGGAAAATGGTCATAGGACGTTGTTCAAATGGCACACTTGCGTCACTGCGGTCTAGGCCGACACAGACCCTCCTGGCCTGCCGACGTGTGACCTGTCAGATGCAGACCCTTGCAGGACGCGGCCTGCGTCCGGTGGCTGGTCTGGCCCTCTTGCAGACCTACCGGGGGTCTGCAGTACCGTCATGCTGGTCTGCTGTAGGCCGTAGTGGCGATGTGATGGTCCTGCTGTAGGCCGTGGTCTGGCCCTGCTGTAGGCCGTGCGCAGGCCCTGCTGTAGGCCGTGCGCAGGCCCTGCTGTAGGCCGTGCGCAGGCCCTGCTGTCAGACCCTTGGTCGTGTTCTATGCCCGAGGCGATCTCCCTTCCCCGGCTGAACGCTTAGGCCTTCTGGACCTGGTGATACACCAGTCCTGGGGCCGGAAACCCACTCAATTTCTGTATTTTCCCGTCTGCTGTCCGTCTCCTGTGGACAAAACTGAAAAGCACTGGGTTCCCCCCCCCCAAACAGAACAAAGATACACACGCATACTGTGTGTGTGTGCGTGGGAGCTTCATATCCCATCCTCATACTATATTGATTTTACTTCATCAATATTCCGCCAATCAATCAATCACCCATCCAAGGGGAATAATAATACAATTAAAATTTCTAAATGTGTATTTTTGAGCATGTGACGTGTCTACTACTTACATGAATGACCCCTGACACTGGTGCTTTCCTGACACCTCCGCTTCGTGTCTGCCCACCTGCTCTGTGTAAAACAATTTCTACAGAGCTCTCTGTGTTCTCAAAACAAGATAAGCTAACAGGGCCTTGCTTTACCACAACAAGACACCAAGCACAGACACTCAATTGTTATGGGTTAATTTGTTAATTCTTTCAGACCATTTGCCCTTGCACATGCACATACAATTTGTATTTGCCCTCTTGAAACACAATTAATCAGACACATTTCATCAAAAAATGGCGTTTGGGGAGATAGAAACATGAATGATAGTTATTCAGCCTGACGCAGATCCTGGTTCAGCATGACTGCATTCCTGTGTGTTTCTGTGAAAATAGAAATATATTAGGGTTAGGGGTTAGACAGTCCACTCTTAAACACGCTCGTGAGTTTTACCACAGAATATTATATGGACTACACATGGTGGACCCCCCTAAAATATCTAATGAACAATTCACACACACCAGTCCATACCTCAGACTCTTTTGACCATATTCTTTCCCTGGTCCTTTATAGCTTGACGGACCTTTCATAATTTGGCCTTTTCTATGCTGAATCACACTTCATTTAAATCTCTAAATATTTATTTGAACTGAATACGCACCCTTCTCTCACTCCTCCCACAAAACATGCGTCCATGTTGTAGGTTGACAAGAAGCGCCCGTTCAGCCTACTCTACAGCCTACTCTGCTGAGCATCGTTTCTGGGGTTACCCTAACAACTTGAACTTAGTAATTAATAAACTCGACTTAGTCCTGTACTAATTTAATACACTGTGGTTATTATTTTAAACTTTTCTATTCCCCCTAGTCTCCACATTTGCCCTTACTTATCCGGACTTTATAGGACTAAAGTTGGTCTAACCCAATGAGACACCCTTACTTGTAATTCACTATTGACTGGGCCTAGGATCTATGCAGTATTGGTTTTATATTTTATTTTATTATTGGAGTTCCCTTCCAAATGGATTACAGCTGAGCTTATAAATTGCACCAACTTCTTCTGGGCTAAAGAATGAATTAGCCCTTCCTTACTTGAGTCATAATATACTTGATTCATTGACTTTTAATACTGAAAATGTCAATTCTACCCTGATGCACACACGTACGCGCGTACCTCCCTTTGAACAGGCACTTCTTCCTAGACCAAACACACCCTGTTGTCTATCTTTCTGTGTGCGTGCGTGTGTGCGTGTGTGCACATTAGTATGTGCCCCTGAGCTGTTCCACCTCTAAATGTGAAAAATAACTTGCCACACTTTGCCTAATTCCATCATAAAACTGGTAAAATAAATATTTAGGATTCCCATTCCACATCGTACTCCGCTGTTGCTGTAGATATGACCCCAACACTTCCTGTAGTCACGTGATGGAAGTGACATGCAGAAGTGAGATGCAAAAACCCCAAATGTTCATTGTTCAATTTAGTGTGGTCTCAACACACAAAACGCATGACATCAATGTGTCCCCCCGACACAACACTTCAAAGTTCAGTGCAAAACACATGTTCAGTGGTAAAACTCCACAAAATGTCATTCTGCTTCCTCTCTTAGTACAAAAAGAAAAGGTCCAGGTTCATTGTTCAGTTCAATCGCTTGTGTGCTCAACACACAAACCATCGCATGACATCAATGTGTCCCCCGAACACCCATGTCCCCAAAGTTCAGTGCCAAAAACAAATGTTCAATGGTAAAACTCCACAAAATGTCTTTCGGCATCCACTCTTAGGACAAAAAGTCATTGTATTGTCTTTCTGGTTGAAGTTCACCCCCCCTTCGGCTGGGTGGGTGCTGGCTGGGTGGGCAGATGACGATTCAGCTTTTAGATGTGACAAAAAATGGGAATTATAAATATTTTTAATACACTGGGTATATTTTTGAATGTGGCAGTTTTACTAAAATGTTTTTGAACATAAATGTTGACTAAACTTACACTTCCTTTTAGTGTGTTTGTGTGTGTAGTTGTATGAGACATGTACACACATGGCGTGCTTTGACTGCACCTATAATATGAACTGACCTACCAAGGCTGACTGTTGCCTCGAATATCCACTTAACAGGCTGAACTACACATAAGATATGACCTGACCTCCCTGAGTCATTTCCATTATGGTCTCTACTTAGGTTCTAAAATACCTAGGCTCTATGCTTCAGGCCTGTCTGATTCATATTCAACACACCCCCCCTCCATAATTGGGACTCTAAATTTGGGATCATGGATTTGGTGCAACCTAAAACGCTGTCTAATGATTGTATTTTGACTGGAACTCCACCAATTACTGCATTATAATGGAATAATTACTAATTTTGCTTCCTGTATTGGCTTACATTTCTTGATACATACTACTTAAACTTGAAGTAAATGTACTTAACCTGGCCAATTTTGAGCTATGACACTTAGTGAACGAGGCCCTACGGCCATTATCGAGCTTGTAGATCTGCTATTTTTAGTTCTCTACTGATACCTCAGTTGGGTCCCTAATATGTTACGGCCATTATCGAGCTTGTAGATCTGTTATTTTTAGTTCTCTACTGATACCTCAGTTGGGTCCCTAATATGTTACGGCCATTATCGAGCTTGTAGATCTGTTATTTTTTAGTTCTCTACTGATACCTCAGTTGGGTCCCTAATATGTTACGGCCATTATCGAGCTTGTAGATCTGTTATTTTTTAGTTCTCTACTGATACCTCAGTTGGGTCCCTAATATGTTACGGCCATTATCGAGCTTGTAGATCTGTTATTTTTAGTTCTCTACTGATACCTCAGTTGGGTCCCTAATATGTTCTATCTACCGTGACTTTGTAATACAAATGATCAGAGTGTAACTGTTTGCTGTGAGAAAACACACCACAGGCTTAGTACGCACTCTGTGAATATCCCTGTATTACAGACGTACCCCGTTAGAAACATCTAACAGATTAAATGAACCAAACACAGCAGGGACAACTTTCAGCTACTGTGCTATACCATATTGCTGCGTCAAACACAACGCAGTCTTCTTCCAAACTCTGTCAAGTCACAAGAACTACCAGTCCAACTTTATTTAACTTTCACTGCAGATCTATTTCACTCCAGATAAATACACTTAGTTTATTTGTTTACTTCACTTATGTCCAGTGGTCAATGTCTCATCACCACGTTGTTCCTTATGCTCCTAAATGTCATGGCATTATGTTTATGGCTATAATATGTTTTCATTTGTCCCATTTAATATCTTGACTGAATTCCATTCAGTCTCCTAACTTGGCATAATGAAGGGTCTATTCCTCTCTGAGCATACATGTATATGACCTTGGCTTAATGAGATAAGAGATAACACACTCCGTGAAGGGACTCTTTTGCTGTGTGGGGAAGTTATCTGCGCCAACGCTCTCCCGGCTTTTCTCTTGGCCCATTAAGAATTTCTCTTCTCAACTGTGGGTCAGAGAGTGCTTGTCTCTGCTGATAAGGTCTCGACAAGTTACCATGGCTACGCCATCTTGAGCGCCCGAGGTGCGGAAACAGAAAAGATGAGTTCTACGTCTCCGCTTCTATGCTACAGCGTTCATACTGAGTTGCAAACTTTTTCTCAAAAAAACTTTATAGCACTTCTAATCCTTATTTTGAGGATAACTTTTTATTATTATATTATTTCTCTATACGCACAATACATGTGCCCAATCATACCAGGCCTATATTTGCTTTTTTAGTGATTATTAGCTCTCATACTGAGAGCTACATATTGACCTTGGGCTTCGTGAGGGAGTGATTCTTACTAGCTGACTGCTGTGGGGGAGGTTTATAAACAAGTTCACAACACTGCTCTTTCAGCTTTCCTCCCTTGGCCCAGTGAGAAAAGAGATAGCTTCTCCTCTTCTGATTAGGCCAGTGTGCTGGTGAAAGAAATCACCAAGTTGCTATGGTTACGCAAGCCTCTGCGCTCTCCCGTCGCGAGAGTATGGCCCGTTGATCAGAAAAGATGAATACTCGTCTCTAACGGGCTCTACCAACCAAAAACGCTTACAGCTTTCTCAGAACTTTCTATGCGCTTCTGGTCCTTACTTTAAGGCCTTCCTTTTCTTTCGAGTACGTTTTGGTGTAATGACTTTTCCAGCTCACAGGGCAGGCTAAATAGACACTTTACACTAACATTAGATTACTATATTTCTGCCATACAAGGTACATTTTACACTTGATTCTCCAGCGCTTATATTTGATTTATATAAACACCAATATATATATAGCAGCTTCTGCTGCCTTCTGATTAATAGGCTGGAGACCTTTCTTAACACTCCGTTTTTGGCTATTTATAGCACTGGTAGATCGGCTATTTTGCACACTCATTTAAGTGAAATGAAACAGAAATGCGCCGTTGTCTCACTGACTACTGATTAATATTTCACTTATTCAATCCATCAGCCCCCTTAGGTTAGGGGTTGTTTTAACTTTGTAATCGCCAACATTCAACTCAATACACAGAGTGTAGCTCAGCAGCATGCCAGTGTTATATGAAAACCCCAGGGACCACTTTGCCCCACTCTTATATGCCCATTTCAATATCATCATGGCATATTTGGATGAATGTGGCAACTACTGTGTATTCTTAAAGCGTGACTGGGAAACACAACGTCACGTTACTTGCACATGTCCACCCCTCTTTCTGGGGGTAGCTTAACTTTGACTTTCCATTTGCGACAAGACAAACAATACACAACACAAAAGAATGGACAACCACATGGAATGCTCAAACGATGTCTGTTCACACACCAGCCCTTATCACTGCTACCTTGAAATTGGTAGCTAAATCTAGCAGTGACTTTTGACTATGACCAGAGTGTAACTAAAGTTTGCTGTGGGAAACACACCACAGGCTTAGTACGCTTATCTCACAGACGTACCCTGTTAGACAACATCTAACAGATTTATAAAAACAACAGACTGCAGCGTATACTCACAGCTGTTGTGCGGACAAAGTAGGCTATTCATCCGGCTTATAACCTCAGCTGCGATGCATCACTGAGGCCACTGACCTCTACAAGGAAAGTGTAATAATCTCTGCTGGCGTACCAAACGTCAGACTAAATATGGACTCTAACCATATTGCTGCGCGTATCTAACTACGCAGTCTTTTGCTAATGAACCTCATTAGGCTTATATATGGACTCTAACCATATTGCTGCTTGAACCCAAACAGTCTTATCTCTTAACTCTGTCACGTCACAAAAAAAAACAAAAACTGTATAAGTCACTTAAATGTTGAATTAACTGGGTCTTACTCAGTGAAATTTGGAAGCATGTACTACATATGTGGGAACTACAAAAAGACAAGGTTTAACTAAGGTAAACCCTGCATCATAACCTATATATTACCAGGTAAGAGGAGAGACACTTTTCTCTAATGAAGAGTAAAATATGAAGTGACTCACCTCTTATCTGTCCCGTTTCTGACACCAACTGTTATGTTATACTGTATTCTACGTATTGGACCCTCGTCTGGTTCTGGTGTGTGATGACCCGGTTGGCATTTCCATGGTTCGGCGGCGGACAGACAGACAGGCCGGCCCGGGAGAAGATTAACATGACACGAGACTTGGTCACATCAAAACGTTCACAAGGTTTATTCCACTTACAGCAGCATATATCTTGGATACTTCATGTCCTAATGACGTCACAGACTAGACATCACAATCACTGCCTGCCAGCCGCGGCCTTCAGCGTGCTCTAACACAGCTCCACTCTTATGTTACCATTACGGCAGGCAGTACACCATACATACAAGTACATTGCACGTATCAGTACCGAGTATCCGAACACAGTACCAAGTATCAGAACACTATAATACAACAAAAAGTAGTAGGTTTGCATTGCACCTCTGCTAAAATAAAGCTTCACTTAACTCTGTTCACAACACCCTTTACGTGACAAGATAAATGTATTTATGTGTCACACCTACAGTACGTGCCAGATCTCTACTTAGACTTTAGTATGTTTATCTCTACTAGTCCTTACCCGTTCTGAATATGGGCGCGTTCGGAAATACCACACCGGAGCACACTCGTTGCATTGCACAGTGGGCTCAGTGCGCTATTTCCAAACGCGCCCCAAATGAACAGCTGGTGACACGTGATTTGCGGGGAGATGAGTTGAGCGTGTGCAATGCAGGACAGATTGAAGTTGGAGGACAGGGCTGCGCGGCGCTAGGTGCCGTGAGGCTGTCGTTGCGTTGTGAGGAGGCGCTCGAAGCGAGCAGCTGTCTTGCTCTATGCTAAGGAAGTATACAGAAAGACAGTGAGTCCAACCAGTCCTTTTAGTAATGATGATACCTAGACAGGAATTCTGGTCCAAATGACATACCATATCAGACCAAATCATGTTCCAAGATTGGAGTCCTACAAATAAATAGGGGATCGGATCATATAAAATGGGGGCCAGTGGCCTCTGTTTACCTTGTATCCTAGTTATGTTGTAGCACTTTGTTGTATAAGCATCACCATGTGTAAGTGTGTTTCTGTGTGTTTCTGTAGATGAGGATTGGTTTGCGGACAACTAGTCACCTACTCCTGGGAGTGGTACGGATCTACTCAAGAAAAGCCAAATATTACCTCTCAGAGTGCAATGAGGCTCTGGTTAAGATTGAAGTGGCATTCAGGCCAGGTAACTTATCTTTGTGTTGTTACTGTCAGTGGAAACATTAGAATGGTTGGAAATTTACAAAAGTAATAGTCGTGTGTGCACATTCAAACCTAACTAGTCTAGGTGTTGTGTGAAATTATTTGTTTGTGAAAATTATCCATATACTGGAGTTTGTATTCCATGGTGCATGTTTTCATGGAAATTAATAATAGCAGCCAATCCTGGCATTTTTACCAGGTGACGGTTATTTTATATTCATCTTATCGGATTCGGAATTGAATGAAATCATCAGCCAGTAAGATAACAAGAGTAATTTCCTGCACTAGCTGAAAGTATGCATCATGATATTATATTTAGACTGTTAGCCTTTCTACGTATCACAGCACACAACTGAATAACCATTTTGAGATCAGAATCTGGGTGCTGTACTTTCCTATGCCAGTTCTATAAAAATTAAAAAATATTAGTAATTGACTGCTGTCTTTCTATGACTGCCTCCGGGCCCTCCCCCAAAACTACACCCCCCCCAATGTCAACTTACCAGGACAAACTCAAACTGTCGATATGCCTGCTGACGCGCTTGAGGCCACAACGAAAGCCATCACCTTGGCAGAGGAATTCACTGACTTTGACACTCAGCTGCCAAGCCCACGGTACTCTTTAATTATTATTTTTTTTACCTTTTATTCGTGCCATGTCTTCTTTAATTAAAGACTAGTACACATTGATATGCCCCTTACAACCTGTTCTTTCTTCATGTGGACACAAGTAATATCGACCTGGAGGACAACTATTCACGCAACCAATGTCGAAAAGAGGAGATCACTCTCAAAGAAGAATTTAGCAGTAGCTTTCTACTACGGGATTTTGGTAAGAACAAATGTTCCTGGATGTTTTTTTAAATTAACAGTGTGAGTAATATTTATTTTATTTACTGTACCATTAAGTTTAGTTATTTTCACCCGGCAGGATAAAGGTGTATCAAAGTAGTCCCTTATTGATTCTATAATTGTGCTTTCCTCTGTGTGCTTTAGGAGGTGAATCATATCACCCGCATGGACTGATGGACATGACCTTCCAAAGCCTGGCTGACCCTCGAGATAATTTTGGGGATGAAGACAACGGCATAGACGTGCTTGGTTGGTAGTGGACAGACTAGAGTGTGACATTGGACACACTACAGTTTGGCAGAGGACAGACTGACTAGAGTTTGGCAGACTAGAAATCTGCAGTGGACTGACTAGAGTTCCGTAGTGGATGGGCTAGAATTAAGTGTCTCTCAATAGAGTTTGGTAGTGGATGGACTAAGCTTGGCAGTTACATTTAAAGAAATGCATTTAAAACTGTTACTATATAATGACATTGTACAGCCTGGGATTTTATTCCACTCAAGGGCCATACCCATACCTATAATTTACAGTATGGTTCTTTTACTGTCACGGCTGCTGTTTGATATATGATATCTACCTCTCACCTTATCTGAAAGAGGAATGACAATGACTTAATTGGATGTTTATTTTATTTTAATGACTACAGATTGGGTAACAAGCAGTGATAATGCTTTTCAAGAGGATACCATCACAGAGGAGCCACCAAATGAACTGCTAGAGACCCCCACTAACTTTACCAACGAGGGTAATGTACCAAATGAACTGCTAGAGACACCCGCTAACATTACCAACGAGGGTAATGTCTCTTGAATATTTTACTGAAACTTCTAGCATTATTACAGCTGCGTTTGACTGCCATTGGTATTAGTATAAAATTACTACATAAGGAGACAGCTGATTTGGTGATTAAGAGATTTAGGACTGAGACATATTACATTTTATTTCTTATGTATTCTAGAACCTATGGAGGTTGATGCCCCTAGATCAGATCATATGGAGGTAGACCTTCAAACAATGAGTGAGACCACTCTGCTTGCCAACGAGGAGGAAGGATTTGCCCTGGAGCCTGTGACTATGACTCGTAAGCTTAAACCGCTCTCCCTTTAATTGTGATCATTTAGAAACATACCGTTTACTACTTGCATACTTTGGAAGATTTGACCACAAGGCCACTGAGCTGCCAGTGCCACATTTTCTGGAAGGGGGCTTTAAAGTGCATGAGGTTCTGTTTGACAAGTGTGCCTGTCAATATTGTCTGAGAAACACACTCAGAGAAACATAATTAATAGAGAAACAAGCAAATGTCCTGCATCTTCTCCCCTCAGCCAACTCTGACAGAAAGAGGTTGAAGAGGAAAAGGAAGCTGGTCGTGGACGAGGTCAAGGAGTTGTCCAACGAGGCCATCAGATGGCAGATTGCAGACTACTCTAACCTGATCGGCCCATTGGACATGGCGCCCCCTACCTACAAGCTCATGAAGTGGAAGGAGACCGGTCAAGCAGTCCTAATCCTCAGCCGGTTCACCACTGACGTCCTACATGCACAGTTACTGCAGGTCCAAACATTTATAGTGAATTTGTTAACTCTTTTGGAAACATATAAAAGTAATGGAATTTCAAATTCCCATTTTCCTATTCTGGTTAAGTTATGTAAAATAATAAAAAGGAAATGGAGTATAGTTGGGATGCTTTGTCAGTCAGGATGTCTTTATAGCAAATGCCCCCGATTTGTCTACATGCTAAACTTGTCATGGACATTTCAATGCGGGTAATGGAGACGTTTTGGAAAGTCTTTGTAATGAGAAAGTGTGGGAACCCAGAGTTAAACCTTATACAATATCATGTCGGCATATAAGTCGTGATCGTATCATATAAGCACAATATAAGTCAACAGCCAGTCTATCCTGAAAGTATTTGAAGTTATCTTAATTATAACTTTATTATATAATGTAGTAGTTATAAGTAGTTATAGAGGATATGCGCATGACATCATACCAGCCTTGACAGCCCATACATCCAAACAGAAAAGTCCTATCTCATTGCATTAAACAACGTTAAACTCACTTTGCCACTCACTTTATGCATATGCATACACTCTATATTAGTAGTATTCATTTACAGTATTATGCATTTGTTTTATTGACCCATTTTGCATTTGCAGCTCTTTCCCAATGATATGTTAAACCAGAATGGTGACAGAGCGAAAGTCAGAGTGAGTGATGAAGACGAGCACAGAGCAGGAGGTAGGAAGGTGCACGTTAGAGCATTCATTCGGTCATCGAAGTCTTTTTTGCAGAGCTTATGAATCTGCATAATATTCAGTGTCTGTATTAATGTTTGTAAACAGTTGTGTATTTGTTTTAGCTGTTATTATTTTTTTGTATTTGTATACTGTATAGGTCAGAAAGAGTGCAGCCTCCATACAGTCCATACTGCAGAGCTCAGTTCTCTGGATCAGACTGTGGATACTGAGAGACTGAGGCACAGTGCTGAGCTGACTCTTGAGCACGTGAGCGATGGCAACCCACCAGAGAACAGCATTGAGCCAGCACAAGTAAGCTTTAGTAATCATGTCTCTCTGTGCAGGAAGACAAACAGGAAACAAACACTATAAGGAGATGTAACATACCCAGTTCCATTATGAAGTTGCATGTCGTCGTCGTCCCCCCTTGCATAGATTGCAAGTCTCTGAAACTGTACGGAAAGAATAGAAACACATAGTTTTAAGTTAACTGAAGCCATTCCCTCATTTGATATTTTCATGATGGTGGTGTGGAGCGCTGTCTAACACGTCACTCCAAAATCTCAATTGGGTTGGGATCTTGTGACAAGCCAGTCACATGCAAGCCATAGTTAATGATTTATGTTATTCATCATTATGTTTAGAATAATAGCAAAAAACATAAAAACAACAAAAAGGCAGCGAATCAGGCAAAACAGTAAGGACCCTTCTTTCTAAGTGGACCCAAACAATGCCAGGAAATTGCCCCTCACAACCAGACAAACTGTTCTTGCTGACACAGTCTGATCACATCCTGCATTTAGTCACCTGCAGAAGAGTTGCTCTCTTTCCTTATAACATTAATGCACAATCATTCATTGAATGTGCTTTTTTTTAACAACATTTCTATTTGCTGATGTCTTTCCCAAAGATTGAAATCGAGGTGTCACTTAGTCAATGTTCCTATTGAAACACTATAATCAGACATGCAAAAGTGTAGCTTTTCGGCGAAAATCGCCGTTTTTATCCCAAATATAGGACCTGTGTGATTCATGCAAATCCGTTAAAAAAATGTTTGGGGGGGGTGAGGGGGTCTGTGAAGCCCGAGCTCGCTGCCCGGAGAATTATCTGACAGACTACTCTCGTGAGTCACTAATGATTCTGAGCGATATTTCTGCTTGCATCTGGGCGGCATGATGTGCGCAGCCGCTGGTCGCTCCGCGGAAAAAAAACCTGTTTGTGTGGACTCGGCATGAATTTTGACACACTGTCTGTGACTCGCCAGTCGATCCATTAGTTTAGCTGCTACAGTTAGCATTAGCAACGTTAGCACTTTGCGTTATACTGTCTGTGGTGTGGACGCGCCGGCGTCAGTTTCTCTCGCTGTGTGTGTGTGTGTGTGTGTGTGTGTCTGTCTGTGTGCTCGTGTGTGTGCATGCATGCGTATGAGTAAATAAATAAAGCACGCGCGCGCGCGCGCGTGTGTGTGTGTGTGTGTGTGTGTGCGTGCGTGCGTGCGTGCCAGGGCTTATACTAAATGGATATATTAAAAACGAAAACATGCAGCTCAACTGTTGAATAAGGAGAGGATGTTACTCTACATGTCTTAAATTGACTAAGGCTAAAATAATGAAGTAAACTGACCCTGTTGACTAAACCATCCCAAAACATTTTATTTGTATTATAATTCATTATTTTGCCAGTGAATATAATTTTCTATTTTACATGATGTGAAGAGTGTAACTGTAAGGGATTTTGAGATGGGAGTGTGAGTGCTGGACCAGTTTCTTTCTTTAAATCACACCTGTGTGAAGTGACCCTTATCATCATACATCATCCATTCATTGTCATTTTTGTGACAATGAATGTGTAGGATTGTGTAGGACAAAAATAGCCGATATATGACAATTCATTCATTGTCAATGGCATTTAGGACACAAATCTACTGAATATAGGAGGGGCTAGTGCTCCTCGAGGGGCTAGTGCTCCTGTTGGAGTAAATTAATTGTTCTATGACTATCAGGACATGAATGTTAACATCTTGCTCAATACTGACTAGATTTGTACTGATTTAGTAAATAATCATCTGTCATTTTTGAGTGGTGCAGCCACTCAACCACACTATAGACAGCTACAGTATGTGTCCCTGTGTCTGTCCCTGGCTGGGTCCCTGTGTCCCTGTGTCCCTGTGTCACTGGGTCTGTTCCTGGCTGTGTGCCTGTGTCACTGGGTCTGTCCCTGGCTGTGTCACTGTGTCATTGGGTCTGTCCCTGGCTGTCCCTGTGTCACTAGGTCTGTCCCTGGCTGTCCCTGTGTCACTAGGTCTGTCCCTGGCTGTCCCTGTGTCACTGGGTCTGTCCCTGGCTGTCCCTGGCTGTGTCCCTGGCTGTGTCCCTGTGTCACTGGGTCTGTCCCTGGCTGTGTCCCTGGCTGTGTCCCTGTGTCACTGGGTCTGTCCCTGGCTGTCCCTGTGTCACTGGGTCTGTCCCTCGCTGTCCCTGTGTCACTGGGTCTGTCCCTGGCTGTGTCCCTGTGTCACTGGGTCTGTCCCTGGCTGTCCCTGGCTGTGTCCCTGGCTGTGTCCCTGTGTCACTGGGTCTGTCCCTGGCTGTCCCTGTGTCACTGGGTCTGTCCCTGGCTGTGTCCCTGTGTCACTGGGTCTGTCCCTGGCTGTCCCTGGCTGTGTCCCTGGCTGTGTCCCTGTGTCACTGGGTCTGTCCCTGGCTGTCCCTGTGTCACTGGGTCTGTCCCTGGCTGTCCCTGTGTCACTGGGTCTGTCCCTGGATGTGTCCCTGGCTGTGTCACTGGGTCTGTCCCTGGCTGTCCCTGTGTCACTGGGTCTGTCCCTGGCTGTCCCTGTGTCACTGGGTCTGTCCCTGGATGTGTCCCTGGCTGTGTCCCTGTGTCACTGGGTCTGTCCCTGGCTGTCCCTGTGTCACTGGGTCTGTCCCTGGCTGCCCCTGTGTCACTGGGTCTGTCCCTGGCTGTGTCCCTGGGTCCCTGGCTGTGTCCGAGCACGAAACATAGCGTTATAGCATTTGTTCACCACCAAGTGTCACTGTTGCACAGCCTAACACACAGACACACAGGCCGGGAGGAGGGCTAGTACAGTGTAGTATATACTGTCCCCCATGACACCCCCCCCCCCAAAGTGGGTTTAGTACCGATAAACGCTTAAAAGATTTGCGCCGCGGTTTTGCCCGCGGCACAGCGTTGGCCCCGCACACTGTCACCTTTTTCACCTTGGGCCTGTTTGCATGCCTGTATAATATTTAGCAGTCTTTGCGACTGTATCTCCTGCTAAAATAACAACATTATTTTCATAGTGACTTCTTAATTGTATCATGACGTCCACTAGTATGGAAGCAAATTTGTTGTTGTTTCTGCACTCGTGTTTCTGCACTCTATTCATTTGTTACCTGTCTGTGTATTGTTTATAAACATGCTCTGTCTCCGCTTGTTGAGGTTGAGAATGGGTTGGACTTCTCACACTCTGGCCTTCCATCAGAGGATTCAATGTTTGTCCATCCGTCAGGACGGAACAGGGAAAGTCAATCGACCATCATCCCCACTCAGGTGCTTATAGTTCAAAAACACACACACACCAGTGAGAAGTGCATACTTGACTAGAGTGTGACTGATTTGATGTTTTCCTGCACTGCAGTCTGACCTGAACACCCAGGACCGTGAGGAGAGGAGGCTAACCCGAAAAACTCAGAAGCTACTCAACACTCTTAGAGTAAGGGTGAAGAAAATAATAAAGACTCATGATACAGGCTACTTTTGTATTTGGAACAATAACAACTTTCAAATTATCCCCTATAAAAATCAGTACGATAAAATCGTCTAAATTAGTTATTTTCGGTATACAACACCATCGACAATGAGGCAAAAAACTAAGTTGTTGCTTGCCACCCAGTAGCATGCCAACAGTGATTGAGACAGAAGTCACTGTCAGTATGGATTTGAAGAGGAGTTGTTGTCAGAGTACTATTAGAGAATGGTGGTGGTAAATTTGTTGTTTGTTTATGTGTGTATGTGCGTCTCTCACAGAACCTGGACTGTGGCAGCAACAACACCACGTTCAGCTTTAAGTCTCTATGTAAGCGGAGCTCTCGTGCCCGGGCATCATCCACCTTCTTCTACCTCCTGGTCCTGAAGAAACAGCAGGCCATCGAGCTGTACCAGAACGCTCCCTATGAAGACGTCCTCGCCACATCTGGCCCCAAATTCCATGAGTCATAGGATGCAGCAGTGTTACAGTACTGAGCCCTAGAGCTTGGCTGCCAGAATGGTTCGGAAAATGAGTCAGACAAAATTAAATGGACATTTTAATGGAGGTTTGTGGGTTGACAAAGAACCTCCTCCTGGCATATGGCAGTCTTAATATGTCTATGAATGTGTGTTCCTCTGGCTTAAAACATTCTATATTATATATATTATTTTGTTGCCCATTGGCTTGAAAAGGACTGATGTCACATTATGGTGGTGGGGTGTGTGTTACTATTTTATGTCTGCAGTTTGAAGTTGTATTGAAGGCTGAGTTCAGCTTAGTTTACATTTGTATTAATGCTCATTTGATCTGGAGGGGAAAAAAGATTTTAACAAATGTTTGTGTATTCTGTATTTCTGTATTTATTCTGTATTTCTGTAAATACCGATAGTTTCGGTCTGGTTAGCCTATTAAAAAAAAGAAAAAACATTATATTTAATGTTATATATTGTTATAATAAAATAACACATTTGCTGATACAGTCATGTGATTTATTTCCCTGAATAGTCGTTTTGTTTTTCAGGTATTTAGCTTAAACTCTGCGATGAATCGATTCAGTTTTTGTGTATTAACTACAGTATATGAACTGATCTTATAGACACGGTAGTTCACAAATGTGCAATATGGTAACAGTACAGTACACACTACACAGTATGTATGCCCACCTGTTCATCATTTTTAAATGATTATCGGACGCTGGCTCTTTAAGAGCCACTAATGCAGTAGACGCAGTTACAACGTATCGTCTCCGCTGCAGGAATGGACCTTAGACCCTCATCAGCACCGTTCTGTTCCATCTTACACATGTGACTGCATGCATTGCCCACACAACCACAACGATGCACAGCTACGCCGATCGGACCAAATGGTACTGTACATGTATTATTTATTATAATGGCTTGAACGAGTATGATCTAGTTTTTGTGTCTACTCTGCAGATGATCGTATATTATATCCCCGTTGGATAACCGTATGTAGGGCATGACTAAATTAGTTTTGTCAGCTATTTCTGAATCTGATCATGAAGATTACTTGCAATGGCAGTGTTTTTACATAGCCTACTATTGTTGATTCACAGCACACACACTTTAGAAGATATGACTTTTCCCCACTGACTGTCCAGCTGGACTCCCCTGACGTGACGACTCCCTGACGACCAGTGTGGTCAATATGGTGCTCGTAAACCATCTCTCTTAGTGGAATATTGATTGTTCAAAAGGCAAAGCGTATCATCTCCGCCGCACTTTGATGTAAACAACAGACGGTCCCCCAATTAAAGCATTTCAGATTTTGGCATCGTGGAGTTGAAGCTATATGGAATGAAAAGAGATCGGGCTCTCTACGTATATGGACGTGCTTCAACTTCAGCTGTCCCTTGCGGATCACTGATATTCCCTCTTACGTAAGATGACTGCGTATTATTGCGTATTCGCCACCTGTTGCGCAGAGGTGAATCCACATTGCCTGTTGTGCACCAAGATAAATTGGACGACACGCGCGCGCACACACACGCACACGCACACGCGCACACACACACACACACACACACACGTCTTTATGTTATGAAATTATGTCTCTCTTCGTACAAATTCTGGCCTCTCTATTTTTCCTTTTTCTACTACATTATCCACATAAAGATAACTGTAATTTCCTCCAGCTGTGCATATCACACTAATCACAGACTAGTCCTTCTTTTTGAGTGGTGCAACCGCTCCAAGGAACAGCAATGTCCGTCCTAATCTATGTGACTATGGCTAACCTATGTAACTATGTACCAGTAGGGGCAGAAGTGGCGCTGTTGTGCCAGAGAGAGAGAGAGACAGTGTTGCACTGTTTCCTGCTAATTACAGAGAGAAAGAGGAGAGGGGAGTTGCACCACTCAGTTCACAGTGTGATCACCCAGTGCCAATTATCTAATGTAATCCTGGGCACTACACTTGCTCTGCCAACCTGGGGAGGGCAGCGGACTGACCTCATGCTTCCTTCAATGCATGAGGAGTCCAAGCTGCTTCTTTTCACCTGACGGGGGAGTTTTCCCGGCCGGACGTATAGTGCGTGGAAGGAACACGTTATTCCGACCAGTCCTTTTCCCTCCATCAGGCGCCCCGGTTGGCCAGGGGGAGGTAGTTTATAGACCAGGATTACTGCATGTTTTTTGTGAGGTATACGTACCCTAGGACTAGGGTTCACAGGGAGAACATGCATACTCCACACAGAAAGGCCCTTTCGCCAACCCCGCCTCGGGGTATGGGCACTGATGACACGGAGGAGGAAACACGCCCCCATGCAGTGCCCACAGCGTCCCCAGCAGGAATCGAACCCAGGCCACCGTGCCCTGTGATCTCAGCTTTTAATCAACTCAATGACAAATGACAATAGTCGATTCTACAAGATACTGCCATTTTCACATTAGGCTTATCCATTTGACAGCACACATGATCTTTGCATATATCCAATATAGTCTAACTACAATAAATTCATAGCATTTAGTCAAGCAAAAATATAAGTCTACAAGTTCTAACATAACCTGCCCCATGTCTAAATGACATACTGTATACGTACATGGCTAAATCCTAATTTTTCCCCACAAAATAACTTCATGTCAGTAAGTAACAGCACCGCATGATGGACTATAAATTAAGCTTTCATTTTGTTTAGCTTTAGTATGTAAATTACTTAAATATTCAATAGATATTACACATGGTGGTGAATTACCAGCCACAAACATGTCGGTACATTTGAACTATCTCAACTATCTAATATTCTTTATTTGGATCTCCATTAGTTTTCACAGTCATAGTCTTCCTGGGGTCCACAACATAAAACAACACACAATATACATACAAACAAGTTAACAACAACTGACACTCGTCAGTCAAAACCTAATTGCACTATTAAAAATACAGTTTATTATTATTAAAATGCCAAAGATAATAATTAGATAATATAGACAATATAGAAACATAGGTTAAACATTAAAACATGTTGATCATTCCAGTTGTGTGGACTCTTTAATTAATATTCATTTAAGATATATTTGCTTCTGATTTGTTTAATATTTACAGATATTGTGTCCCACTGGTGGGTGCCTCTGTAAATAATTTATACATTATTGAAGTATACATTTTGTTTTGGAAGTTCCTAATACGAAATGTTTTGCTGCTGACATTTCCTAAGACATAGAAAAGCAGAACAACACTGTTCTGTTCTGGCAGGAGAAGAAATGGAGGCATATCATACCACATTAACATTAAAACAATAAAATTAATACATCACAGTAACACTATTACAGTACAGTTAAGGGAGCTCTGAGAAAAGCATCCTGTGTGTTCCATTTAATTCTTAATTTAATTTAACTGTTTTAGTAGTCTCGCTTTGTCGCAATATTAAAATGTGTGATGACCACAGAAACTACATTCATTGTCTATTTAATTACTTCCTAGTGTCATATTTTCCTTGTCTCAGGCCTTTTCAAGTTTATTTGAAGGTGGATGACTTTTATTTTAGGCTATAAGACCAGGGTACGGATGTATGCAGGATGCAGCTGCAGTGACTGTGAGAGTGAACTCACTGTTCCCTTGTGTCAGCACTGAAAGGAGGCTTTATTTGGGCACATGGTGGCTAGACGATTTTTCAAAGTTGTCATTTGCTTCCAGTGAGGCAACACATGAAGAAAGGCCATCTTATTGTCTTAGTTTGCTTCATTGTATTTCTCTCTACAGAATGATGTCATATAATGATTGTGTACTCTGATGGATCACTCACTGTGCTGGAGCACATTGCGTGTTGCAACTATTTTCTCTGTATTTGTTTACGTTATGATTTATATTAGTGTATCCAAAATTGTGTGTCGGGACCAATTTTTGGGTCGGGACACACAGTGTTATATCGTTATATTTTTCTTGTCTCTTTTATGTAACAAGCTAAAATAGCCACTGCTTTAAATTGCAGTTACAATGCAATGACAATGTTTCTGCTTGTTATTGCTTGGTGGTTGGTGCAGTTTAGCTCTGAGGCCTCCTAGGCTCTGTGTCTCTCTCTAGAGACAGTCGCGGGACAGGAGACATCAACACCGCACAGCACAAATGTCTCTCCCTCCCCCTCGTAAGACCCCTGCAGGTCAGCGCAGGTATTGTTCATTCTGTCTCTCACGTCTGGAGTCAGTGATATAATTATGAGTGCTGTTGTTTGTACAACTTTTCATGATGTCATAATGTATTTGATTGGTCTGTAATATGATCTCTCTGTGCAAGGCGCTCAGTGGGCACTGGTGGCGGAGGCCGGTATTCCCACAGTGATGCATCCAGTACCAACACGTATCCTGGTCGAGGCAGGGCTAACGAGGGCAGTCCCACAGCCCGGCAGTGTTGGGGAAGTTACTTTGAAAGCGTAGCTTGTAAAGCTACAAGTAGCTCACCATGGCAGTAGCTTGATCAAGCTACATAGCTACCCCTGGAGAAATGTAGCTTGTAAAGCTACAGCTACATGGAAAAAGTAGCTCAGCTACTTTTTATTTTTCAGTGTTAAATTGAGAATGTACATGCGGTGCATATGAAACAAAATATAATAACCTACAAAAAAGTCACATGCCACGATGCCAGCTGAAATATGCCTCTCAACGGTTTTGTTTAAAAAAATAAAAAATAATAAAAAAGACTTAAGAGACTTACACAAATAAAAGAGGATCTGTTGAGGATACTGTGTGTTATACATGGCATTTGATCGTCAATGTTAACACATCTTAACTGTAAAAAAAAAGAGACCCTTGTATAATGAGATAACTACACCTACATTATAACTAAACAACTGTTACATGATGACATTTGATCGTCAACATTTGAAGACCCCTGTTCTAGACAGATTTTCCCCCATTAAAGAAAGGATAAAACAATTAGAGGCAGCTGTTGGCTTGTCAGGAGCTGACATGCCCTCAAAGCAATCAGAAAAAGGAACAGTCCTTGATTTTTCAAAGGGGGTTCTAGTACAAGAATTAACACAGCAACCAATGGTCAAAATGAATATATTTATTTCATGTTATTGCCCAAAATTGTAGCTTGTAACTTGAGTAGCTAAGCTACCAAAAATGACCCAAAAAGTAGCTGAGCTACTTGACGAGGTACACCAATATGAATGTAGCTAAGCTACCACAAGCTACAGCAAAATGTAGCTAAGCTACGTAGCTCAGCTACATGTAGCTTAATACTCCCCAACACTGCAGCCCGGACATATCCCAGTACACCCAGGTAGGATGTTACTTATAGAACTCCACTGCTCAAAAGGTTAGCAATAGGGGTGGGACGGTATGGGTACTAGAGCCCTGCACAGGCTTAAAATATGGGCCGTGAAGTTAAGGCCCGGCCCTAAGCCGTTGGTAAAGTCCAGAAACGGCCCGAGCCCGGCCCGACATATTTGTATTTATTATTTCTAGCATGCGCACCGCCGCCGCGGTCGCTCCTCTATTGGTGCACGGACGCAGCAGCAGCAGCTACTCACAGCTGCACTATCTGGTGCTCTGATAAACCCACATTAAGAACAAGAACTCAATAACACCACACATCACACAAAAAAGTAGCCTACTTAATTATAGTTTTATACAGTAACTGCTGCACGTGCACTGTCAATCAGCGCAACGCGTTGTGAGCTTGTAGATCGGCTATCGCGGACTCATGCTGCATTATAAAACCCAGAGTAGACCCACAATAATAAGAACACTTACCGGTACGTTATGTATCTGCAGTTTCTGCAATGTACAAATCCAACTTTGTTTAGTGTGGTGTGTGGTGTAGACGTCAGTTCTGTCAGAGGAGAGCCTACTCGGTGTGTGTGTGTGTGTGTGTGTGTGTGTGTGTGTGTGTGTGTGTGTGTGTGCGTGTGTCTGTGTGCGCACACACAGCTGCGCTGCATAATAATTAGGAGAGAAAGAGAGAGAGAGTTTAGGCGCGGAGCGAGAGAGATAGAATGTAAAACACGTTGTTTCAAAGTCTTTATAGTTTTTACCAGATTTTAGTGTGCTTGTGTGTGCGTGTGTGTGGGTGGGGGGGTTATTGTCACGTCACTATGGAGCAGAGTGCAGACAGCAGCATGCTGCCGCGCTGCTGAAGCAAATCCAGTCTGGGTGAAATTCACATCGGAAAATTAATATAATGGCGCGTGACTACAGAATACTTGGAACTGAAAGAAAACGCTATTCTCGTGCTCAGACACAGGGACACACACATAGCTGTCTATAGGAGTGGTTGCACCACTCAAACACTAAATTAATACTCAATAAACTCCTCCTTTGACATCATAATACCTCACAAACACTACCAACTGACCATTATCACTGGTATCATCATAATACCTCACAAACACCACCAACTGACCATTATCACTGGTGTCAGTGGACTTGTCCACTGCTGGGGAAATGCATTCTGCATTTTGTATTCCCACAAAGCTGTTTGGACAAATCACCATCCAGTAATTCAGTACTTCTGGTTACTGTGGAATGTGAGAGTGGAATTTGCTTTATTTTAGCTGTCATTTCCTCCTGAACATGTTGTTCATCACTTCATTATGAACAACATTATTTTATTTTATTCTTATTTTTTCTTTATTCCCGATATCGATATTTTAATAATCAATATCGATAATCTATCACGGGAGGACGTATCGATATATATATATATATATTATCGATATTGTGATTATCGATTATCGCAATATCGATATTTCAGCACACCCCTAGTTAGCAAGACGTGTCCTGTTGGACGCTAACCTGGATAATGTTGCAGAGCCGCTGTTGGGCAGAAATCTTCAAAACCATTACTTTTCAGGAAATGGAGAAAATAATCTGCATTCCCATCGATCCAATGCAGTTATTATTTTGTCACAAGCTGTAAATACTTTTCATTGGTTCAATATTTATAAAAACCTACAGACAGACCCCTTTAACCCACTTAACCCCTTTCAACCTGCCATCCCTACTTTGGGCATGTCATTACAGGTGTAGTGAAATTAGAATGTATCAAAAGTATTGCTACTCATGCATAACTCTGACATAGTACAATATCATTTCATTTGTGAAAGAAATAAGGAAAGAAATAAGTAAGGTACAAGGTTTCTGCCAGCAAGAAAAGCAACACAGACCAGAAAAAACACCACAGTCAACCGTTCTTTAACATCCACTCACTACTTCATCCTTGTGTGTTGCAACAGGACTTGTGATTAAAGTTCTGAGATAATGTGAAGCATTTGAATGCAAATGACGCTGGTTTAAACTCAGGCGACAGGCACGGCAGGCCACCTGCAACGACAACCATGGAATCAGGCCTCCGACCCCGGAACAGTACCTCACACCCATGCAACAGAAGGAGGTGTGCATCCGTCACCTGCGCGCCAGGTTGAGAGATCATGTGGACAGACTGCAGCACAGGTGAATCTTGACAGATATTGTGAGTGCTTATATTTCTGTCTGACACAGCTATCAATTGAAAACTACACAATTTCTTGCTAAACCAATTTCCAAGGACATAAATGAGACGTAGCTTGCGGAGTTAGTTCATACTGGTGGGGGTTCATGCCATGCTCAAAGGCGCATATTATACTCAAGGGGTTAACATGCTGCATGTGTGAGTGTATAAGTGTGTGCAAGTCCCACACATCATTCACCGATGCGGCAGTCAGCTGATCAATTGGGGGGCTACTTACAGTAAGCTCACTAGACTGAATGCTCTTCCTGCCTTCCTCTGCACATGGTTCCTGGTTGTTTGTGATGTTTTTTCCCACCACCACCCCAGCACCACCGGTGGCCGGCTCTGCTATTTATGCTCCCCATGGGTTTTTTTATTGTATATATCTATTATCTATCTCCCTGCTCTTAATGTTTTATGCAGAGCCGAACGCCAAGTCAAATATCATATGCACACTCATTACTCATTCTGTAATAAATATTGGTAAATATATTCGTGAGTTGTCTGACTGAACTGATTCAATTCAATGTTCTATCTTCTAGGTTCAGTTACAGCTGATTCATCTTTTTTTGTTTTTTTTGTTTCATGATCTGTTTCCTCAAACAGTAATTATTTTCTAATAATGATTTAAAAGAATCTGTATAAGATGTAAAGAATGTCATTTTTGATTATTACATTCATTGTTTAATACTAAAGAGGGAAAAGCTATTTTACCAACTACAAAATGATTAATAGTATCGGATTACTGGACTCCGTGGATTTGCAAACAAGTTGATCCAAAGTTGCAAGTTTCCACTTTAATTGTTAATTGCTCATGGGAAAAATATTAATCAGTACTGCTAAATCAGCTGCATTACTTCTCCTCCATCAGGGATTGTGAGATAGATGAGCTGAAGACCCAGCTGTGTCGGATGCAAGACGACTGGATCGAGGAGGAGTGCCACCGCGTGGAAGCCCAGCTGGCTCTCAAAGAGGCCCGTAAAGAGATCCAGCACCTTCAGGATGTGGTAGAAACCGTGAGGACCAATCTGAGCAGCCGGGAACCAGAGCCTCATGACCACAAGCCATACCCAGGTCTGCAGAGACCTCAGCCGGGTGGAAGATCCCGTTCCTGCGGCTGCTCTCCGGCCAATACTCTGAGCCGCAGCGCCACGTACACACGGCTGAGCAGCGAGGCTCTGGCACTACAGGTGGAGCGCAACTTAAACCCCCCTGACCTCAGTGGAGCGACGCGGCCAGCGGGACAAACCCACCTGGTGCTGGAAGCGGCCCTATTATCAGAGCAGCCACCCCCCACCACCGCCCATGGCCGAGGCCCCTCGGCTGCACCTCACTCCCCCACCTTTGAGAAGTTGTGCAGTGGGGGGGCCGTGTTGCCAATATCACATTCCTGCCACACTCTCAGCAGTGGCTGCAAATGCACTGGACATGGCTACCTCCCACATCATCATCATCTGTTCCTACACTTACCTCAGGACGAGCCTCCCAGTGCAGCTGCAGCGAGCGCCCCTCCTCCTCCTCCAGCGCCTCCAGAGAAGAAACCAGAGGTTCGCTCTCAGGCCTCCAGCCCAACTATGACCTGGCTTTCAGATGAACGTGGACACGAAGAGCTCAGTATTATTTCTTTATCGGCAGACGTTTCTCACTCAAAGGCACGAGCGTTCCTACCCTCTCTACCTCTGTCTTCACCGCCTGACCTCTCCTACAGCTTAGAGCCGAAGCCAGTGGAGATGACAAGGGTGCCAACTATGCCCCAAACCTGCCAGCCACAACCTCTAGTTCAGCCATCACAGAGGCAGGACGCTACGGTAGTGGAGCTGGAGGGAGAGGAGGAGGAAGAGGAGGGTGAGGGGGCAGATGGAGTCGGGGAGGAGGAGGCGCTTTTGCCACAGCGATGCCACTGGAGCAGGTACTTCATGGTAGACCTGCTGGCATTGGCCATGCCCATGGTCCCTACGGTGGCATGGCTGTGCCAAGGGTCTCAGCGCGAAGTCAGGCCCATGTATCATATTGGCTCCCTGTTGAGGGGCTGCTGCGCTGTGGCACTGCATTCACTGCGTCGCAGAGGTATAGGAGCAAGAGGAAGAGGACGTCCCACCAATATGAACGGAACGACACCTATCTGAGACTGATGTGTCTGCATGACATACATGAGGACACAGCCATGACATGACCCATCTGTAGCCATGTTGACAGACACGCAGCCACACACAAAGCCATGATGGCATACACACAGCCATGACACGCATGCAGCCATGATGACACACAAATGCAGCCGTGATGACACACACATGCAGACGTGAGGACTTTGTAGTCTGAGTGACTTTGAAGTATGTTTTCGTCATTACAATACATATTTTGTAAGTGCTTATTTTTGTGCAATTTAGCTTAAGTAATATTACCTTAATTTCAGTTACTGCAAACATACCTATGCCCCATTCTATCGTCAGATTTGCCATGATATCCTTGTGTTTTGTGTTCATTTCTTGCCTCAGAGATACAACTGATTAGTAATAAGAATATTTCATGATTAAAATACTTAATGCCGCTGCCTGAATTTCAAGTGGCTTTAACTAAACAAGTTATTGTTGCATGTAGCCCAAGAAATGTTCTACCCAATTATTCTTCCATCCAGCTGAAAAGTCTTGTTAGAATCTTGAACCTTTTGATACCAACATTTATGTACCGGTATTCACATAAATGAACCTTTTGTACCTCAAGAGCTCTCCTGCACGCCCACACAAGAGCCAAGAATGAATCATTAAGACAATTTATACATTGTTGTAAACAACGGTGTCGCTCGCCGGAAATAGCAGATCTATAAGCTCACAATGTATTGTGGATGCGTTGCATTGTGAGCTTACTGATCTGCTGTCTGTGGCAATACTACTGAAGGTCAAAACGAGGCCTTCATCTGCATAGTGGCGTTAAGTAAAAAGGTTCTCTCAGCTTGAAGATGGAATAACAAATAATTCCATATCTCAATATAGCCACATAGAAATTCTTGGTAATAAACTAGATTCTGAAATGTTATTTTTCCAAATGACTTCATATTGAAGACAATATGTAGATTGTTATATATGATTTTTAATGATTTGTGAAAATCATGCCACATTAGACAAGGGGACTCTAGATGTAAATATTTTTAGATTGCTGGTGCATCTAAACTAAATATTGCTTTTGTGTCATTGTCTAACAACAAAACAAGGCCTACTCAGCTGTCAGCACTGAAAATAAGATGCAAACTATTAACTATTTAAAACTAGTAAAGATAAATAAACGCTAACACTCATTCAATGTGGCTGCAAGATAGTCTCTAAATCAGTGATACTCAACCTCAGGCCCGCGGGCCACATCAGGCCCGCGGGACCATTATGACTGGCCCACCAATAAAATCTAAAAAAAAGAAGAAAAAAAAATCTGGAAAATGAAATAAAAATAAATAAATCTGAATGAAGTTATCTTTAATTACATTATTATAAGTAATACTATTAGAGTTGTACTATTACTCGAACGAAAATAAAAGCTTGGGGGGGGGGGGGGAGATGCAATGCAAATGAAAGACATATACTGTGTATCCCTATTCCCTGACATAATTTTATAGCTAAACGGACAGAATTCTATTTTATTTGAATGATGAAACCCAGCTGCCATTAATAGTTGGAAATGGAAATTGCGGAAATTTTAATTGCGGAAATTGCGGAAATGGTGGAAATGGAAATTGCGGAAATGCGGAAATGGAAATTGCGGAAATGGTAATTGCGGAAATTGCGGAAATGGTGGAAATGGAAATTGCGGAAATGGAAATTGAGGAAATTGCGGAAATGGAAATTGCGGAAATGGTAATTTTATTTCAGGTAGATTGTTTTATTTTACTCAGTCAGCCATATCACTACTCATTTTTTTTCATGAAAAAGGTCATAGCTGGGTAATCTATTTTCAGGCAAATTGTGTTTATTGTATTTTATTTTACTCAGCCATAACAATTTATTTTCTGTTAACCAACTTGCTGGCTGGCAGGCAGGCAGACAGCTACTCATAGACAGGCAGACAGACAGACAGCTACTCATGGAGAATTGGACAGGCAGGCAGTCAGACAGCTACTCATAGACAGGCAGACAGACAGCTACTCATGGAGAATTGGACAGGCAGGCAGACAGCTACTCATGGACAATTGGACAGGCAGGAAGGCAGACAGCTACTCATAGACAGACAGACAGCTACTCATGGACAATTGGACAGGCAGGAAGGCAGACAGCTACTCATAGACAGACAGACAGCTACTCATAGACAATTGGGCAGGCAGGCAGACAGCTACTCATAGACAGACAGACAGCTACTCATGGACAATTGGACAGGCAGGAAGGCAGACAGCTACTCATAGACAGGCAGACAGACAGCTACTCATGGACAATTAGGCAGGCAGGCAGCTACTCATAGACAGGCAGACAGACAGCTACTCATGGACAATTAGGCAGGCAGGCAGACAGCTACTCAGACAGGCAGACAGACAGCTACTCATAGACAGGCAGGCAGACAGCTACTCATAGACAGGCAGACAGTAAGACAGCTACTCATTGACAGACAGACAAATAACTACTCATGGACAGACAGGCAGGCAGGCAGGCAAAGAGCTACTCATGTTATGTTATTATGTTATAACAGCTACTCATGTTATGTGCAATAATTTGTGCAGTTATGGAAACAGCTCTTTGTGTTTATGCAAGAAAATGTAACACATTTATTTATTTACATATTGTGTGCATGCACATTGTACTTTGATACATTTTGCGAAAATAAATCAATTGAAAGAGAGAAGTTATCAAGTATCATTAATGTCGTAATTTTATCTACTGGCCCCTGGCCCCTTGCCATTTTTGTAATGTGGCCCACAGGTAAATCTATTTGAGTATCCCTGCTCTAAATGAATGACAGCCAAATGTTACAAAGCAATCAAAAGCACAAAATTGATGTTCAGTTTAATGCCTCAATGACTTAAAATAAAAAAATTCTGGAGCAATGCATGAGTTGTTTTGTTTTAAAGGAATCCTTTAGTTTATTTTCCTTCGCTTAGTAATATGCCAAAACTCTAAACTATGCCAACACTTTGCAATTCAGCTGGAATACTGTGATAGAATGCATATACGCTTTATGATAAATAATTACTTACTGGCCATTGTTTTTTCTTATTTCCAAAACAAAACATGTACTGTATATGTTGATGCAGTGGCTCATTTCAACTGTGTGGAGACAGGATGAGACATTTGGAAACTGGGAATGCCATCGATACCAAAGGTTTGTTAGATACAGCATATTGCAGTCTAACGTTTTACACAATTGTTAATGTACTGTACGTTTCAGTAACTTGGCATTAATCTTTTGCCAATAACCACATACAATATCTCAATATAAAGTGTATAAAAGTGAATACATAATATTAATACTGTATCAAAATGTCCAACAGAAGGAATGACAGGAGTTTGTGAAGAAGTTCAGTCTTTAATGTGCGTGGAGGACGGTTACAGTACAGCTTTAAAAACCTCCACAGCTTCATAAACAATTCGTTGAAATAATTATGGGCACAACCCAGAAAAAGAGTTGCGCAAAAACTGTGTCAACATGTCATGCAACTTTAAAACCTTATGCCAGAGCAATTATTGAATAATTGTGTCTTGGCATTTACCTGAAAAGCAAAAGATGATAAAAATCATGTCTTCTCTACCAGGTTTTGAAGACTTGCAAGAGTAAATATTAATATTTCCAACTGCTAGAAGTATAGAACCAATAAAGAAATCTGTAGTTAATTTATTACAGCAATATTGTGCCATATATTTTAAATTAATTCCTCTGCTGTAATGAGTCCCTCCTTTCTTTTTTAAATTAAGACTAATGCGAGATGTGTCACACAATAATTCAATTTATGTCCACATTGTTGTGATTGATGTGAAACAGACATTTATTCTTTTTTTTTTTTTCTTTTTTCAAGACAATTTAATACCCGCAATCAATACAGTTGCTAATGGAAGGCCACACAGAGCCACAGGAATGAGACTACCAAACTATCAAAACATGATCCTGATGGCAGATACAGTCAGCAATTTTGAAATCAAATTACAAAAAAAGAAAAAAAAACAATCACCATAAAATAAAAATACATAGAAGACTATAACATGATACATGGAAGTATGGCCTATGACTCTTTAAGGCAGTGGTTCTCAAACGTTTTAATTTCAAAATCCTCCATAACTCTGAGAGTATAAACAAAAGACAATTGTATACACTCTCAGAGATACAGACCCTGTAAGGGTACATTTGGACTACCTCAGGGAAACCCAAGGCTCCATGGACCCCACTTTTGAGAACCACTACGTTATGGGATCTAGAGGATGAGGTTTTAACACAAAGTGACGTAACATCATATCTAAATGGAAAGAGTGAAGTAGTGAAACTATTAGACAAAGGTCCTATGCAGGAATCATCTGTTAACCTTTTCCTCCGTGTTCCCGGATAGGAGTCAACCTGCGTTTAAGAGAAACAAAAAGTATTTCAGGTCTGTGATCAAAGATTGATTTACAGTTCATTGTGTTGCCAACAAAAACAGATATTCAAGCTAATGATACAGCCACTGTTGCTTGTAGATCAGTTCTTGGCAGCAAGCAATATGTCATTACTACAAAGTCTGAATTAAGCTATAGGGATGCACACTTTCCTTGACTGTATATTTGGAAATAGGATGACATTCACCAATGTCAATAGGCGATATTAATATGTTGTCAGTTGTTCAAATTCTTTCACAATATTAGCTTTTTTCCCTTTCTGGCACGTTTATTTTTTCACATTGAGCTGTATCGGTGCAGAATTTCCAATCGGTTCATCCCTATTAAGCTTTAACTTTAGGGGAAATCTTCATATTGTAAACACACCATGACCATTTAGAGTTACTAGCACTACTAAAGGCTACAGAACTGTAGGTGTTTAATAGCTGATAAATTCTGTGCTACTGAAATACTGAACTAAAGGCCTAAGGAAGTGCTAATGACTGTAGCAAAGCAAACTAGCCGTAAGCTGTTATTGCTTCCAGGTTTCATGGAATAAAAACCCTGGGCCCGTATTTATAAAACCTCTCAGGAGGAAATCGCTCCTAAAAGCCAGAAAGTGTTGCAAATCTGGTTCACACTCAATGTGAAATCATTACCCTGAGCAGAAATGAGGACACGAAGGTGAATCCAAAGAGACAGCACAAATAGGTTGTGGATTCATAATCCTTAATGTTGTGGATAAACAATGTTGACTTACAGTGTAGCCTTGTATGCAAATCGATAAAGTCTATAATTTTATGAGATTGATTTATCAATTTTGACAATAGACTTTTCAGCCTACAGCCTATATACACATACAGTGGTGCTTTTGTCTGAATTTGATCAATCAAACTATGGAGATAACCATTACACTTTTAAATGCATAGCACTTATCAGCGGGAAAAGGTTAAACAGTGATTGATTCTCAAAATACAAAATGGCTTAAAATGAGTGCAGGAAGCTTTATAACTATGCACCATGTTTACTCTGAGGTCAGTCCTGCTTTAAATTTCAGTACGACTCCAAGGTGTGATTCTGAGGTGCTTGATAAATAACAGGCCCATGGTCACTATTAACACATAAAACACGAACAAAGCTATATATAGCTACTAGTACATATGACAATGAAATTAATCCTGTTAACTAGTTTTGGGAAAGGTTTCTCTTCATGTTATATTACTCTTTGAATTTGAAAAGATCTCCAGCACCACAGAGGTTGATAGGTCACCAATGACGGTGCAACGTGAGCGAGCGAGCATTCGCCTTCTTCACTTTGTTTATGCAATGAAGTGCAATTATGAGTCCTGTTCCGTCATGCAATAAAAGTGAATAGAGAGAGAGAAAACAAAATCACTACATCCCGTTGCTCACTAAAAACAGATAACAATTGAAAATATTTTACACTTTACACTTCAAGTACATCATGACAAACTGACTATACAACACATTATCCACCTGCCAAGCATCCCTATTCTTGGCCATGTCATAACAGGTTAACGACGTTCATCTAAAACAGCAGACGACAAGCATTGTGAGCTCGTAGCTATAGTTGCCGACAAGATTTTGTGTAGTGGGAAAAAACCGAAGGGGCCTCTGGTTGTCCACGTATAGGGTTAAAGAAGTGGTTAAACATTAAATCCTTACCCTGAAAATTTGAGTGGAATTATACAAAGTGAGTGCAGAGCCTTCAGACTTCCAGGCCAAGCAACTCCACCTCAAAGATGAGAGTTGCATTGGGGGGGATGACGCCCGGGTGGCCGTTCTTTCCATAAGCAAAGTCAGGGGTGCAGGTCAGCTTGGCACGCTGGCCAACACTCATCTGTGGATGTGATGGCAAGCAGGATAAAGACTCATTGTAGTGATCTGTAGCATGTTGTGTCGCGGCAAGAAATGATCTTTCTGGATTAAGTGTTGTATTAAGTGAAGAAACTTTTCATGAAATGGAAAAAATAACTTTTGTAGTTTTTTGTTTTTTAAATAACAACAACCTCTTGTTAATCATTTTTATTGGTTCAATATTTATAATGCCCACCACTTAAGTTTCAGCCTGGCCTCCATATTTTGGGCATGTTATTAAAAATAGAAAAAATATCAGATATACAAGACACTTGAGCAACATTGTCATTCGACTAAATACAAAATAGGGCATTCATTTATGAAAAAACAAAAATATTAAATATGGAGCGTTTCTGCCTGACAGCGGCCATACATATCACATGTACCTTTGCTACGCCCTCCTCCCAGCCACGAATCACCTCCCCTTGTCCGATCCTGAATTTGAAAGGCCTTCCACGATCTCGCGAGGAGTCAAACTTTTTGCCATTTGTCAACTTGCCTGTTAAAAGAAAAGAAAGCTGGTTAAAGCGGCATTATGTAACTTAATTTTGTCCAATCTGTATTGTTAATACAATATAACTTTTACAATTGGGGTGGTAGTATTTTGTCTCCCTTCTATCGAGATATTTAGAATAGATCACGTCAAAGGTCATGTCTTACCTAGACATAGGATCCCTGACACAAATTTTGCATGAATACAGATTAGAAAACTACAAACAAAATAGCGAAGATTGAAGGAAAGTAGCCTTCTCCCTCCATGGTATTTCTGGTTAAGCCCTAGCCCTAGAACGGCACTTGTTGTTTCATACAGTATGTACAGTATTTCACATACAGAGCCATAGAACACCCTGCTTGATTTTTGATCGGACTTTAACATGCGCGGCATAAATGTGATAAATGCTCCGTTTTAGAATCAATTTTAGAATGTACTTCTACACAAAAGTTTGGGTCACACAATTTGCAGGTGGTGTGATTAATTACCCAGCACCTATCGCAAAGCACCTGCCAATTGTGTGACCCAAACGTTTGTGTTTCCCTGGTCAATTGCTGATGACGTCTGCGGTAAACAGGACGTATTTGTAAAATCAGTTCATCAATTATTCCGGCCCCCCTCGCCCGGAGAGAAAGATGTCCGTGTGCATCTCTTGAAAAAGTGGATATAATTGACTAAATACACGTTTTGTGCCAGAACTTTCACATGGATATAAAACTAGAGGACCATATTTCACTCCACGTCTTTGGAATTATTTAATGGGCGAGTACAAACGGAGCATTTATCACATTTATGCACATCTTTCATTTCTACCAGGACCTGGTGCAAGCGATTTATGCCTGTGATACATGAAAATGTATGAAGTATAATTAAATTATCACAGGCATTCTAGGTCTAGTTAAGCCCCAACCAATGGGTCTTAATATAAGACATGAGGCTGCTTCTAAAAATGTCTTCTAAATGGTAACAGTTTTCTGAAAAATGAACCTATTTTAAGTCAAGGACCACCAAAATTGTATGTATTTGGCTGCAGACCCCTATCTAAAATATTTTGTTCCAACAGGGACCTCCGTAGTTAAAAATGTTTGCTTCACATTGCGTCAACTCGGCAAGTGAGGCGCTGTGGGCTTGTATATCTGCTATTTTTTAACGCTAAAATCTAAAAACGACAGATGCTTTCAGGAATTTGCCACAAACGATGATAAACACTGAAAGAGGCTGAATGTGAAGGTAGATCATAAGTCTACTCTACTTCCAGCACTGTTACAGCCAGGGCTGAACGATATATTGATACCATGATATGAAACTAGATATCGTCTGGGATTTTGGATAATGAAGTGGCATAAATGTTGTATTTTACTGGTTTGAAGGCCTGCATTACATTGTTATAGTTGTCATTTTCTGAACGGACTTTCTATTATTTTCCTTTACCCATACATAAGAAAAAATAGCATTGTGTAATATTCTGCAAAAGCACCAATAGCCATCCACACAGTACAGTCAAGAGATCAAAAATATTGTTAATGAAGAACGAGTTTAATAGTGCCACTAATTCAAGATCAGAAGTGCCAATCAAATGAAACCTAACAAGATGTATTCTGGAAATGACAATAACGCGTCAGAGGTCTCGATTTAGTGTAGTCAATGGATTTGCAAATATATTACAGGTCTAGTGCAATGAAAGTCGATTTACTGTAGTCAAGGGATTTGCAAATATGAAAATGAATGTGTATGTATTTAATGAAGTAGCATTATAATGAATATAGTTTTTAAATGCTCTTGAATGTCAGAATCAACTGTGTTGAATCTGACAGATGATCAGACAGGGACTATCGTTTTATTTCACAAGGGTTTAATATATGTGCTGTAGAATAAATTGACTCATGAGGACAGTAAGGTTTTATAACATTAAAATGTACATTAATCTCATCCACAGTGTTCAATTGTTGTCGTTAATTAAAAAACACCGCCGCGGAATGCGGAAACTAACAGCCTCAGGCTAGAGCTTAGCAGCTAAGCCTGAGCTAAGCGAAGCCTTAGCTCTCGTGCTAATGCTAACCTTAGCTAAGCGCAACAAAAGCGGTCGCTGGCCATAAAACGCAGATCTACAAGCTGACAAGGCATCCCGCATACGTCGCTTGGCGACGCGTTGTCGACTTGTAGATTTGTGCTTTTTGTCGCGAAAGGCACCGTCGTACTGCGAGGCATGAATTGGGGCCTCACCATCGTAGTGAACGACGACTTGCTGTCCTTTCTTCGGAAACGTCTGTCCTGTAAGTAAAAGAAACAAAACAACATTTTTTAAATAAACGAAATTATGAGTAAGTGCGAACATAACATGTGCCGTAATAACGGGACGAATAAATGGGTTATAAATATTTACCGTCTCCCGGGGATAAGGTCTCAACTTCGACTCCCATTTTCTCTCCCGAGCCTATTTCTTTCCTCGTTTGGTTTCTTTACCTTCCTTTCCTTCCTTGGTTTGTCTCACCAGCTGAACCACAAAGCGGCTTCCGGTTACTTGAGTTTCAGAGTAAAACTAAATATTTATCTCACAGAACTAACACCTTTATTTATTTTTAGGAAATACATATTTAAAATAAAACTATATATATTTTTTCTCTTTATTTTTTTGGAAATACATAAATAAATAAAGGAATACCCACCCCCCCCAAACGCGCACGCACGCACACACGCACGCACGCACGCACGCACACACACACACACACGCACGCACGCACACACACACACACACGCACGCACGCACACACACACACACACACACACACTTTTATAAATAAGGATACATACACGTTTTGCTCTTTTTATTAAAAATACTAATTTTATTATAATTATTATATCATTACTAAAATAAAATGTATGTAGGAAATGTATTACTTAAAAGGAAATGTGTAGATAGATAGATAGATAGATAGTTAGTATTAGAAACCGATTTATAATTCAAGCTTTTATTTTGGAAGCCGAATAGCTTGTTTCACTTTATTATCTGCGTGTGTTTGACGTAGCTCTGTCTCTCTCATCCTCAGCCCACACATCCATCCATCCACACACCATCATCATGCCCCACATTCATGCTCTGCTTATGCACCACCCCCACCCCCAGAGAGCCAGCCTTGCCCTTGTGAGCTGCTATGTAGGCTACGTCAGAGCTAGGATTGGGGGCGAGCACTAGACCTACTGCTGGTGAATGTATTCAGAATACATTCTATTTCTTCTGACAACATTTTTAAGATATAAATATACAATTATTTGACAGCCAAAATACCCTCACTTGGATAGTTATAGTGTTAGAGTGTGTGTGTGTGTGTGTGTGTGTGTGTGTAAATGGTGCATTTATATAGCGCCTTTATCCAAGGCACTTTACATAGATTGTGCATTACATTCACCCATTCATACACCGATGGCAGCGGAAACCATGCAAGGCACCAACTAGCACATCGGGAGCAATTAGGGGTTCAGTGTCTTGCTCAAGGACACTTCGACAGTAACTCTGGGGGAGCCCGGGTTCGAACTGGCAACCTTGCGGTTCCCATCCAGGCACTCTACCCCTGAGCCACCGCCGCCCCTTCATCAGGTCCTGTCTACTCCCCAAGAGTCCCCAAAAATCTCCCTAGTTAAACCCATGTGACTTTGGATTTAACCTTTGACCTATCAGATAAAGAAGACCCAGAGATATACTCAAAAGAGGTTTTACTGTCTTGAGGTTTTGATGGCTGCTGCTGATATGAATGGACCCTCTGTTTGTGACATTGAGGATGTGAATTTGACCGAGAAACACACATAGATGTGCTGTGTTTTACAGAAGAGCATTTTGACAGGTTATTCAAATTAGCGGAATATTTCTGATTGCTGTTGCTGTGACGATATGGCAAAGATTTTGATCTGTGCAAGATGCCAGTCTTCATGGCTCGATGTGACTTTAGATTTTGTTTCAGAATCATATTTGACTTCCCACTGGACTGTGGTTGCAGCTGTACCCTCTCTTCTGGTAAAGATGCAACTTCTGGTCTTGATGAAGGAAAAAAAACATTTTTGTTATGGTTATTATTAACACATCAAGAACATATTGTTAGATGATTATTATAGGTTTGGTTAAAGTATCATTTTAACCACTTGAATTATAGCGTCCCTATTCTGGAACAATCTACCATTGTGAGTTTGGAGATTTAGAGGGAAAAGACAGCAGACCTACAGTAGTATAGAACACTGGGGGCTGTATTTTGCGTGTCTTAAGTACCAGGTCTTATTCCCTAACTTGAGTAAACTAAAGACCTGGAGGCGTGATCAATGCCATTTGGCTATTCTGAGTGGCCAAAGAGCATTGATCACGCCTCCAGGTCTTTCGTTTACTCAAGTTAGGGAATAAGACCTGGTACTTAAGACACGCAAAATACAGCCCTGGGGGTCAACTACATACCGTAGTATAGGGTTGAAGTGGTTAAGAGTGTGTACACTGTACAGAATAAATACTAAGTAACTAAGATGACAGACACATGTTCATACTTAAATCTAAATCTAAACTCAAGCAAAACAAACTCACTGCATTGTGGTCAGTTGTGTCTGGACCTGTTGTATTTCATTGATCGGGTAGAAATGGAAGAAGACCAATCCAACCAACAGCAGCACAATGGCCACCGGTGAGAACAGTATAATCAAAGCCATCACAACACTATCGCCTGGGTCACATGATCCAGCTGTGTAGCCCGCAAAACTGCAGGGCAGGAGAACATAAGACTAATTAATATACACACTGAACCAAGTAGGCAGACACATGATTTAAGCCTAAACTATACTCTGTCGATAGGAAATGACGGTGTTGCTTGCAAACACAATCAATCTCATCGGTTAGTTTAATTTATTTTATTTGTGTTGTGTCCATGATGATTTGTATAGTACTCTATGGATACCCTGAGTGCCTGGATTAAAGTTTGAAATGAATTGAGTTGACACCGTTAAGTTTGACTCACTGCAATGTCATGGTTGATATTCCAACAGACAGGCCCCCTCCAAGCTTACTGCAGAAGGCATAACAGGAGAAAAATAGTGGCTCCAGGTCCTGGCAGGAGGGATTTGTCTTGGCAAAGTCATCTACAACATCTGGCAGCATGGACCTAAATGTAGATAAGCTTGCAAATCAGATTTCAACCAGCATACAACAGCACAATTATTCTCAAACGTTTAGGACCTCCAGTTCTACATGTATATCATTAATTAGGCCACAGACCTCCATTTGATATGATTTTTGTCTCTGGGTCTCCAATATGAAAAATCTTGAGTCTCAATCATTTAGCTGGGCACTCCCAGGAACCCTCTCAAGGACCAGTACAGAAGCATAACACACTGTGTATGTTAAATGGTGCATTTATATAGTGCCTTTACAATGTGCATTACATTCACCCTTTCACACATATTCACACGGTGGAGGCAACCTTGCCAAGGCACCAACCTGCTCATCAAGAGCACTCAGTGGTTCCGTGTCTTACTCAAGGTCACTTCGACAGAGAGAACCATCCGATTCCCTAGTGGCTGTGGCTGCTCTGCTGTACCTCGAGGCACTGCCACCCCATGCTTAGAATGCTTAGAATGACTGACCACCTGACAAAATAGATCTGTCATTCCTCAGACAGCCTTCCGGGCAGCATTGAGTCCATGTGAAACATACATGGGCAGAATTGTTTGATTCTAATTCGGGCAGACAGGGGCCTAGAACGCAGACATGGAAAGTAACTAAGTACATATACTCAAGTATTGAGCTCAAGTACAATTTTGAGGTACTTTTACTTTACTTGAATATTTCCATTTTTGATACTTTATACTTTTACTCCACTGCTCAGGCAAATACTGTACTTTCTACTCCATAATTGCTACTGCTTTAGTCAGCAACGTTGCAGATTCATGCCCCACTTTGCAGGTCACAAGTCACAACTATTTTCATAAACGTTCAACAAATTTTGACTTTTGCTTTTTCACCGTAAGTATATTTTGATCCCAAAAGTACTTCTACTCAAGTACTTCTACTACTTAAACAGGCCTTTTACTTGTAACAGAGTATTTACACTGTGGCATTGCAACTTTTACTTAAGTAAAACAACCAAAACAGTACTTGTTCCACCACTGCTAGAAAGCAGGGCATCTCTGCACCGTGTCCTGTGATCGCTGACTCACCAGGGAAGTAAAAACAGGGTGGCCAGGCTGCATCCCATCAGCACACACATCATCATGAAGACTGGCAGGTTAGTGGGCATGCAGGCAATAACTATCACTGCCGGAATGAAGATCTACAGGACACATAAACACACATGGGTAATACTGTATTCTATATTATATTGATATTGGCAGACTGACATCGATAATATAGTGACATATGTCATAAATGTTTTTTTCCTGGTGTTAAGCAATTGATTCGCTAGATTTCATACTTGTGTCAAAAAAGTCAACACTTGAAAATAGCCGATCTATAAGCACACAACACATCACATTGAAACATGTTGTGAGCTTGTAGATCTGCTATTTTTGCTATCGTAACTTATTTTTTATGTAAAAGAAAATGTATCGTCATACAGTATTATCGTCACAATATTGATAGAGGTATTTTGCCCAAAATATTGTGATATTTGAATTTGCATATTTCCCAACAGGCAATGTGGAGAAAAGAGAATTCAAAATAAAATAGAACGTGTGTGATGTTTGGTGTGTGTGATGTTTGGCAAAATGTTTAGGAGTAATTTTAGTAAATTTTTTGTTGGAACAATTGTCTTCATTTTGTTGAGGAAATGCAGAGCCAGATCACTCATAGCATCTCTGAGGATATAGAATTCTGGATGAGCGGGACATTTTGTACAAAACGGGCCACTCCTGTTAACTTTGGAAGGCAATCTTAGCCAATCAGTGTAGAATCTGAGAAATCCAACAGACTCGTCTTGATCATATGACTACAGAGATCATGTGTACCGATTTGCGTGAGATTTGGATGAAATCTGTGCAACTAACATAAACAATGTGTTTTGCAGAAATCGGCCTCCTGGTGGAGCTATAACCGGTAGATGTGGAGGGATGCAGGGAAAATGTTTTTCCATGGCCTCTAGGGAGTGCATACATAAGTTGTTGCGAACGCAGTGAGCACTTACTATGAGACCTAGCAGATCATGTCTGTCTGTCTGTCTGTCTGTCTGTGTGTCCGTGTGTCTGTGTGTCTGTCCCGCTATCCAAATATGGAGTGTGTTGCATCAGCAATCACTCAGCTCCATATATGGGCACAAAAGGGGCCAGGTCAACTCAGCTCCATATATGGGCACAAAAGGGGCCAGGTCCACATATACAGTAACAGCGGGACAGACACACAGACAGACAGACAGACATGATCTGCAGGGTCTCAGCTGCGTTCGCTTCCCGCGTTTGCGCGTCTTACTGGTATATGTATATAGATGATGCAGTTATAGATAAAAACAGGAATTGCCCTGTTATAGCGCCACCGTGAGGCTGATTTGGAAAAAGATTAGTGGCATGTCGTCCTCGGCCTAGTGGAAATGTGCGTGTATAATTTCACGGAAATTGCACACTGCGTTTGTGATTTGTGACACAGGCATCTTGTTTGAAACGGACCAATCATGTGAGCTTTGGAAGCCAATCTTGGCCAATCAGGATGGAAGATGGGAAATGGTGCAGATCCGTGTTGATCACATGACTATGGAGATAGTTTGTACCGAATTGTGTGATGTATGGATAAAATGTGTATGAGTAATCTACAGAAATGTGTTTCGCCTAAATCGGCCTCATGGTGGCGCTATAACAGGTCGTTGAGGAATATTTGGGGCAGAAGTTCGTCGTTGGCATCCAGGGAGTGTGTGTGCAAAGTTTGGCATGAATCGTGCCAACGGTGCCGGAGATTAGCTGGTAACGGACGCACGGACGGACGGACGGATGGACGCATGCACACACGCATGCACGCACGCACGCAGACACACACACACACACACACACACACACACACACACACACACACACACACAGTGCAAAACATACTCTCTCCCCATGCCTTCGGCCTGGTGGAGACAATAACAATTTGCTGAATTATTGTACAAGCAGTAGATCTTCCATGCTAGCTTACTGATAGCCCAATGATAACTGTGGTCTTCTTGCCGATTCGTATGAGAACTGCTTGCCATAGTGGAAGTGCTATGCAAGCGGCAACCTATAAAAAAAAGGATTGACATTGTTTTATTTAAAAATAATAATAATTACATGAAATCCTCAATGAGTTTGTAAAGCTTTGTAATGGATAGTCCATGAAAGCAGATTATAAATAAGACATGGAAGGTAATTCTTCAGTGTGACATGATGGGCACATCTCACCAGAAGCACCAATAGAAGGTGTTGGAAGTGGGACCCCAGGCCAGCTGCATGAGTGCAGAACAGTGCAAAGTTACCCAAGGACATCTGAGATAAGGCAGAAATAAGAGACAATTATTAATGTTCCTGTCACAGGGTAGCAAAGCAGCAGGTTCAGAGACAGAGGCAGAATTACAGATTAAAGTGCTTTACAGGGAGTTCAAACAACGAACATCAAGTCCAGCGTACAGGCTGACATGAAACATAGACATTAGGGCGGGGTAATATGACTTCAAAAGCAATATCACACAAACGTTTGCCTCGAATATAGTGAAAATAGCCACCAATACCATCGCACCAAAGTAGAATGCAGGGCTTCAGTGGTTACTCAGACTAATTAATTTTGTCCGTTACAAAAACATCGATTTGTTTATATAATAATATATAAACTATTAGATTAGCCTGTATGAGCTAGATTAAGTTGGTTATTGGTTTTAAATGTCAGCTTCTATTTACTTTTGGTTAATAATTGCCCCGCTCCAATAGACAGTAGACACACACTGATGAGATGAAAGACTGGGAAATTAGATGATGATCACAGTCACACATTAAAATAACCGACATTGATGAATACACAGGGGAATGGATTACTCACAGGAGGAAGCACAGCTGGAGGAGACATGAACCAGAATTAACATGGAAACAAGAGGATTGGATAACAAGGCGACTGTGGGGGGGGGGGGGGGGTTGACAGGCAGGACACAGGGCAAGACTGATGATGAGACACGGTGAGTACATACCCGTACCCACACACACACACACACACACACACACACACACACACACACACACACACACACACACACACACTGTTGCCAGTACCCTGTTCCAAACTATATATCAAACCCACATGCGAATGCGAATAAAGTCTAAACTAAGCAAGGCCATTAAGCAAAGTGTGCTTCTGAGGGAGTGACAGTGAGGGAATGTAGGACATCTAGTGGACTATGGAGGAGATCTGAGTGACAGTGAGGGAACGTAGGACATCTAGTGGACTATGGAGGAGATCTGAGTGACAGTGAGGGAACGTAGGACATCTAGTGGACTATGGAGGAGATCGAGGCACAAACACTGAAAAACATAAATCCAAAAGAATCCAGACGGATCCAAAGTAAAAGTGTGAAAATATGTACATACAGGTACAATAACACAGAGTAAATACTTTTGCATATTTTGTGTGATTTATTGTTATTAAGCAACTTTTGAGAGAAATAAGAGTGAATGTGACAGTAGGCCTACAGCTTAATTTATGCTCTGTCATATGACGTTGCATTGCAAAAATATCTGACCCATACAACTTAAGCACAATGTGTTGCTTTGTGAGCTTGTAGGTCAACCAGCCTATTCTTGGCATGCCACACAGCCATACGACAAAGTATAAATCTTGGAAGATTTAGAATGTACGTTTACCTGGAATGCAACAGCACTGAAGACAAAACCAAGGACCAGTCGTTGATAAGGAACGTGGAACAGCAGCATCTTAACAGATGTGAGATAAGACAACTGCACTTTCTCATGTGAACAGATGGGGGCTGAAGATAAAAAACAAAACTAATTCAATTAAATCCAATAAACATACATCATACATCTCTGTTGGGTGGAAACCTCATGTCTAAAACTAATGATCAAGTTTACGGGGGGAAAAAAACAACTCCAAAAGTTAGAATATGGAGATAATAGGTTTCTGTCTGACAGCAACGAAATGGCCTTACTCATTATGTGGTCTTTTGTCACTGTTAGTGTAGTGTAGTCTCTCGAGACAGACTGTTGACCAACAGCAAATTCAAATGAAAAGTTTCTCCTTTATTTTCCGATAGGTTCTCAGATTGCTGTTAGTGTGAATGAGAGCATCAAACCGCAAACTACTATGAAGGAATGATAACATTGGACTCACCCTGCTGCTCCTTGACCGCGAGGAAGACGAGCAGACTGCAGAGGAAGAACAACGCGCCCATGACCAGAGCAGAGGTCAGGAAGGCCTTTTTCTGCACAGTAAAATGTTGTGTGAATTTCACAATGTCTATTAAATGTTTGTCCCTGCCATTTAAATTGGCTCTTTTTTACATGCAGTGTAATGCATTACATTTGGAGCAATAATACAATTACCACAATGCTGTTACATGTCATGTCAACCCTGTTTAATACCATTGCCTGAGAAGCTGTAAACTTGCAGTGCGTTCAGCTACTCATGCATCTGTGCGCGCCAAAGACATGCATACGCACAGGTTGAACAATGCCTTTGTTGAGGTAAGAAAAGTAAATTATAGGGTAACTAGATATCCCTGTGACTATGCTAAAGGCCGTGCTAAAGCAATGCTGTTCTACTGCTAGAGAAAGGGGAGAGTACTGTTCATCTTCTTAGGTAGAGTTTACAGCCAAGGTTACACAGTAAAATCCTCAGTTTTAATTAACCAATTTGTAACTCAAGAGTATAAAAAGGCAACCAAAGGTTGGTTATGTAATGTGTGTCAATGAGCAAGCACAGGCAGTAGTCACAGGTAGGATATTGTGTTTTCACATTGTCACTAATGTAACCAAATGGCCAATACCGCCAGGATGAGGGTCCATTTGCTAATGTGCAATCATACTTGCACATTGGCACAACTAAATCTAACTCTATCTGCAGCTAAAATGTATTTGCTGCAGCTGTGTTGCATACAATACATCACCTGCCTTGTTATTGCCCTTCTTTAGTTATTAACTGTAGGCTGCAGGAAAACAATTTGGATTTTATTTCCAATAATCTAATCTGCCGTGACCAGGTTCCTGGCTGTATTTGAAGTACTAAATGGCATATATTACTATCAATACCGTGGTCTGTAGTGAATCGGTGTGTGCTGCCGGTGAAGGCGCTGTAGTTTGGAATATTCCCTGACTCTGGACCAGTTGCTGTTGACACGCCCCCTCTCTTTCTGTGTTGTACACAGCAACAACCTGACCCTGGATCAGTGAGGCCACCAGCATCGCTATCATTTCCACACCCATCCCTGTCAAAAAGAAGCAGGGAGAAGTGGCATGAATGGGGTGTAACAGTTAATTAAACTAATTCACTTAATTGATTATAAAGAATAATCAATAATCGATCATTTAAATAAATAATAAATTATTAATTAGTTCCAAAATAGATAAAATAGCCGATCTACAAGCTCACAATGCACCGTGCAACAAAGCGTAAAATAAGTTGCGATACTTGCAATAATTTTGTTAAATATATATTAAAAAAAACTTCTCCATTATTCTAGTACGGTAGTCAAAAAGGTAATCGATATAATAATAATCGTTACACGATAGTTGCAGCGCAGCCTACTTTCTGATGAAACGTTTATAGGCTATGTCTGCAGGCTTCATTGACAGACAGACAGAGGAGGTCTTACTGTACTTACTGTACGCTGTGGCGGAATCTCTGTCTCTTTGGTCTCCACCCAGGAACATGTTTAGAGAGAGGTAGGGCACGTTGTAACACTGTTAATGGATGGAGAGACACACACTGTTCTTTTAAAGGCAGGGTGATCTTTTTGGGGTTAAAACAAAACATCCATTATTGAAAGGTGAAAGTAATCATTGTTATATAGAGTTATATTATATAGTTTGTTCAGTAACATGGGTCTCCCTGTCTCTCCAGATCTTTAATAAACGGGGTTGCCAATTTCAGCCACTCATATATCAAGTTAAAATGTATCTGTTAACTTCTTTATATCAGTACTTCCATTTCATGATTGGTTAATAATTGGATAATAATTGCCCAGCTCCAATAGACACACACTGATGAGACGAAACACTGGAAAATGTAACAATAATCTGACAGACATTAAAATACGTCATAAGTAAATACACAGGGGAATGGATTATTGGATGGATGGATAATTTAATTAATAAGTGTATAAATTAACACAGAGGATGTTACTGCATAGGGGGTGTTGTAACAGTTAATGGATGGAGAGGTAAAACTCAGGGTACCACAGTCAGTCGCCATGGTGACAGTGCCAGGGAACAACTTGCAAGTGAGATTGGCACGGGAATGTTGTTCAAAAAAAGATTGTGTCACCATGGTGACACAAAGAGCAACATGGTACATTATAAAAAAGATGACAGGTTGCAGATTGAGAGGTACATTTAAATGTGATTGTCACCCATATATGAATACATAATAATGTTCTCTCTCTAAAGGTGCTTAAAACACAGTTAAAAGGAAACTGTGTTTGGATATTACTGACCTGAAGAAGATAACATATACTGTACCCGGTATATATCTTTTTTTCTTCTTTAAAGATTAAGATGGAAGTAAAGACATAAAGCAATAAGAAAGGAAGGAAAGAAGTAAGGATGGAATTAAGCAGACCGTACACTCATGATGGTCTCGAACAGACAGGCTGTAGTGAGGAACCATGGGACGGAGACAGCCTGCGACATGCTGCCCTGAGGCACGAACCACAGCAGGATGTAGGACAGAACTGCAAACGGCGTGGACAGAATCACCCTGCATCACACACATTACTGTCCACATTACTGTCCACAACAGCATGCCTTTTATCCAGTCTCAGACGCAAACTTGAGTTACATGTACATTATTATTTATATATATTTTGGTTAGTCTTTTGTGGCTTCTTGGCGATGAGAGGTTGTACTTTTTTCTCTGAATACTATTGTACACTACTTACACATGTATGACATAAGTGTCAAACTAATGTGTAATACCATAGTCCTGTCTAAGTATAAGTCATATCCACTTGTAACGTGAGTGAACTGTTTATTATTTTTGTTTTGTCTTTCAAAAACTACTATTGAACAAAAGTGCTATTTTTGAATATAATACTGGTGCCTTTAAACTTGCACTCAAAATGAAATGTAAGGTTGCTCCACTCACCATGGCATGAATTTACCAATGTGTGTCCATCTACTTCTGCTCGCCAGGTATCCAACCAGTGAGTCAGTCACAGCGTCCCAGAACCGACTCACAAACAGAATCATAGACACATAGAAGGCTTCCATCTGGAAAGAAATACATCGTTGTTTACATTTATCTTCTTTTTCCTCTGCCTCTCTCTTTCAGCTGATGTTAAAATCCAACACCAGTGTTTTTCTTGTTGCGATTATGAATTGTTATTGCCAACATTATTGTGAACATGCTTGGTCTAAGGAATTTATAGTATTTTAATGATTATGTTAATTTGACCATGTCCTTGTCTGTGACCTTGAAAACCAAATGTAAGCATGCTGCATGACCATTCAGTTCAAATAATTTGTTTCTGTGCTCTAAATCATTATATTTTACATGATGGTTGCTGTCCTGGGATGTGTCTTTGTACCTACAAAAAACTGGTAAGTGATAGCTAAATGGCCTCATCTCTAAAATATGGCCTGCTACTAAATGTCAGGCCATGAACAGAGGTGATAACATTCTCTTCATCTTCCATTCATTTAAAGGATACTGTGATATGCATCTTTAAATATAGGATTAATTTAAAATAATAAAGTGAAAGTCTATTCATTCATGGATTTAAATCTATTAGTAATGTAGCACTTTCACTCCTGTTGTTAAACTGTATGTCAGCTTTAATTCTTACCTGAACAACATCCAGCAAGAAAATCTGAAGTGAGACATTCATAGCAACTGTTGTTAGCTGATATGGAACTCCACCCAACCCATAGAACAGTTTAGTGGCCAAAGGGATGCCTGCTGCCCCCTGTATGACCACAAGAGGTTTTAATGGACCACACTTTAACCAGTTTTAAGAGAACACAATGTATTGTACATAGTTAGTTAGATTGTATATTTAGAATTTTGTGTGTATTGTGTATCTATTTTAATGGATTTACGTTTACAAAAATGCCAATCTGCCATGGTAAGACGGTGTTGCTTGTCAAACGAGCTCAAAGATATTATTTTTGGGTAAGCAACACATAATAGGCTACAAGACAGTGAGAGCAATTTCAGATACACATGGTTGTGAAAGATGCTTCAATAATAAGGCAATAAGGCAGCTAGCTAGTAGATCCGTTTCTGTCAAAACACAGATTTGATTTATATAATGGAAACACTATAAGATAAAGATATATCTTACCTTCTGACACCGAGTTGTTTTGCATTTGTTCTGTAAGTTAATATTTAAAGTTTGCAGGTTATCTCCAAAGGTCTTGAAACAACTCATCTTTATGAATGAACAACAACTACTGGTAGAACATTTATCTACTTGAAGATTTTTAGGCAACAAGAGGCCTTTATACGCATAAACCAACCCTAATCCCCATGACAATTAAATCTGGTCAAACAGCATTTTTCAGAACACCTCCTACCTGCCTATTGGGTTCCATAGTAGGACAAATAATTAAGTGACATTTTATATAACACAAAACATATACCTCATAATACTTAATTGTTGAATCCGTTTATTGTATACTTCAATATAGATTGTATCTAGACAGTACATATGACTACATTTGAACTATTCCACTTTGTTAATTAGGGTAAGAGACAGACTATATAGCTGTTAATAAATAACTCACTCAGTGTCACAGACACAGACTGATGAACACAAATTATAAATACTTTGGAATGTTAAGTTGTTCTACAGTTGCAGATATGGAAGTTACTGTTTAAACCAGATAGTATACTGTATGCACTGTCCTGACCTCTAGTGGATGGAAACTGACATTTCCATGAATAAGCTGTAAACTCAGTTTTTATCAGATGCTGAAACCATGGACGTACAGGCAAGTCTCCAAAGAAATCCACATTCACAACAGAAGATGACAATGATTAATGATTCTTGTGCCATTAAATCTTTAATGTCACTCATTTAAAGGCATAAAGTGATTTTTCTGACCATGACATTATAACAGCAGCGGAGTCAACAAAAACCTTTTGACTACATAACATGGAACAAAATGAACTGCAAATATTTAAAGTCTTCCTCAGAATGACATCGATCAAGTATAAACATTATTATTATTTTTACATGTCCCCCCTACTATTTCAGAGGACCAAATGGCAATAAATAACCCTGGATTACCATGCGTGTGTTCAACCATACAACTCAATTGTACAGTGTGACCATCATTCTTAAACATAATTTAAACTGCATCGCAGGACGGTGTTGCTTGCTGACAAGAAACAATACAATCCAACGATGAAACTTTAGATCAGTTCTTGTTGGCATGCGACACTGTTCTGCGATGGAGTATAAAATAAGTTTTAACGCCCGCAACGGCCTGTGTGCCAAACAAATCAGTCAGTATCATTAGTGTTTCGACAGGTAGCTCGTCATTATTTAGACTACATGTTGGTGACCTTTGTGTCCTTGGCCTGTCGGACTCCATAAAGCCATTTGATGACTCTTGCGTTTCTCTCGATGACAGATATGCCGTAGGGAAGACGCTCTCTGACGTCACCGTCATCCTCTCCGCCATCGTCACCACCCTCCGCCCCATCGGAGCCGCCGCACTCTGAACCCGGGGCGCTGGCGCTCCGGAAACGTGCCAGAGACACAATGTCGGAACTGGCCTTGGTCAAGTCCTGCAGCTCAGACGGGTCCAGACCGCATAGGCTGAAGAAGCGCTCTAGCTCCGTCCCGGCCCGGGAGTACCGCTCGCTCATGTCTGATTTGGACCGGGTGAGAGAGGGACGCTTCCTGGAGCTAGAGGAGGACAAACGGGTGATGGCTGGGGAGGCGGGGGGTAGGACCGGCAGAGGAGGGGGGGGTGGGGCCAGGGCGGGGGCGGAGGCGTCGACCGGGGTGGAGGCAGGGTGGTCCAGTTTGGGCGGAGCAGAAACAGGTTTCAAGGGAGAAGGACCAGGCAACTTTCTGGGGTAGAAGAGATGTTGGTTTGAAGTAGCCGGGCGGAGTTGAGACTGTGACAGCAACGGCATGGGCTGAAGTGGCTGTCGGATGTACCGCGGAGGTCTGCAAGGAGGCGTCCGCACTGGTCGCACCTGAGGCATAACGTCCACTCTGCGCACAGTCACCGCAGCCGGAGATGACACAGGACCAGGACTCTCTGCCTTGGCCGGACCAGAGGCTTTCAACCTCACCTTAGCTGGAGTGGACCAGTCTGGACCGGGAGGAGGACATGACCTCTCCTCTCCTTGCCCATGATCATCAAGATCAGAGCTGGTGAAACTTCTAGTAGTGGTGGAGGTGGTGCAGTTAGAGGTTACCGTGTCCTCTGAGGTTACTGTAGAAGTGGAGAGCTGAGCGTCGTTCACACCGTTGATCAGGTTACTGAGGTGCGCCAGGTTAAAAGGGACATTCCCTTGCTGCGTGTTCTGCTGGGTCGGTGTCTTTCTGGTGGGTCGCATAGCAGCGGTAGCCGTGGCTGGTGGCTTGCGCATCACCGGAGGTCTGATTGGCTGCTGCTTGGAGAGCGCAACTGGACTCTTGACATATTTCGCCTTGTCTGCCGCCAGCCTTTCCACTGCACTTTGCTTTGGTCTCTCCGCTGCCGCCGGGCTCTGGCGGTAGAATTCGGGCCCTACCGGACCCTTGGGACGCAGGCGTGGGGGTGTAGCAAGGGCAGCAGTCCTCAGCGGTCGCCCCAGTAGAGGCTGGACGCTCTCCACAGGCATCTCTGGTGGTGACTGGTGGGAACTAGCACGGTGGATTTGTCCTTGTTAATTTTGTTTCTAAAGCTTTGTCTTCAGCCAGTACTCTGGAATGACAGTCCTTACTTTGTGCTGCAGATGTGAAATAGCGTCACTTCATAGTTCCCTCATAAACAGCTGTGTGTCATTCCTTGAGGAGATATTAGCGTCCCGGCGCTCACATGAACCCAAGTGCTCTGACATTTGCACTTCCTGTGAGAAAGAAAAAGGAGAGAAGCTGCTTTAAACAAACGGTAACACGTACAACAACACTGACAATGTAGACATTAAAACATCAATCTGGCAACTGGCGAGGGTGTAGAGGAAAAACAAAGTAGGGAAAAAGAGCAGTCAGCAGAAACGTTTACCTCCTCAGACAAAAGTGAGCGTCTCTTCATCAGACAATTCAGAAAGGAAACTCAACATTAACAACTGAGACTCAAACTAAATCAACCGTCATAAACCCTCCCATTTCACTCTGGAAACGCAGCCCAATCACCAGCCTTTAATGATATACATCCTATTCCTAATGTGTTCATTGGTTGCCATGCAGGAGTGTCACGCCCAACCATCAATCTTTCTCTAGACAAACACACAATAAAAGTGAGACTTCATTTTCAGTCACCCATGGGGCCTTTGTATGTGTCTCGCAGCAGATGTCGACAATCTTTTGTTTGGAGACGAACTCAGACACACACACACACACACACACACACACACACACACACACACACACACACACACACACACAGGGAAACAATACCTCCTCATCTTTAAATAAAGCTCCCAGTTGCCTAGTTTGCAGTGGACTTCCTCTAGTAGCCCCTCTGGACCAGTGAAAACCTCTTTGTTTAGCCATGGTTAGCCATTGGCTCACAACAATAACATTGACATGTGCTTACACATAGCTGTTGTCTTGCAAACTGTCATCATCCTACATGTTTCTTCTTGTCTTCAACGACAACTTCAACCCAGCTTCTTACAATTGTTCATTCAAATATAGTATGAGCCTCAGAGGGCTGTTGACAGTTCAGAAAGAAACCCACCTACTAGTGCAATCATCGATGGGAAATCAAAGCAAATAGAAACTGCAGGCTCTCTATTCCTGGAAGGTCAGCTATAATAGAAACCATTGTTTGTTCTAATTAGAATAATTGTAATCTTGTCTGAACTGTCTACAGCCGTCCTCTGAGACACAGAGCGAGTAGACAAAAATGCATTATAATATGATATGAGCATTAAGGCCTAAGTATATGAAGATAGGTTGAAAATGGGCGATGTCCTTTAAACAGAACCAGTTTCGGTATGCTCCACATACAGGTACAGGCAATAGAAGGATTCTGAGTTCTGACAATATTCACCTAGTACAAAAAAAAACATTAAAAGATGAGGATGATGAATCAGTTCTATATTAAACCCAGAAGGAAACTGCAGACAGAGAGAGTGCCAGTTGAAAAGATACCGCTTGGTTAATCTGTACATTCTCAACATATTTGTCATTCCAGTTTTAGTCAGCCAGGCCAAACTCATGCTGAGCACACCGCCGCCTGTCTGGAGAATCTTACCTGCAGGATACACCACGTTTAGTATCAACTACAATTACTTCCAGCTGAGCTCTGTGCTCACTAACCTCTGTTTGTCAGCCAGCAATAACTGATAAGTCAGAACAGAGGCTAAAGTATTAAGCACATTTTATGGTGCACTGTAAAGGTAGGAGTCTAGGACCAATGTATAACCTCCAACAACCACAAAGGAATGCAAAACAGTTAGCAATAGCTCTAATTTAGTGATTCTGAGTCAAGTTCGTTGCACGTTCTGCTTTGGAGAAGAATAAGTAAACATAATAGTTTAGTACAGGACGATAAAAGCAATAGCGACAGAGAGAATAACACCAACCAGTTAGTTAAACAACTGAAACCTCTGAAAGTACTACCCGCATGCACACCTTAAAGGCGTGGATGATCGTGTCCTGACAAGCACAGTTCTGTGTTTGTCGTTTGTTTGTTTGAAGATGTTTGGACTTATTTGATTTTGACCAGTTAAGATACAATTCATGCTCACTATTCTACCACACAAAACTCACCTTGACTCTCTCTGTGTTGAACTTGGGCCTCTGCTTCCTTCCAACCCAGCGAGCCACACGGCAGAGCTGTAGAATTCTGCTGCTGAGTGTGAACGCGTGTGGAAACTAATGTTGTTCTGGGCAAACCTGTTTGACAAGTCCAAGTGCTCCTCCTCCACTCTCTCCCACAAGGAAGTAGGCAGCCAGACTTATTTTGTCATGTGACCCAGTGTCATTTTTTCCCCTCCTGTACCGCTGTTGTTTTGAAAGTTCAGAGCATGCTGGTGTGTAACAGTTTTAACAGGTTTAACTCTGACTGGACAAATGTAACATTATGTAACCAAAGTGGTTCCAACTTCCAAACAATGATACATTTCAGAGTTAATAAAAAAATATGAATAGTGGATTTTTACTAAACATGATATAGATAATGCCAGATAATTAATACAGATCACAGCCAAATTCGCACATTTAAACATTGCCAGCATTATATTGCTGTTCATGGCCCTACTATGATGAAATGTTTGTATATTGTGGAAGTAATCCAAGAAAACAAAAAGTTGTTAAATGCAAATAAATTTAATGTTCCCATAAAATCAACTTACAGAAACCAAACTGTAATCATAAGCTCGATCTGGAAATGCACTTTGATAATGTCTTATACCCAACATAAGGAATTGTAACTAACACCCAAGAATATAAAAAATATCAACTGAGCTAAAGAAATATGATTTATTTAGAGTTTAGACTAATAATAACCTCAGGTGACTCACACAGTATAAAACTACCATGTTTTGTTGTACTGTAATCATCATGTTTGGCTCTCTTCTATTTTATTTACGATCATAGAAAAGCATCACTAAAATGCTGAATTGCACAATAATAAAAACTTGCCAAAGATAGAAAAAACAAACTGATAGTTGGATGAATGTGGGGGGGGGTGCATTTCTTGGGAGAATTGCATTAATGGAAAAAAACACTGCTCTCAGCCACCGTGGCGCTGTACTGGTTCTCAATGTACTGGCTCCGGGGATCACTAGCAAATTTACCTGTATGGTTCTGTAACTAAGAGTATACAAAAGGCTCCATTTGGATCCATTTGCACACTCTCAGAGTTAAATAAACACTGTCCGTGAGGTGATGTAGGCCTATATCAAACTGGAAGTCCTTGAAATAAAGACAGATGAGAATCACTGCTATACTGTTCATTAGGAATGCTGTAGTGTGCATTAATGCTGTATGATAGCCTACATTGTGAATGCAGTTCTTATCATGATTGCTTGCATATGTTTCAGTTTACAGGACGCCACAGGTTAGTTTTAACCTGCCACGGGTTAGTTATAATAACCTGCCACACGTCAGGAGCCATGGGTTAGTTTTAACCTGCCACAGGTTGGTTTTAGTTATAACCGGCCACTCGTGTCGGGAGCGATGGTGTTGTCGGACTAATGCCTGTTAGTATGTCTAACAAACGCATGCACCCCCTTGTGGTGCAGTGGTGATTCTAGGTTCGATTCCCACAAGGGAATACATGTCATTAGGCTTTATGTTACAGAGAGCTTATGCTTTGTGAAAAGGGTTGTTTAGGCTTTGCATTATGGGTTGTGAGTTACCGTACAAGGTTCAAATGTGTTTAGGCAGTAGCGTAGATATAGTTAAAGCAGCACTCTGTAAATTTCATTTTCTACCCCAGATGTAAACCCAGGTCCCCTACACTGCTGAAACTTTACCACTGAGCTAATAGAGCCCAGCCCGTCTGCTTTCTCTGGGGAGAAATATAATTTAGACCTTCAGGCAGTACTACTTGTCAGCCAATCGTGTCAAACCAAACACAGGATATAAATGTCTCAATTGAAGAGCGGGGATACCAAATTGGTAATATTGTATTAACATACTCTACCATACAGCTTGGTCAGAATATTCACATTTCTTTTTACATAGTACAGTTTAAGTTAAGGTTCTGGGACGTACGTTCACCATGCAGTGTTCTGAAATCAGTTTGGGTTCTACTAATGCCATCACACATATTTCTTGTTCTAGTATGTCTGTGTGACAGCGTGTAAAAACAGTAGGAACAGTAAATATGTGGTTGTGTGTTCACAACAGCACCTGTTTAAACAGAATTATTGCAGGAGCGTTATGGATAAATCTATCTGTCTCTCGGTCTGTCTGTCTGTCTATCTATCTATCCATAACTCTCCTTTATGAGCCATCTGCAAAATGTTGGGCTCAACAGTGACATAAAAACAATGACATACAGAATGTACACAATAAAAGTGTTAAAATATATTTGTGCCATCCACACCAAGCATGATATAGCCATAAGTATATTGTTTAACTATGTATTCTTCTAACAGAAGTGGATGGCAGGGACCACACCACAACTGTGATGATGAGTGTGTGGATGCTATACCATAATTATCATTATAGGATAATTGTTATCATGCTTGGGGTGGATGGCCCCACTCCTTAAGGGTCCTTTTGGTTACATTTGTAGTTGTACACATTCAGAGTTAACTTAACCCTGAGGATTGTGAGACGCAGTCCCCCTTTTGAACCAGGAGTTCTAGGCTACATTTAAAAGTTTTTTCATTATGTATACTGTAAGTGCAACCCCCCCCCCCCCCTCCCAAAAGAAAAGAAAAGAAAACAACAACAACCATCACATCAGCAGTGTAAACACAAAAGTACACAAAAGAACAAAAAACTAAAAAACATCTGTACTGAAATCCCTTCTTTTACTGTCCTTTGTTTAGTAGTCGTAGTGCTGCTGGGGTTCACAGAGAATTCTATTCAGGTCAAGGAAATTCAAAATAATCTATTGCTTAATTTATACTATATTGCCTAAAATTTGTCACGTCGCAACATGTTGTTATCTTGTAGAACTGTTCTTTTAAGCAAGTGCCACCATTGTGCGATGAAGTATACATTAGGTTTACGATAACACTCTCAAGATACTGTTGAGCCATTTTAATGATTCTATCTGTGGTTTTTGACAACAGAAAGAACGAATAAAGAAGAAAGGAGCGTTTAACCACTTAAACCCTATATACTTAGTTGACAGGAGTCCCCCTGGGCTCTATGGTAGGGGCCCCTTATGCATTTTGCAGCAGAATAAGGACGCTAGGGTTTAAGTGGTTATAGTCCATTCTCTTCTGAATTGTTCTACATTATCTCTCTGTCAGGTGTCCTGTTTGTTCCTCTGCGGTAAGCAGCTGCGTTAAGAAATGGCACAGTTTTTATCTTTGTCCTTGGCCCCGAGGCTGTGGGCCCTCCGCCGTCTCCTGATGCTGCCTCTCAAACCCCAGTCTCTCTCAGCCTCCGTCTCTCCATCTTCTTCTCTCTCTGTCTCCTTGCGGTCCGGCGAGTCCTGGGGGTCCTGTCGTCTCAGCTGCGGGGGCAGTGGGATGGGCTGACCCAGGAAGAAGCCTTCCTCCTCAGAGTCCGACGAGGAGGAGCAGGTGGAGCAGCACTCGTCGTGTTTGTGGCGGGTCGGCTGCAGGGTGAGAGAGTCCCTGTCTCTAACTCTGTCCCTGTCTTTGTCTCTGTCCCCCCTCCAGCCCAGGGTATCCAGTCGGGGGCGTTCAGGGCGGTCAGATCGGTCAGGGCGGTCGGGGCGTGAGTGTCGGAAGCGCCTCTCGGTTCCCAGTTGGAGAGGGGAGTCCAACGACGCCATTCGACAGTGACTCCATGCTCTCCTCAAGTTACGCTGGTGGTAACATGATCCGTCTGTTGTTTTTTTTAAACATAAAATTGATTTTAATAGAAGATCAAAGACAAACAGACTTTAACACACAAGAATCACAAGTTTAATGTCCGTCTGTGTAACTTCCATTTTAGTAGTCTTTTTGCTCTGTTGTCTGTTGGAACTGTGATGCAGAGAATTCAGTTTGAAACAAAAACACGGGCATAGAATACCACTACAAAATGAATGCTGCAGGGTCCTAGCACAGAGGATATTTTGGAACGCAACAACATCATTTTCAGATTGGTCAGAATTAACTTTAGAATACATAAATGAATATGTTTCCGGCACACATTTCTGATGCTTGCATCATTTTGGCTTAAGTATCAGAGGCAGTCACTTGTATTGTTATTCTGAAAAATATACCAGTGAAGGATTATATAAAAAAAAAAACCTGTTTAATTTAAAATGTTACACAGTATAACTTTAAATATAAATCAGATAACATTCTAAATTAAAAAACGCTTACCCAGTAGATCCATCTGAGGTGGAATGCCTTTCTGAAGATGCAACCTGCGTCCAAAACCTTCCTCCGTCTCATCCTCATCAGCACCATCTTCCTCCCTGTCCTCACGCTCTTCCTCCTCCTCCTCTTCCTCCCCCTCTTCCTCATCCTCCTCGACAGAGTAGCTACAGCTGATTGGCTCTCTGAAACTGACCCTGGCCGTGCCGCTGCGGACCAGTGGGGGCGAGGGGCTCTGCGGTTCTGGCAGAGGAGGAGGAGGAGGCTCGGGTGCGGGAGGGGAATCTCTGGGGATCAAGTCACGGATCTTGCAAGGCAGAGGAGGGGGCAGGTTGGGCGGGATGGCAGGGGGGAGGGGAGGGGAGTCGGACGGGATGGGACGGATGACCGGAGACACGGAGATCTTCTGGGGGGGAAACACTGGAGAGACAGAGAGAGAGAGGCAGACAGACAGACAGAGAGAGAAATCAACTTAGTTAACTGAAATAAAAGATACATAAAAGGTAACAGTAGTAGAAGGAACATAATATGTAGTTAGCCTCAATGTAAACAAACAAAGGGTGCAACTACTAAATATTTTCCTAGCTATTATTCTATCTATACATTTTTTGATGAATCAAATCATAATTTATTAATATCAACGGATCCATTATCAACGTGTTATTTTATACTTCATCAATAGTGAACAAATACATTGTGAGCTTGTACATCAGCCATGTTTCAAATTTTTGTAATTCTTTGAAAAGTTTTGCCTATAATAGGGATAGATTATTAAATTAATCAATTATTAAATGAACGATCATAGAGTATTATTTCATAATTGATTAAATTGATTAGTTCCATTAACGAGTATTATTTCGTACCTTGCATGACCTGACTGCTCCTCTCCACCCAGTTCCAACAATCGCGGGCCGTGGAGGTCCCTCTGGAGTTCAGGCCGCTCAGAGGGTCTGCCATGTACTCCAGACTGCTGACCGGAGGCGGGACACCGCTGTCCCCTGGCACCGAGCTGTCACCGGGCCACGACGGCCCCAGGCCGTTCCCGCGGTGAATGTGGGGAAGGGGCTCGTACGAGCCTCTGGGGTACGGATGAACGCTGAGCGAAGGGACGCCATTTTGTACGCTGAGCGAAGAAGGGAGGTCATTCTGTACGCTGAGCGAAGGCAGGCCATTCTGTACGCTGAGCGAAGAAGGGAGGCCATTTTGTACGCTGAGCGAAGAGCTGCCATTTTGAACTTGAGTGGAGCAGAGGACGCCTGGGAGATGAAATGCAATGTTGAATTGAAACCATGCTGTACATCATGAGCATGTTTTGACATGCATAATTGAGTAGAATACATGTTTATTCATCTAAATGTCCAAATCCTACTCAAACTCAGTGACAGAGTACTCAACTACAAGTAAATGTTGCTCAACTTCGTACTTGAGTTAAAGTACTCAAATACTTCTTTTTAATACTCAAGTATTCAAAATGCTGTATTTAAAATTTAAAAAACTTTCAGAAAGGCTCAAGTCTTCAGAATTTGTGAAAATAGCTGATCTAAAAGCTCACAACGAATCATGATGCGTTGAACTTGCAGCTTGTCACTATCTTTTAAATGGGCTTTCATCATTCATTTATAAATATATATTTTGTACGTGTGGGTCCTAGAGGTCCGTTGCTAGTAATGTATGAGTCAAAAGCATAATATTTGTCTTTGAAATGTAATGGAGTGAAAGTAAAAATAAATAAATTAACATTAATATAGTGTACTTTTTTTACTGTCCACCACTGCACCCGAGAACCACAAGTATTTACCTCTACTCTCCATAGTCTGAACGCAGTCTTTGGCAGAATGTAATGTGAGGTTGGTGCCCTCCAGTGGCTGCTGTGGTGAACAGCGCTGTGCCTGCTGGGACTTCTCTGCTGTCTCACAGCGTCTGTGTTGAGGCGGTCGGCTCTGGAGGGCGGAGTCACAGGAGTCCGAGTTATCGGGGTCCTCCCCCAGAGAACAGGCCCTGGAGCAGAAGATGAGACCCCCGCGAGGCAGGAAGGGTCTCCCCAGCAGGGGCAGTCGACAACGAGCGCAGCAGAAACATGACTCAGCGGCGTGCCAGTGTTGGCCCTCGTACGTCATCTGACCCTGGTCAATGCCTTAACAATAAAAACACGCGTGTTCATTCACTGCACAAGTTGAAAAACGTGTATAATCTGTATATTAATACGTTATAACTGGTACATCTGGAGTGGTTGGAGGTGCTCTCCCTACTTTTCCATTCAGACCCTGATGCCAGGTAGGACACTAGGGACACTGTTTGACAACAAGCAGACATATTGGACACTAGATGCTAGATGCAAATATTTATTGTAGTTTGGACATTGTTGCAATTACCTCCCCCCATTGAGAGAGGGAGAAAACATACAAAAAAGTTACAGATTGCATTTTAAAGTTGAATCACTTAAAGTTTCTTAAACCCTAGCCTAGAAACCAGACATGCCAGGCTACTTATATAATGAATAGCGCTGCATGCTTGTAGAGCTGCTATTCTCCCCTAACGTTGGCCTCTGAATAGGGACTCGGGGCTTCTAAGTGGTTAGTTGATTAGACAATTTGATGTCTTACTTATGTGTTCCCCACAGGTGTCGCAGTATTCGGCGTAGAGCGACTCGTAGCAAGAGCAGCAGTACGGTCGACTCTCTCTCATGATGTAGCGCTGACCGCCCAGCGCTGCCTCGCACTCGAAGCAACAGAAGTGCTTCATGTGCCAGTGTCTGCCCTCTGCCTCCGTGCACTCGTCTGCAAGAATGATCTGCAACCAACACACAAGGGATGTCACTGCACAGTGCACACACACTCTCACACACATACAGCGGGAAGGTTTCAAGGGTTCACGCACACACAAACAGACATAAATACGCATCCATCATATGCACACACACACGCGCGCACACACGCACACACACAGACACACACACATGCTGGAAGGCTGTGTGTGAGTAAAAGGTCGGAGGTCCACAGCAAAATGCCGTATTGGACTGCAAGGTTACAAAGTTACATATAACAGGTAGAGACTAGAGGGAAATGACTGTGGCAGTGGCAACAGAACAAAGAACTGATCAGCCACAATGTATTAAAAAATCTTATACTATCTTATAATCAAAGACGTGCCCACGTCCCGAGCAAATAAATCAATATTTAACGGCATATGACTTTTGCTAAAAATGTCTTTGGCCCCTTTTCCACCAAAAGAGCTTCGGTTCAGAACCAGTGCCGTTCCGAACCTTGGTGCTTTTTGCGAACCGGTCGCGAACTGGCTAAATTTCCACCAGATTGAACCCCGGTTAATTTGGTGGTGCTATTATACCTAAACAGAAAATGTTGAAAAGGAGAAGGATCCGTCATGCCCGCAGACGCCCCGAGGGCTCGTGATGCATCCGTATACGTTTGGATCGTTTCATGTTTGCGTTGGCAATTCATGTAAACGTATTTTTGTTCAAAGATGGTTGATCGCATCGAATATCTGTTGTGTCTGCGTCCTCCCAAGTTCCAACCCACTGACAAGTTCCAACCTACTGAAACACCCACTTATATCGTCTAGGTTCACAAATCGCTGCGTGCAATTACAAAGCTGGGAACGAACGTTTATGGTTCGGAACCAACTCATTTTCAGTGGAAACACTCTGAACTGGTTCAATATTTGGCGGGAAGAAAGAACCGAACCGGTTCAACCCCGGTGGAAAAGGGGCCTCTGTGTAACCGGACTTTGATGTGACTCTGTTGGACAGTCTGGGAGCTCCTCACCTCGTCACAGGCCTGGCAGCGAGGCTTCAGTCTCTCGGCGTGGTGACGGCCGCAGTAGATCTGTCCACTCTGGTAGAAGTAGATGAGGTCCACCAGCAGCTCGCTGCATGTGGCACACTGGAAACACTGCGGGTGCCAGCAGCTGCCGTGCCCCGCCCGACTGGCGAACACCGCAATGTCCCCACCACATATCTGCCTGCCACACTGGAAAACATAGAAGACATGTCACACCCTGCTTACTAAAGCTGGAAGATATAATGACCCTGTTTTGCTCAGTAGTTAAATTGTTTTATATAATGTATGTAATCTCGTCAGCATTGAAAATGAGGGAGAACCTCAATTGCTCTTTCGAGAATAAATAATAATAAATAAATCAATCAAAAGTTTCACTCATAATGCTCCATAATAATAAAAAGATCTACAGTAGTTCCCGACTCCCTGTGTTCCTTGGGAGCCCCTGAGCGATACCTGCACCTACTTGTATCATATCTGGCTTCTATCTCGTAAAAAGGAATTCCTCTTCTTGCTGGGTTTTTATCTAGTATTCTCTGTAGTATTTTCCATTGCATCAACTTGGCTCCACTGTACTCGCTAATGGAAGATTTAGAGAAATAAAATAAAACCCTTTTTGTGTGAAAATGGGACATTTCACAATGGTACTTCTACTTTTGGTACTTTTAAGTATATGTTGATGCCAAATTGCCATTAACTGTTAAAGTTTAAACTAACCATCGTAAATAACCATCAAACCATCAAATATTGAACGACTGCATTTTAACCTGAGAAATAGAGTATTAGCTTCCTAGAGTATTAGCTTTAACTTTAGCATTGTTTAGCACTTTCTTACACATAGTTTTGGACAACCAGCTACATTGGAGTACAGTGGAGTTGAGTCTGTCTATACCACACAGTCGAGTGTAAAAATGGTTTTAGACATGATTCTTCTAGGGACACGTTAATATCTGCTACAGTATGCTGGATACTTGTGTACACGACGTGGGTCCATTTGAGAACACATGGACGTCCCTATTCTGGGAGTGAACTTTTGGTGAAAATAGCTGACAACATGACATAGGATGAGAGTCAGCTATGAGAATCATTTCATGTGGATGTGACCCCTTTTGTCAGGGGTCATGGTAGTCTGAGTCTCGTGTATCCAGACTACTCAAACTTATTACAACGTTTTGCTGGATATATATTACTATATATTATTATATTGTTTGACTTTAAATGTCTCAATGAATTGAATACACAGGACCTTAATGGAAAGCCCTGGGCTTATTTGGGATATCCTTTTAGCATTATTTTTTATAAATCTGTGCCATGTGCCTTTTTTGGTCAATAATCTACAAAAAATCTATTCCACAATCTCCGAATGCTATAGAGTGGAACTACACCTCCCAAAAGCTGAGAAAGGACCCTGTCATCTGTTTGCCATTTCTATTCACGAAAATATGTAATAAAAAATATTTTAAAATAAATCTTATCTTATATTCTGCTATGCAGCAAATATATATGCTTCGGACAACTACATTTACAGAAAAATGTGCGGGGGATTCCCGTATAGTTTTCACCACTTGTATGACGGGAGATTTGAAAATTGCAGGAGGCAACAGTCTGGATCACAAGAGTAGGTGTCAGGGGTCATGTGTTGATACCTGCTGGCAGATGGCTCCTGTCATGGTGACAGGAAACAGCCTGACAGTCCCTCTGCCCAGATTCTCTCTCTTCCTCTGCTGGCTGAACACACGCAGCTCCTTCTTCTCCTCCTCGTCAAGGGAGTTACAGTACTGTGGCTGGAACACACACACACACACACACACACACACACACACACACACACACACACACACACACACACACACACACACACACACACACACACACAACACAGATGTGATACAATTGTTTTCTTGGTGATTCTATTGATTACCTTTTCAATTGATCAAATATTTGAAAAAATGTACAACTAACTGACGCAAAAACATTCTAATACATTATCTGTAATCGCCTAAATGGATTAACCCATTAATCCATTAGTCTGATTAAACCACACTTTTAGTGTTCGATTAACTGTTGCACTCTTACTAGTTCATTATCAAGGTGCTGTCAAGTCATTATGCCAATTGGAGCCCCCGTGCTATTCCTCCAGCACAACACTCCCTGCTGACAGGTGCCGTCCCAGCCCATAGAATTATGTGCAGTGACAAATATCACCACCAGCTGCCAGGCTTCCCTCCCCCAAACATGTGCCAATTGTGTTCATATACTAGACGCTCAACAAAGCCAGATGCACCCGGCATCTATTTCTGACCACAGCAGCACACTTCTGTCTAACCTGGTTGGCTTGCCACTGTGTCTCGCCGCATTGCAGAAGTTGAACTTGTCTATACTTTGCCACGCTTTTTGCTGGATCCACCTCCTGCTGCTGTGGATAAGCGGTGGTTGCTCATCGCCCATTATTTTATGATATAGAGTATTTGGTTAAATTGAAAATGTGGGATTTTATACCAAAACACCTTATCTTGCTGTGCACAAATAGTAACAATTATGGTTATAAAAAGTTTTAGTCTCAGACAGGTACTTCTATACAGCTCACGCATAGAGTTCTTGCAATGGAGTTATGGCAAGTTGCGCCTGCCAATATGGCTGCAACCCTGACGTACGACCCAGTGGTCAATGCTGCTGCATATACATATTACATCTATCCTCGCTGTAGACACTGCATTGCACCTCGCGGATTTCTCAGAGTGCAGAAGTGTGGAATACTGCTGCCAGTGTGAATGATACGTAAGAGGTGCCTGTCCAGAGCAGTGCTGTTACCTCGCTGTCATGGGCTGGTAGCTGGTGCAGCAGCTGTTTGATGCGGTTCCTCTCTCCTGGACTGTTGACGTATGGAACCCTGTCCTCTGGAATACAACTGAAGTACTGATAAACCTGAAAGAAGACACAAGCACCTTCACAAAGAGATACCGAGCCCGACCTATACCGTATACAGGTTCGGTTGATATATCAGATGTTTACGCCTAATACCTTTTTGATGACATCGGTATTGGCAGCCAATGTGTCCCTGCAAGCTCACAATGTATCGCATTGCTTCACAGTGTGAGCTTGTAGATCTGCTATTATTCTTTTTTCCTTTTCAATGGAGCTTCTACGTCTTTCTGATTGATTTCAAGTTTTTCACTTTGTTTCTAGATAATATCGGTCAAAACATCTGTAATCAGTGGTCTCTAGGACTCTCCAAAATTGGGATCGGACAAAGAAATCTGGCATCATTTGGGCTCTATACATAATGGCACATTTTAGAAGCCAATAATAAAAAAAATACTATAAATCAAGTTAGCATTAACTGCTTTCTTCTCCCATAAATGTCACAAACAAGACAGTGTTGAACAATCAGTATATAAGTGTAGACATGTCCATGCGTTCTGAACATTTGCGTTGTGCGTGCGTAAATGTAGCATAAATCTGTGTGCGTGCAGTGGTGTAAAGTAACATTTCATTTACTCAAGTACTGTACTTATGTACAATTTTGAGGTACTTTTACTTACATCTCCACTACATCTCAAAGGTAAATATTGTACTTTTACTCCACTACAATTATTTGAAAACCTTTGAGTTACTAGTTACTTTGTAGATTTTGATTATTATTACAAAACATTTTGCCAATTTGAAAATAGCCGATCTACAAGCTCACAATGATTTTACTTAAGTAACAAAAATGGGAGTACTTTTTCCACCACTGTGACAGTAGCATGGAAAGAAGACAAATCTGACACAGAAAAAATAATCCCTGGTGAGATTGGTCTGGCACTCGTTTGAATTATATTTCACTGCCCCCAGAGTTGTGTCACTTCACTGACTGTACATATACTTTATATATTTTTTCTTACTGCTTTTTATTATTGGTAACTTACTGGGTGCTACTACTAACACATTATCATTGCTTTTGTACTGCATTGGAGTGATGCCAACAGATTAATTTCGTTGTACATGTGTGTAACAGTGTTCAATGACAAAATAAAATCCATCTATCCATCCATCCATCCATGGATGACCAATCAGAGCCTATTATTCAAAGTGAGACTTTTTTGCTGTGACGTTGGAATGTGTTTGTGACCTCCCCTTAAAAATTCATTTTCCACACCGAAGTTCCAGACTATGTGATATTAGTCTGGTCATGCCAGGCTACTGTGACAGTGCATGTGTGTTAGACTGTGTGTGTGTGTGTGTGTGTGTGTGTGTGTGTGTGTGTGTGTGTGTGTGTGTGTGTGTGTGCGTGCGTGCGTGCGTGTACGCGTGTGTGCTGCATGCATGGTTGTTGTGACCTGTTCGGGTTTGAGGCCCGGCGGGACCCAGGCGTACTCCTCGGAGGCGCAGCCCGAGTCGTCGTCAGAGATGGAGTGTCTCTGGAAGTCAGAAACCAGCTTGGTCATCATCCTCTCCAGCTGGCCGGGCACCACCCGCACCGCATGCTCCTCGCGCACGCACTTACAGTGAACGCAGATCTTCCTGTCAAGACATGTCAACACAGAGTTGAGGTTCATACAACAGGAGGGATGTAGGCGTCGCAGATGCAACATGGGAAGTATTCATAATGAATTTCATATCAATTCATCTGTCAGTTCTTTTCCAGATTATTTGATTAATGTATGTGATTAACCACTTATGGCCAATGTCAAAAATATCCTATCTGCAAGCTCACAATGAGCCGTGTCTTAACACGTTGTAGACCTTGTAGATCTACTATGTTTTTAAATTTTACATTTCTTTTAGTTTAAAGGTAGAGTCAGTGATTTCACTTAATTCAAATATCACTTATTTTTTTGTTTTGTTGTGATAATCCTCTCTACTATAGAGTGTGCTGACCATATAAGGAGTTCCTCCCTGTCCCCAGTTAACCCCTGGGGGTCAAAAAACCGTAGGTTTCGTTTTTGTTCTCTATCCTGATTGGATGAAAGCTTGTGTCCCAAGGCAAAAACGAAACCTAAGGGTTTTTGACTGGAATCACTGACACCCCCTTTAATTTAATTTGAGCCTATAATGCCTGAAGAAGGTCAGTAGACCGAAAGCTTGCAAAATAAATACTTTGATTGTGCACAGATCCGAGTGTGCAGAGCTTCCCTTTATTTTTCTCATTATCCCTTTGTGACTCCAGCACCTCACTTAAGTTTTTTCAGCAGATGAGCAGTGGTTCTTTTTACATTTTTGTCTGATTTGAGCCTATAATGACAATACCCAAAATAGGCACACTAGGATTAAGGTGGTTAATCTATTCTAGACCATAACATTTTGGTAAAATAAGGTCATAGTACAAAATGGTGGTAAATACTCTTCACTCCTTATCTGACTATAAACAAATTGGCCTTGTGGTTCAAAAATATGACAGCTGGCTGAATCAGCGGGCGACAACCAAGCGCTCACACACACACATCAAATGGGTATGAAACCATAAACATCTGCTTTCCAATCCTTCTCTTTCTCTCAACTCCTAACTCTCTCCACTGTTTACTTTCTAACAAAGCAGGAACAGTACATATACGACAAGATTATAAATACGGTTCGCTCATCCGTAAAGTTCAACCCTGAGAGGACTTACTTTAACAAAACACCATGGCAGTTAAAGTAAACCAGCTCGTTGAGTAAACACAAGTAACACACACACACACACACACACACACACACACACACACACACACACACACACACACACACACACACACACACACACACACACACACACACACACACACACACACACACACACACACACACACACACACACACACACACACACACACACACACACACACACACACACACACACACACACACACACACACACACACACACACACACACACACACACACACACATAATGACCGTGCATCAGAGACATGATGTCAGCCAAAAGACATTCTGGAGTTTGACTCAACTTGACTCTCCGAAGCCACAAATGACGAACACACAACAACCAGGTGTCTTTCAGAGAGAATAAACAACGCACGCGTGCATGCACACACACACACACACACACACACACACACACACAAAAACAGAAAAACATCACAAAAAGCTTGTTCCAGCCTACATTGTGATTTATAATCAGTTTCACACCTGGTGTCTTGTACCAAAAATAGAGAATCAACAAGCTCACAACGTGTTATAATGCAACATTTTGTGAGCTTGTAGATCTGCAATTTTTGGTATAAAAGCCGCTATTTATGTTATCTGATGACCTTCATGGATGTCGCCGTGGATTGCAGATTCCAGGTCCGTTTCCAGCCGATTTAAACAACCATGAGTGCCACTACTGCCATCGCTCTGTGACACCCGGCCAGCAGGAAATGAGGTCACAGACGTTAACTTAAGCCCTCGTCATCCGTTCAGTTAAAACAAGGCGAGGGGAACATTATAATCTTCCTCTGAGCTCTGAGAAAATTGTCCTCGCCAACCTGGGAGGGGGTGTGTGAAGCTGACGGGGTCACAGAGAGGCTTCGCGTACAGAAGTGGTCCTCGATGTGGGATTCGGGGACCCCGAGGGATCCTTGAGTTGGTTCCAGGGGGTCCCCAGCCAAGGGATTGATCGGTTAGGAATATAATGGACACTTTAACTCTGACGGATTAACAAATTAACAATGAAGATTTTACATTGTAGATTGGGGTCCCAAAGAAAGATGGTATGAAATGTGGGTCAGTGGCCTGCCCTGCGCTAATGCATCATTATCAAACTGGGGGTCCTTGAAATGATAAATGGTGTGATCAATGTCACATCATTGGGAATGTGTGTACGTCTTTGGGGTCATGTGATGTAACAGCCTGCCAGCTGGGACTTCTGGCTCAAGTTCAGAGGACACATAAACCGCTCTGTGGCAGCGACAACCCTCCCCCTAAACCAACACACACACACACACACACACACACACACACACACACACACACACACACACACACACACACACACACACACACACACACACACACACACACACACACACACACACACACACACACACACACACACACACACACACACACACACACACACACACACACACACACACACACACACACACACACACACACACACACCTATACTTGTGAGGACATGAACATTAGGATGAATGACATTAACATTGGCCATTTTAACCAATAATCATAATGGCAAAAATTGTCGATCTACAGGCTCACAATGCTTTGTGCCGTGACGCATTGTGAGATTGTAGATCTGCTATTTTGTGCACGTGAGAATCCACGTTTGCAAGTATCTCTGTGCACGTGTCGACGTGCGAGTACTGCTCCTCTCCTGTCGGGAGGCGGAGGGGGGCATAATTTGCTACAAATGTGTGTGAGCGGACGTGTGCCCTGCTCTTCTGGTGGCTCTCACAGCTGAGGCTCCTTAAATGGTCATGTAGGCTCTGAACAAATGTAAACAATAGTAAACACACTAAGTCAGCTCAGCGCAGAATCACTGTCCACAATCTGACCCCAGCGGCGTGTCGCGGCTGAGGCCCTGGATGACCCAGAGGTGATAAGTCTCTCACATGCAGTCTGATGCAGACCAGATGATGTCACTGCACTGTTGGACAAAGTGCTTGAGTGAAATTATAGATATAATACTATAAATATAATACTTGAGTATGCAAAAGCACGTGGCTTTTCAAATGACAAATTACAAAGTAAAATGTATTTTTAATATCAACACATTGCTGTCTTAAAATCCCCCCAAAATTCAAAGATTATCCAGAAGATTTACAAAAATATCAATAATACACACAAGCTCACAACACGTTGTGAGTTTGTACTTTGCCAGGTGCAGTCTGGGTTGAAGCCTGGACATTTTAGGTATTGTGCTGCAGATCTTATATCTGGATTCATTAACGATAGTGACGGGGACTAACACAAACTATCAGCAATTATCACCATGGTAACACAGTGGATGCTGTTTCTTTTTTCTTTTTCATCGGACCACTAATCCACATGATGCCTAGTCTGAACTCAGCAGCCAGTCAGTGCAGGCAGGCTGGTGTTGATATGTTTGGGTATAAACACAGGGACTATACTGTCTGTAGATAATCCTCATCATAAAGCAGGCATCTGGAGGATGCTGAGAGACACCGGCCCCTTCCCTGCCAGCCAAAACTTTTAGTCAGTAATGGACAGTAACCAAGTAGCTGGTACCTTTACTCAAATACCATACTTGTTGAGTACAATTGAGCACTTTTAATTTAATTTGCTACTGTGATTATTTCGACGCCAATACTTTTGTACTTTTACTCAAGTACCATTTTCTGTACAGTACAGTTACAAAACTACGAGTACTTCTTCCACCAGTGCACCATTGGTTTTAATGCTGAACAGTGCACACAGTTGGAGAAAATGAGGTCACTTGAGGACTAGTATAGCAGTTCTTATAGAAGACAGCCACAATTCATACAGGGCCCTATCATGTGACCTGATTCATATCAACATTCATAACAACGTTATACATATATACATTAAAATATGTAATACAGTGAGTTGATTGAGTTTCGGTTTATGTATAATATGTACGATATATGGCCAAAGCTGTGTGAATACTGAATAGGCAATGATATTATGTACACTACAGTATCGATGCCGGTATGGTCCTTTCACAGTAGAATCCCACAGTGTTAATTTATTTGTAATTAATGGTTAGTACAGTGTTTACTGAGTATGTTCATTTTGGGCAGAGAGACCTCAGTATGTACGCAGCCATTCACATTGGTCTAAGAGTAATAAGATAATCCTCTTGGTGAAACGTGTGATGAACTCTGACTTCAGATGATACTCCTCTCTGTTGAATGGATCTGGCTCTGTGAAACAGATGGACCAGAAACTAATTAGTTCCTGAGTGATCACTGCAGGGACACCGCACTAATAGGGACGCTGATATCGGCACACTTTTGAAGTGCGGCTGCCGAGGACCCTGGGGTCACAAGTAACTCAATTCTTTCTGGGCCGGGCGGTGGGAGAACCATCTGTCTCCCTCCTAAAGCTCCAACTCTGTCTGATAGGCAGCAGACTAAAGACGGATCACTTCCTTATCAGTGAACCACAACAGCTGATCTTCTTTTCTCCAGCAGCGGAGGTGTGTGATCTGATGGTTACCATATAAATATATATATTTTTTTTTTTATCTATTAGCAGTACGTACACCTACTGACTGCACCTTTCAACAGAGGAGAACAAAACAATATCTTCAAACACGTCTTCATATATTAACTGTGATGAAAGCCAGGACAATTTGGTGCTGAATGTTGAAAACCAGGACATTTTTGTCATTTGTGGATATATGTCAGGACTTGGAACACTTGAAACAAGTACAATCTCGGCCAAACCGTGACGTCAGCCATCTGGTATTTGTACTGGACTCTGGGCTGTGGAACAGTGACCTGGCTCGCATACATCTAGAATGCTAAGTCATGCAACCATATCACACCTATCTTAGCTGCTCAAGAAGTGACCTTCAGATAGAACCAAACGGGCCCGATCCTCATCCATTTGTACACTCTCGTCTCCAGAGGATTTTACTGTGCACTCATACTCTGGAATGTGGCTCAGTAGGACAGCATGTGTGTGTGTGAGGTAAAATGTGACTCACATGGTTTATATTACAACCAAACCGAACCTCCAAGCTTTAGTATCATACTAAATCTTGACCAAAGACAGGATTAGGGTCCTTTGGTTGGATCAAAGAATGCCTGTTGTTTGATTCTCTCCATCATTCAACCACATCCATCATATATATATTGGTTTAAGTAGTGTACACAGAATTCTCAGCCCGAAGCAAGGCGCCTGATAAAAACGCCACCTTTAACTTAAACAATGTTCAGCTTTGGTGTGTGGGACAAGACTACAGTGTAGGAGTAATCACTTCATTCCTTACTCTGGGCATGGACTAATGGATCACTGGTGATAGTGCCTGGAATGCCTTTACATGGTAGATGACCTCAGAGGCGCCCTGCTCATGGCTACAGTAGAATAGAATCAGTTCCCGGGAAGACATGGACGTCCGTCCCACATCAAAGCAGGAAAAGAACCTGGATGTCATCTAAGAATGCTAGTACAAATAGCACGTGAAATATCACTCTACAGAGTTCTCCCACTGTTCACAGACGAGGTCAGGGAGAGAATGAGGCTGGTAGGGCACTGTGTCAGGCACCCAGAACTGGTGGCGACTGGCAAGCGAACTGACACTGTGGGAGCCAACCCAGGGCACAACTAGGAATGGAAAGAGGCAGACCACCTACGTAGACACACTGTGGCGCGACAGCGGCTCAGCGACACTAGCAACACTGCAGTGCTCCGGACTCTAACGTTGGATAGGAGGGAGTAAATGTCGGCTAGTCGGCACTCTCACGTCACACTGTGTGTTAATATTATTGTCTTCGGCTGGAATTAAAAACGAAATAAATGATTAAAGAATAATTACTGATATTATCATCAAATGTTACTGGTCTTTGCAAAGAAAATATTCGCACATCCACTTCAATGAATGTTTGCTCATGATTGCTTCATCAATCATCAAATGTGCAGCTGCAATCCTACAGTGCCTCTACAAATACAAAATAATCTACATTGTGGCCTTAATCTACGCAAGGGCAGAAAACACATAATGAAATGGAAATAACCAGCGGAGGGAGGCGGGGAAAGTGACAGAGGGGCGTGGCCTATTACTGCTATAAAGGCTAATCTTATTACAACAAAGGAGCGGATTACATGACCAAGAGACCCAGCTGGGTCCGAAAGAGAGAGAGGGGAGAAAGTTAAGGCTGATTAAAGCTCTTCAGAATGGAATCTACTGAAGAGCAGGCCTTTGAACAATGAACACAGGCCTTTTACTTGTATCAGAGTAAATTTATACATTGTGGTATGGAGCGGCCATAGCTGAATGGTTAGAAAGTGCGCTTGGGAAGGCAAAAGTCCCAGGTTCCATTCCAGGCCTGAGCAATGTGTCCGAGTGTCAAGCTAATATAAGACACTTTAACAGCCTAACTGCTCACCAAGCACTACCACCAATAGTAGCTCACTGCTCCTGGGATGGGTAAAATGCAGAGGACAAAGTTCACGTGTGTGAAGATATACACAGTGGCAAAACTTCATTCACCACTGCTGAAGAGGTATTTCAGCAAAACGGGCGGACGACGTACTATAACAGCACAGAGGGCAGGGGCTGGTACAAGATAACCCATAAATTCTGAAACCCAATAGAGCGTCGCAGTCCCTCCCCCTTTCAGAACAACGAGTGGCCCAGGAAATGAATCTCAATGCATTTTTCCGATAGACATTTCAAAACGTATTTATTTAAAGACCTTTTAAGCGTCCTTTTAAATAATTACAAAGAAGAAAAACAACAAAAAAGTGTTAAAACCTGACGTTTTTTTCTACTTTCTAATTCTTTGTTTGGCCCGAAAAATTGTGTTTGTTGTCATGATTTGTCACGGCAAGAGTTGGCTCTGTACGACGCTTAAAAGGTCTTTAAATAAATACGTTATGAAAAGCCTATGGGAAAAACGCATTGAGATTCATTTCCTGGGCCACTCGTTGTTCTGAAAGGGGGAGGGACTGCGACGCTCTATACACACAACGGCACACTGGAGACTCACACCTCTCTAGAGAACAGTGGAATTCCCCTTGTGTCCATAAGAGTGTGTTCCAGCTGACTGCTAAGACAGTGGTTCTCAAAGTGTGGTCTGGGGAGCACCAAGGGTCCTTGAGGGGGTTCCAGTGGGTCTCCAGCAAAATGAGGAACAGTTTAATTTCCATGAAATTTCACCGTCTAAAAATAAGCAAGAATTAATTGTCAGGTTTCACCCTTCACTCTTATGGAGGTCCCTGGAACACATCTTTTCAAATGGGGGTCAGCTGCCTAACATGTACGTACCGTGTTGGGGGTCCTTGGGGAAGTGAATGTAATACAAATACAAAATCAATATTTGTGCAATGTCAGGAAATAACCTGCATGTCTGTCACCTCAAAAGGCCTACGCCCTACGCTATGTCATCCTTCATTCAGCATGGTATAGGACAGCGGTTCTTAAACATTATCATGTCAAAGACCCAAAATTTTCAGAAGATTTGTCAAGAATTGACTCATAAGCTTGTATTAGCTTACTATTTTTGAATAGCTGAAAAACACATTTAGCTGGAGACCCCCGGAAGCCCCTCAAGGAGGCCCTGTACAGGACTTTGAGGACTCTGTTCATCCATGTGTGTGTGTGTGTGTGTGTGTGTGTGTGTGTGTGTGTGTGTGTGTGTGTGTGTGTGTGTGCGTGCGTGCAATGTGCATGTGCATCACTGCACACCGTCATTTAGACCGGGCCATACTATAAATCCCAGCATGGATAATGATAATCCGTCTGCTCTATAGTGCTCCTGTTTTCACTGCCCACATAAAGACAAGTAAAACAAAACGGCAGTGCTGTTATCAGGGTTTAATGTCATGCTGTGACCTTGTTCCTATTAACACACACACAGTTGCTCAGCGTTAATACCATGTGCGTGCAGCGCACTGATTGTTTGTTTTGTGTCATTTGTAAAATTGTATATAGTATATGTTCAACATGAGCGCAGTCAGTACACAGTTAATCTGATTTCTAATGCACCAATGCACTGTCCTTTAAACTCCACACATGTACTGTATGTCTCCATACAGTACACTACTACAACACCACTGATGTTGACATAACAATGAAAAGATAAAAACAACCAATATTACACAGTCAAACTATCAGTGCTAATTAACTCATAGAGTGTACAAAATGGACCCGAACTCTATTTGGTTTCATTTGTACTGGAGGCGACATGCAAAATCCTAAATCGCTTGTGCTTATACGTTATATCTATGTCCTAAACTGTTACTTTTCAGGATTCCATCTCAAAAGCATTAAAAGTAGCAGATCTACAAGCTCAAAACATGACACTTCACACCAAGTTTCGAGCATGTAGATCTACTGCTTTTGATGCATTTGTGTGACACTGTATGTAGTATGATCGTGGGGCGTTAATTTAGGAAAAGATACACAGAACATTAGAATATGGAGATAAGAGGACAGCAACGAAATGCCATCTAAATTCGAAAGAGTTTTCTGAAAAAATATATGTTGCTATATATATAGCTCAAATCTAAAATGGCACATACACTTTGCCAGTTTTAATGGATTAAAGTAAAACAAAGAAAATGCTTACTTGAGTACAGTTTTTGGCTACTCTACGCACCTGTGATTAGCAGTATTGTATGGTTTAGTGGTGATGACATCACATACCTCCAGCCGTGCATTCTGAATCCAGGACACTGCTCCCCACAGCGCATGCAGGGCTGCCCCCGATCCGGGTCATCCTCCTCCTGCTGCCAAACAAAACACAACACGCCTTCAATGACAAGACGCAACCTGCAACACTTTACTACACATCGTGAATCATCATAACGATTCAGTCAGCATGAATCACAATAACGATACAATACTGTAGATAGCGCTTTTACAGTGTTTACAGCACAGCGTCCGAGAAATTTCAGCAGCATCTTTCCGTAACTTGTCCCCGGTCAGTCAGAAGCAGAGTGGGCTTAGAGTGGAGTGAAGCTGTGCAGCCATGAATGCTTTCAGTCCATGTCCAAAGATTATTCTATTGTGAGTTGTGACACAATTTATGGATTTATGGATAATGTGCAGCATAAGAAAATCCCACCCACCCAACAGCCATATGTGCTTGAACTAGCAGACATAGCAAAGCATCACAGCTTGGCTGCATAGCATCTAAATTCCTGTATAGACAAGTCTTTACATCTGAGACAATTTCTGAATCATGATCTCAATTGTGTAACTCATTGATTAAGCACGGTGGGAGACTCTGACTCCACCTGTGGTCAGTTTTAATTATTTTAAATTGGTTCCCCAATCTGGGAACCATTTTGGGAAAACATTTGTTTTTAGTGTATATATTTGGAAGAAATAGCAAAACTATGAGCTCACAGTGTCTCGTTCCGACGTGATGTGAGCTTATAGATCTGCCATTTCTGTTGAGGAGATGTGGTGTAAAAGGAAACAAGAGCAGACCAAGAACAGAGCCAACTCAGGTCTACTTCACTAAGTATCGAGCTTGAGGAACCAAGCTCGATGGCGCCACTTCTCCACTGAACTTCAATGAACACGGCACTTAGGGCCCAAGTGTCTTAGGCTATCGATATTGCATGTTATATGGGACTGTACCATGACATTCTAGTGGAGATTATCATACAAATAATTGTGATTAAAGATTTGATTGGGTTTTTGCCATTGAAGATGAACATTGGAATATATACCAGGGTTTTTGCCCCCATGTCAAAAATAGGAAAGTGGTTAAAAGAGCATGAACAACAGCTCGTAGTCACGATGCTAGAAACGTTATTAAACCAATGTTTCGGCAAGCAAGTTTCTAGACCAACAAAATGGTAATAATGATGACGATCAGGCGATTCATTATTGTTTTTTTGCACACAAATTAAGGATATCCCTATTCCACCCCTCTAATCCAAAGTCCAGTTGTGTATTAGACCCAGTAAAGCCTACAGCAGGTGACCGGCTCTTTTCTCAGCCACAGGGCAGGATTTTGCTCTGTTATGCTGGTGTTTTTTCAAGCTGAACAATCAGACTGATGGTGAAGAAAGAAAAAATGTACAAATTGTGCTGAGCAGAATTCCTGACGTGGCCAACAGCTACTGAATGGATCAGTACTAAATCAACCCCTTCTGTCTCACTGTTGCTCCAGGTCCTGAGGCCTGTGTGTGTGTGTGTGTGTGTGTGTGTGTGTGTGTGTGTGTGTGTGTGTGTGTGTGTGTGTGTGTGTGTGTGTGTGTGTGTGTGTGTGTGTGTCTGTGTGCGCAGGTATGCACTATGCAGGCGAACATTGGGCCCAGAATGGTGCCGCTATAGGGTTGAAGTAGTTAAAGATGAGAGGAAGGAAACAGACACAGGAAGTGTACTGCTGCACCCTTTCCCTTCCCATGTAATCGCCCCGTCTCCACTTTCCTTTCCTCTGAAGTTGACATTCTGCCTGTGCGAGCCAAATGACTACAGTAGAACAGATTATGCTTCTGCAATTTCATTTTTTTAGGCAGACGTTTTTGTTTCTTCAAAACTTGGCAGCATCGTAAAGTATAATGTCTCACTCCCTCAACGTGATCGCAAGGTTTAAATAAAGGTTAATCGAATTGAAAGCTTTCTTTTTATTGAACTAAAATTATTGATCATTTAATTCATACGGCTATTCAAAAAGGAGAGTGTCCACCCTGAGATTGGAAGGTTGGGATTAAAATTCCCTGGCCCAGCTGGCCTGGTTTATACCAAAGCATGGAAACAAGCAAAGACAAAAAAAATAGGTCCCAATGCCTCCCAGCATGAAGGGTTGGATTTGGGGGTAAGTCCTTGTAACATACTATAGCGTCATGTCCAGGCCGAGGGGATGTACTTATACATCAAGCCGGTTGAAGCCGCCTCAAGCTACAGAAACAGGAGATAGGCAGGCTTCCATGTGGCCTTTGAGCCACATGGTTCGGGAACTGTTGGTTCCCAAGGATACTTAGAGTGGCTATTTTGGAGAATTTAGAACATGTTTTATTAATAATTTGATCATCTGAAAAGGAAGATAGTACTGAAAAATGTACATACCGGTATACTCAAATAAAGTAAAGGTACCTTGAAATTGTAAGTACAGTACTACAAGTAATTGTACTTGGCTCCTTTACACCACTGTTCAAATCTAACCGGAGGCACTTTTTGAATGTCAACCTCTCTCTCTCTCTCTCACACCTTTCCTGTCTCTCTCAATAAAGCATGAAATACCAAAAGGGGGGGAGCACTCATTATTGAAACAGAAGCAGTACCTTTGGTTATGAAAACATCTCACTTGTGTGATAAAGGAAATGGTTGAACAACATAAAGCCATATCAATGTCTATATATCCTGTGGCTGGGCCTTTATTGTGTCTCTAAGCCGACAGCACACACGCACTGAGGCTACTGTCTCCTGTTACCACTGACAAGCTGTCAGTGGTGGGAGAAGTACTCCCATTTGTTGCTTAAAATCGCTATACCACATTGTAGAAATACTCTGTTACAAGTAGAAGTGCTGTATTAAGCATTTAACAGTTAAAGTACAAACGTCTTGGCATCAACTACGTATTTAAAGTACAAAAAGTAAAAGTACTCAATGCCCATCACACAACACATCGCATCAACACGTTGTGAGCCTGTAGATCGGATATTTTATATAATATAATAGCTAAATAAAAAGCAGAGTATTTGTGTGTAAAGTAAAAGTAAAAAAGTAATAGTAAAAGTACGTCAAAGTTATACTTAAGCACAGTACTTGAGTACTTTTCAGGATTCTAATTCAAAAATTGCAAAAGTAACAGATCTATTCTATAAGTTCAAAATGTGTGAAAATGTGGATCTGCTACCTTTGATGCTTCTGTGTAACGCTGTGGTATGTATTACACAAGTAGGGCGTTCATTTACGAATAAACGTAAAAGTTTCAATATGTAGATAAGAGGTTTCTGCCCGACAGCGACAAAACTTACTTAATTACTTTGCAACTTAGCTGCTTTGTCTAGTGTATCTGATGTGGTCCTCTGGCAGGAACAAGGAGAGTGCAGACACACAGCCAAGAACAACATCAAGCTACACTTTCTGTGCCTAGCCAAGCACAACCTCTGCTTTCTCTCGGCCACATGCTGACAGAAACATACACACACACACACACACACACACACACACGCAAACCAATGATGAAGTGAGGAAGTGTGATATGATACCTGTACACACCTGCAGCGTTCTGTTTTGATCTGCTTTCAACCACTTGCGTAGCAGCTCATAAAATCGTTGCATTTACGTCTGTGTTGCATTACAATTTTTCCGGACATTTCCGGACCACTTAGACTCACAGCGTTGCTTCTACCTGAAACAATGTTTCTCAAACAATGAGTTGGGACCCATTTTTGGGTCGTGCAACCATTTGTATGGGTCGCAAAGATTTGTTTTCAATTAAAGTATTATTTCAAAAGGGAGGGACACCAAGACACCTTGCCAGGGCCAGGAATGGAACCTGGGACTTTCTGTTTTTTTTTTCTTTTTTCTGTTATTTAGGAATTTATATAATCTGCTATTTTCACTATTTCTGAAATATGGCTCACGAGGTTCATTCTTAAAACATACCAAAACTATCTTTCGGGTCTCAAGTGAAACATTTTGGGAACCCCTGATCTAAATTCACTCTTTAGAACTAGCCTACTTTCCCACCAGCTCAAAAGCCTTGCTGCAATTAGAGAATAGCTGTGTTTGTTTTGCTTATCAGTCTATTATTTGATATGCTGATGAAAGGGCTCAGGATGGATAAGTACTGGGACGATTGTGTTGACCTTTCTTGACGTGACACACATTATAAATGATGATAAATGAAGGTCATTATTAATAATAATATGTACTGCAGTAGCAGACCTACAGTATAAACCAGGATGAGCATTCTATTATTACGATAATCTCTAGCTTAAACCATAAATGGACATTTCTGATCCAGTTGGTTTCAAATCACAATTTATTTCTAGTGCATGTAGGCAACATTTCAATTATGTCTCTAAGCTTTTTTGATGAAAGCATTAACTGGTTAGTCCAGAATAACAGTTTACATCATGCTCATTTTATTGCAGGAGCTGTTGCTGAGACATTTTTGTAAAGAAAATGCCACATGCACTCACGTTTCGGCAAGCAGGTCTCATTCTTCAAGGTATCATACCCTGAAGAAGGCGACCTGCTTGCCGAAACGTTGGTTTAATGAAGTTTCTAGCATCGTGACTACGAGCTGTGCAGCCTCTTTTCTTAAGTCAAGGGGATCCTTGATATGAAAAACTTTAGCACCACTGATATAGCAACATACGTTAATCAGAAAACTGTCAGGATTTGTAGAATCAGCTTCAGGTCTTAATGGATTAGAGCAGCGGCCAACCGGCCATCAACCTGTATGAATGGAAGCATCACCCAAATAAAGGTTTGATGTGAAATAATCGCAATACATTTTCGCTTCCTTTATTCGCGTTGCTCCTGGTGTGTTTAGAGAGTCAGGTACAAAACGTGACAAGTTGGGTTAAATGAAGCGTAACAATAGTTTCAGGGTGACTGGACCGTTCTGTTTTTAATTACCTTCGGCTGTCAGAATGACATGACTACTAACTCTGGCAGACAGAGGGGAAACCTACAGTACCCACAATTAATTTATGTAACAACAGTCACTGTGTATATTCATTATTCACTAAAGTTAGTGACACTGAAAGTATTGGGTTTTACCACTTAGCATCCATATTCTCAGGCAAACATTCGGTGAAAGTAGCCAATCTACAAGCTCACAACGTGTTGCCTTGTGAGATATTGTGAGCTTGCAGATATGCTATTTTCGGCAAAGAGATTTGGTGTGGAGGGAAAAAGGGAGCTGACCTAGTATACAGTAGTAGCTATAGACCGAGCCTTGGGTGACCTCGGTCAACTACTTTAGTGAAATAGCCAACCTGAACCTACAAGCTCATAACATTCCGCATTTCCGCTATTTTTGAAAGAAATTCAAGAATGTAAAACAATTACACAATTACGATTTAGCACAGTATTAAGATCAACACATGCAAACCTGTTTCACCCTCAACTTCAACTTCTACTAGACTGTCTATTTAACTTTTCATATCAATCTAGAGAAAGCATTACAATCGTGAGGCTCCAAAACTATGGAATGCACTTCCCATTCCAATCAGAACTGCAGCCTCACTCCCAATCTTCCGCCGTAGTCTGACTCCATCATGGCCCATAGCACTTACCCTACCCCCTTAGATAGCACTTTTTGTAGACTTAGATAGCTTTTGATACAGACTTATAGCATGTTATATAGACAGCACTAGAATTGCATTGTTTGTAGTCATAGCCCTTTATAGTATATATGTATAGCATAGTATAGTATATATGTATTCCACTGTTATGTTCTCAGCTTACTCATGTTTCATGATAACTACTTTTTATGTATGTGATGTATTGCCATGCTTCTTGTTCTTGCTTAATGTAAGTCGCTCTGGATTAAGAGCATCTGCTAAATGCCTAAATTGTAAATTGTTTATTACTCAACACAGGACCAAGAGTTCATGAAATATCAGTCATCAAAACTGACCCCTCTGGAAAATCCTGAGTACTACTACTAACTAACAAGATAAAGAGGAATTAGTAGGATTTTAATCTCTCCTTGCCGTCTATGTAAATGCAGATGCTGTGCACTGCGCACACATGCTATAGCCTCTGTAATGATCCCTGTGACAAGACTTGTGCAACACGGCGCACTGGATGCTAACGGAGCCTTGAAAAGACAGTGATTGATGCAGGGAAAGCCTTAGGTGCTTAGGCAGAGTAGACGCAGTCATGTTGTAAGTCATGTTGGAGGATTAGAGGGGCAGTCAGGTTACCTGAAACGTTTTGTCACAACAAGCTACAAAGACACAACAACCACTAATTTAATGACATATGCACACTGGCAGAAAGTATATTTACAATTTTGAGGTAACTTTACTCACTTACTAATACTTCTACTCCAATTCATCAGAGAAGCAACATTTATTTGACAGCTTTTGTTCCTTTGTAGTTCTGGATTATTACAAAACATACATGAACCAATTAACCAGTTTGTTGTCTAATTGGAAATATCTTATCTACAAGCTCACAAAGCATTGCATTTCGAGCTTTTTTTAGATGTGATGTTTTAATAAGACCAATTTAAAATGTATTTGATGCCAGTACTTTTGTACTTTCATTCAAGTAAAATTTTGAATGCAGGACTTTTACTTGTAACAAAATATTTCTACTTTGCTACTGTTTATGCTACTTTTTACTGAAGTAAAAATACACACCTTCCTTCTTCCATAAGCAATATAATTATGTTAGGAGGTTTTATTACATGTGAATACACTGGCTAATCTGCATTGCATTCAATAAAAAGGCAAAATAAACTCGAAAACCTCAAAATTAATTTGGGGTAAAACAAGATTTGGAAGCATGGAGATGATTCAATCTGTGAACCTATCCAGAGAGACACAAAAACTTGTCAAGCTGGTTCTAATTAGCACTACATGATTACAGGGCAGAGAGAGATAGTTAGCTCCATGCCATCACTGTGGTACACAAGAACATTAAGACATGGAGACGTTTCACACGCATTCCTCAGCTTGTCTTCTACCCTGTCCTTTTTCTTAATATACAGAGGAGGTGAGGGCGAAGCTGAGAGGATCTCAGGAAACAGACGACACTGTCAACGTTTAGAACCTGAACTTCATTTGGCACTTCCCTGAAAACGTTCTTCCTTGGCATCAAGGCGCTCTCCCATTCGTCAAGCGAGCCTGCATGAGAGCCTCGCAGGTTTCATGTGTTTTCCTTTCAGCTTTGACACAAAAGATAATGCGTCAGGTCTGTGGCCCAACAATGAGGTTACTCTATTGTGTTGTCAGTGAAGGATGCAGTTGGGAGGGGTGCTGGGAGTGGGAAGTGCTGGCTCTCAAAACTCTGCTCGGGGAAAGTAAACAGCCACTCTAGTTCACACTGGTGCACAGGAACGCTCTCATAGTGGAAACATACTTACAAGAAAAATCTGCTGTTTTCACAATGAGAGCATAAAGGTTGTAATCAGATCACAGATCCTTTCTTGGTAACTATGCAACCGTGTAAACAAGAGCCTGACCGGTATAGACAAACTAATACTATTTTGTCCTTTTTGTTTCTGGGATCATCCAGCGACTATACTTAAACTAATACTAGACGATATTATTATAATTAATAACTGTTTTGGGAAACGTCGAACACATTTGTGGTGGCTGGAACGGTAGAACCAGTTCCTTTGAGGCCTTTTTTGAGCAAAGTTCTTTGTCAACAAAATAAATCCTTTTTCACACTTGAACAACCACTTGAACCGTAGTGTTCCTATTTTGGGCCGAACATTCTGCAAAAATATCAGTAGAGCTTGTAGAGCTGCTATTTGTAGAGAAAGGCCAATGGCTGGGGAAACCCAGCGAACTAAGCATATTAAGGTTAAAAGCAATCATAAAATACCTCAACCCAATCAAGATGGGGTTGAGGTTACTTAGTAAGAACATAATTTGAGTTTTGCTCTAAAAGCACAATGACTTGTGGTGGTTACTGGTTACGGCTGACTTTTAAACGTTAAACATTAACAAGAAAGGTCAGGGGTTGGAGCCTGTGGCATGCTCGGTAGATTACGCACACACACAACACACACACACACACACACACACACACACACACACACACACACACACACACACACACACACACACACACACACACACACACACACACACACACACACACACACACACACACACACACACACACACACACACACACACACACACACACACACACACACACACACACACACACACACACACACACACAACCAGCAGGTCAACAAGCATCTCCAAGTTCTACTTCATATTTGCTTTTTTTAGATTCTGCCTCTCTTCATTTAAACTCCATTGTACAATGGTGGTTGCAGACAAGAAAATGATCTTCAAGCGAACATTAGATTTGAAGATCAAGTCCCGTCTGCAAATGACAGTAGAGAAACACTGTGACTATGTATAGTGTATGTATAGTATATCTAGACTTCTAGATCATGGCCCAGACTGCCCTGTACTGTGCCACCCCAAGGGTTGCTCTGACAATATAAGCTATAGCATCACAATTCTGAGCATGTCAAAATAGGTGATGATCATTCAACTTGTAGTGTAGGGGGACTCTGGTCAACAAAGTGCAAAATTAAATAGATATTAATACAAAACACAAATTATACAGTATAAGGTTTATGTTGTTTATAAGTAAATAATGATTCTGTGTAGCCCTATGACAAGTATTAGGGCTACACTAAGTATTAGTGTACTTACCTTAGAGTATATATACAATAGAGAAGACACCCAGAGAAAATCCTGAAGCGCAATGGACATAGTGGCCGAAGAAGGTATTGCAGTTTGGTAAGGTTTTGCCCTCAAACACATGAACGCGCACTAGGCTCCGCCCACTCCAGCAAGTTTCAGCCAGCTCTCTGAGCTCTGCCCCAGAGCGGAGCGCTGAGAGACAGACCGCATTAAAACCAGGAAATGCCGCATCAGGACTTTTGCTCATTACTTATTATTCTGTGTATATAAAATATAGATAATTTGTCTAATCTCTAGTTACATCAATATTGTTCTTGTAAAATAGTTGGTTTGTGACCAAGTATTAAGATTATAAAGATCGCTTATGTCATTTTGACTTCCCATTCACTTACCATAGGCTTCTGCTGTAGAACTCCCGAGTCCGAATTCTTTTTTTTTTTTTTAAATAGCAGCTGTACATGAAATGTTAATGTTGATTTAGCATCAACATGATTATTTACCGATATAAATACATGGTTTGATAACCTACAAGTAGGCGAAACTCATTTTCTGCCAGGCGTATGTCTCTCCATTTACCCCGTCTTCAAGCCTCCATCCCTGGGCAGAGGTTGAATGATTGACTGGTGGTCGTGGAGCTCTGTGCAGTGCCGTCTTTTTACAGTCTAAAATCAATGGTTAAATTATTCCATAACACTGAAAATGATCAATTTTCCAATTAAAATCAAATTATGGTTAAGTGTGTAAATTACATTTATTCTGTTTGGACAAAGTGCAGTTAAGAAAAGGTGGAGATCAAGGAAGAATTTCTCTATGTCACATGTGAAGTGTAAAACTGGGAATTTCACCCAAGGAATCCATGATGAAGTGCTAAGATAACCACAATAATAACCCAGATTCGTATTGATGTGCTTACCGAGATAATCAAAATGCTTTCATTTTAAACCAACCTCTGAATTAAAACATTGGGTTCTGCAAAAGTCACAGATCAAATTGCAATGATTTTTAAAATAATCTATTATTCACACTGGATAAACAACAGTGGGACTGGAATACTGTACATCCAGTATTGAGACATATTTCCTATGCACATATATGAACCTGAATGGCATAGAATAGCCTACGCAGCATTTATTCTGCATATCAGATATTGGAATATGTTCATATTGTCTAAAGAACCAAAAACAATATCTGTCTGGTCAAGCAGTAGATCATGTACGATTTGGTATTTTTGTTAGTAATATGTCTAAAAAGTCATTGCTCATAGTGGTGCGCAAATTGGCATGACAAGTGTCAAAGTGCTCTTTTTTAAACTATATTGACATTCTTTTTCAATTACAATTTTACAATTGTGACAATATTGTCACACTTTAAATATTATTTTGTTATATAAATATATAGTTTGTATTACATTTGTTGGTTGTCTGATACATATTTAATATTTATTATATTTGCATTCATAGTGCTACAAGTGCTATGAAAAAGAACCCATCATTTATTGTATTTTGGCATTTTATTAGAGATCTGTAGCATTATTATTTAATAGTTTAGAGTGGTGCTGTGACCTTGCATTTGCCATGAAGGCTTAAAGTGTTCTTCAGAGCTAAAATTGTTCTACATTGTCATTGGTAAAGTGTATTTGTAAAATGTATGTAGCCTATATTTTCACTTTCTTCTAAATGTGAATTAGCAAAAGTATAAAGTCCCTTTAAAAGCAAATATTCAACTGCAGCACTGCACCACACAATAACACAAGTTGGAATGAACTTCAGTTTATTGCATTAATATTATATTATATGGTGTGTAAACAGTTCATAGAGGTGTATAAAAATAACGAATTTAAAGAATCAGATACATCCATGTTCTTAATCTATTCAAAATGCTAATATGATAAAAAACAGCAGACGAGTCTGCTGCCAACATAGCGATGCGCGTTCACCACGAGTAGCACGCACACGCACACACGCACGATGCTAGTTCATGTGTCGGTCGTCGCGCGTTCATGTGTTTGAGGGCAAAAATCCAGAATGCACAGGGCTCCTAAACCGGAAGGAGGAGTGGATTCGCCTCATGCGCTTCTGAGCAACTCAATGCAAGTGGACGGGAGGAGAACTTGGGTGTCTTCTCTATTGTATATATACTCTAAGGTACTTACACATAGTGGGCCTGATTCTTCAACGCGTTTACGCTGATATAATGACGTGAAGCTAGCGGAAAGGCATTTACGTGGATTTCCCACATTAATTTGGAATTCATGGAAATGGCCGTGAACTTGACGCTCACGTAGGTTGGTCGGAAACTCCGTAAAATCCCACGGGACCTCTTTAGGTGGCGGACGAATTTACGGATATATTCAGAAGGCTTTAGTCTTCATGCTGAATCAATAAATAGTTCCCAAATCGCAGATAAAATATGTAGGCATGTGTCCCGACCCTAACATTGTTCAGCACATAAAAAAATGATATATAAAAGCCGAGTGCACTTGCACTTATATGCCTATGCATGCATTCTAGAGTCAAGTCCCATAAGGAAACTGCCCCTGCAAATGACACCTTTTTATTTATTTATTAGGATATTTCTATAGCATGCGCGATTGCGCTGCTCACTTGACAGCCTTCTCTAGGCTACTCGCAGTGCGTTGTGAGCTTGTAGGCTCCCGTGGACTCGCGCTGCATGTTAAAAAACAAACTCACAATTATAATAAGAACATAGGCCTACACTTATCTGCATTCTGCACTGTAGGCCTACGAATCCAACGTTGTTTAGTGTGTGTTAGTGTTGTTTAGTGAGTCAGTTCTCTGACTGTCGGTGTGTGTGTGTGTGTGTGTGTGTGTGTGTGTGGGGGGGGGGGCGGACAGCAGCATGCGGCCGCTGAACCGAGTCCAATCTGGGTGAAATTTACATTGGAAAATTAATATAACGGCGCGGTGAGCCCGGCAAGGACAGAACACGGCCTGGCCCGACTGTTATATGGTCTATCTATGGCATTCTATGGTTCACAGACTGACAGACATGCCGGTCTGACAGACAGACAGCAGTCACGACGAGGGCTATAAATCCACAGCGTGCAATTTGGCCAGTCAGTTTTAAGCCAGCTCACCTTAATTAATTATAATATGGGCAACGTTGTAGCTGTGTAGGCTATATGCTGTAGGCTACTACATTGATCTCATCATGAGTTTGCCGTGTCCCGCGAATCATTTTAATATGACGACATCATGAAATTTATTTACATCTGATACATCGGATATCTATTTTACTTCTGCAGGCCGAGTGTTCTTTCTTTTTTTATAACCCTCAGGTGCATTCATCAGTATCCTATAAGGACTTATCATTGCCGAGTTGTAATATAGCATTTGGTCGTGTGGTGAACAGTACAAATTAATATCATGTATTGATATTGATCACATATTGGATGCCACACACAGAATAGTTTAACTCACTGGATAAACTCACTGGATTATAATTTCTTAAATTCTTCAGACAAGAGGATCCCAATTATTCACTTATGAATGTATATGCTTGTACTGTTCTTTATCGCGCAAGCCATGCCCCCCTCCCTCTCTCCCCTCTCCCCTCTCAACATAGCCTATGTTTTACCTCTGACTGCAAAGTGCAAAGGTATGAGTGCAGCACCCGCCTTGGTCCCGAACTTAATTAAATAAATTATAATTATATTGTTTCAGCAGCGGAGCACGCACCGTTGTGGACATATTAATAGAGTGCGGGCTATATTCATGCATTGACCGCGGCTGTGAAGCCGCATAGTCTGTGGCTGCAAAGCCTTTTTTCTTTTTTTGACAGACCAAACTGCTGTCTGCTGAGTCATGCTTGAAGCCTTTTATGGTGCGATATGGGGCGTGGATCAATGCAAATGAGGTTGTCGGGTGCTTTTCCGATCACTTTGCACCCACTGCATTCAGTATGACATACACCTGCGATACGCCAGCGCACCTGTGGTACACACCGCTCTCTGAATAACACGTCATCTCAACGTAGCTTGATCGGACGGATAAATACGATATCTGTTTCCACCACAGTGTAACGGTGGCGTATTTCTTTTTAATGAATCAGGCCCTATGAGATTGATTGCATGCATTTTATTGGAGGGGCTGCTTTGCTAGTTTGACACACACACACACACACACACACACACACACACACACACACACACACACACACACACACACACATACACACTCTCTCTCTCTCTCTCTCTCTCTCTCTCTCTCTCTCTAAGAGACAGATGTTTCATGTTTACACATACACTACAGTCATATGAATTTGCACAGACAGCATATGGCCATCGCAAACTTTTAACTTTCCAGTGGGAGCATAGCCCGTCTCATTCAGACATACTGTACACTACAGTAATATGGTAGGCCTATATATAAAACTGTAACTTGTTCATAATTATGGCAAGCCTTAGTTTGTCCTAACTTAATCCAAGTTCCAATACCTGCTCAGGTAAATTCCTATGACGTAGTTAAGCACACCCCTCCTAACCCACGGCGCCCTAAATTAGTCAGGAAACAAAGAATGTAGGTCTTTTCTAAACGATATAAGAAACCACATAACCGTAAAGAAAACGAATAACAACGCTAGCCGTTCCACTATTGTAAAATATAACCCACCGCAGGTAAAGGTGAAACTTTAGTCCCACTTCGTTCTGTTTGTTCGACGTGAATAATAATATAATAAGTCGATCCACGGCCTCAACTTCGAACATTCGTGTTACAAATTATTTCTGCTATTCATATCATACATCACAATGTAGTCTCACACGGCGATTTATGAAGCCCCCCAAAATGTATAATCCTACTTACCGAGCGGTTCGACCGTCGCTTTTTAGATCCACGGGAGAACATGGTTGTCGGACTCGGTTCGTGTTGTTGAGAAGAAACCCGATCCGTTTTGCAGGACATTCAAGAAGATCAACCTTTTTGATCTGAAGAGAAGTTTTCACGCCTACACGCAGACGCACTTCAGCTTCATGGTGTCTTCAGGTTGATAATGTAATGTCCCCCCAACAACAACTTCACGTCTCCATGGACCTCTTACGCAGAATACGCACCAGCACAGCACAGCAGACTATGTGAAAGTTTTATAGTGCGTAACGCATACGTAACCACACGTCACCTCCCCCAGGCCCCCTGGCTGTATACTGTACTAGTAGTGTGACTGACTTACATCACAAGTGTTTTTCACTCTGAGAGAGTGCAGATGTAACTTTATTTAACTCCGAGCAAGTGTCCAAATATTAATGACCCTTAATTACGGGTCCAATTTGGTTACATGTCATACGCTCTCAAAGTTACCATATGGATGAATTTTTATTGTGTTCACTAAATGTCACTTTCCTAGTTTTCATGATCTAAGCTCAGTAGTGGAACGTAACTATAAAGTTAGGCTACATACTCAATACTCAAGTACAATTTTGAGGTAGTAGTTTTTTATATAACATTTTTGATAGCCTTAGCCTACTTATACTAGCCTATACTGCATCTCAGACTGAGGTAATTATTGTACTTTTTATTCCACAATTGTGACAGCTTTAGTGTATAATTAAAATATTTCGATTTAATATTAATAAAAAACACGCATTAACTGATGAATGATGATGTAGCTGGCAATATTATGAACACATAAAGCATTAATACAATTAAATCATATGATTTTTAAATGGGCCATTCTCTTTACCATCCTCTTTACCTGACAACTGGGTAGAATTAACTACAAATAGTGATGATATGCTGCCATCTAGTGGCATTACTGCAGAAGTCAACTCAAGCCACTAAAAACCACAGTTCCCAGATCACAGTTACAGTACCGTGTGAAAAACAAATTATTAGTTAACAGAAATATAAACTACACAGATTTTGTTCCTTGTAGTAATAATGGATTTTTATTTTGCAAAACACTGTTGCTTCAAAACGTCAAAGGCACAAATCACAAACTCACGAAAAGCACGTTAGGAATACAACACTGAGGCCACATCTTTACTGAACATAAACAGTACTATGGGCGGAAGAAAACACATGAATAATGTCTTACAATGGTGACATATGCACAAATCCAAAGTGTGGTGAATTAACTTCCCTTTTCTCATAAAAAAAGAACAAAGAATGAAAGTGCAGAAACTGACTAAGCTTTTCTATTGAGCGATGCATGATGTTTTCTTTTTGCTGAAAATATTCTGTGCCTTGAACATTTAGCTACAAATTAAAATAATATACATGTAGTGAACGCATGACCTGAGTAAAAACAAATGGAAACCTGTAGATGATAATTCAATCAGATCAATCAGTCTGGTAGTTAATGGATGCTATAGTCTGAACTCGGATGAGTCATGGCAATGAAATTTGATCCATAATGTTAGACCACTTCAAATGCTTATGTCTCTAGATGCAACATGGAAATGGAAATGCAAATGGACTAAGAATAAGATAACTATAAGTTATGGTTAGTTGTTTCATCAATTCATTGTATCATCAGAAGACACTTTATCAGATGACATTACAGTACTTTGTAAAATACATTTATGGAATTGTATTAATCTATGGAAGTGTTGCAGCCTTGTACACAATACACATTATTGCTCTGTGAGCAGTTAACTAAAAAACATCCCTAATTCATAATGTTATTACAATATACAATGGACGCGCAGCACATTTCATTAAGTGTTACTGTGAACTGACTAGAACTTTCCATAGGTTAATGTACAAGTTATTGGACTGGACTGTGTGGGGGCATTCAGAGGAACAGTGCCTTGGATGGCAGTGAGTCAGAATGGCAGAAGCACTCAAAAACAAAAATGGGAAAAGTACAGTTACAAATAATTCATTAAGCAGTAAGCACCAGCTCATGTGTAAATTCATTGTTTCTTAAGATCTAAGCTCAGACAACATATTCCCTCTATCAGCGGACGTGTTGAGTATGACACACAGCCAATGCATTTACTACAGGCCATTAGAACAGAACACACGTGTGTTGTGCACTTACGCAACACGACAAACTGCGTCAAAGTACTGAGCAAAGCTTTACGTTGTCATTATTTACAACTTTCCCTTTTTAACCACTTAAACCCCATAATTGGTTGACCGGAGTCCCCCAGTACTCTACTCTATACTCTATACTACGACTTTTTCTTGATCTACAGTAAATATCTTAACCCAAAATAGCCAATCTACAAGCTCTGAATTTGTGGCGACGCAACACGTTCTGAGTGTGTAGATCGGCTATTTTCCCCGAACGTTCGCCTCCAGAATATGGACGGCGACGCTAGGGTTCAAGTGGTTTTAATGGACCAAACATTTAGTGATCAGTGGTGCACTGAGGTTGGAGGAGAGGTTTATGAGAGCGTCTCTCTTCATCATCAGAGTCACGTAGTAGAACTGTCTCCTCCACATCTCAGCATTCTCTCTGTCTCTCTGACATGAACCTTACGACAAACCTCTCCTCTACTGGGAACCATATCATCGGTTAATTCATCATCTGTTCATTCTACTCTTTTCGCCTTCCACTCTACTTTGCCGTTGACTCTCGCGTGAACTTCTTTCTTTCATTCTTTGTGTTTTCCTGACAAGGATACAAGTATCCCTGCATGTTTAAACTCTGTCATCTGTAAAGAAACAAAACAAATATTGTTATATAGCACTGTATATGTATACCGATAGTACAAGAGCTAGGCAAGGTTTTGGCATGGCACATTAAAAAACATCAATCTGAAAGATCCTTTACAATGCTGAAGAACAACATGGGGGAGACCATCAGTGGCGTGCACAGACATTTAGAGGGGAAGGTGCTCAAGTGAAAAAAAAGGGCACCTTGTGCAGCACATTTTGGGGCGGGAACCCATTTTGGTGCTTTAGCTATTGAAAAATAGCAGACCTACAAGCTCATAGCGCGCCGCTACGAGCTTGTATAGGTCTGCTATTTATTTTTATCGAAGAACCACTGACATAGAAACATATAGCTTTAGATTGTGGGGGCCTAAATAATATAGTAGAAGCGTTTTTTATCAATATTTGATCAGTGTCACCATGGTCCACACACTACAAATTAAGAAGAATTTGTAGAGCACATTGCCAAAAGGGCAGGGGGTGCTCTAGCACCCCCTAGTGTCTATCTGTGCACGCCACTGATTATTGGCACGACAGTGTTATTGGCACACACACACACACACACACACACACACACACACACACACACACACACACACACACACACACAGTCACACACACACAGTCACACACCACTACAGGTCTTCTGGGACCCACTCGGATATTTTTACACATGACACACCACTACAGGTTTTCTGGGACTCACTAGGGTATTATTTTTGTACACACAATGACAGAACCGAGTTATAATAAATTATTCACAATTTTATTTGTTTTTATTGGGCTTCGTGGGTTTAGAGGACTGTTATCCTTTCAGTTGCTTTTCACTCTACGCATGGCTGCCAGTTCCCACCTGATGTTGTGTGGGAGTCCAGACTGCTCCAGACCGTACTGAATAACTGCTAGCTTACATAATGTCTTGAGGCTAGGACTGAAGTCTAAGACATACAGGTCACCAGGGTTGTTGGCTCCTCCCAAGAGGATGATACGATCTTCCACCATGCAACAGCACATATTAAACATCCTATCATGTGGGTGTTTCCCCTTGGGCTCAACCTTCTTCCACGAGAATGTCTCTGGACTGAATTTCCACACATCATTTAGGTTTCTTCTCGTATCCATACCACCAAATATGTACAGCTCTCCATGGTAGGTAAAGGCTGAATGACTGCAGCGTCCTCCTGGTAGAAGCTTTGTAGAAGGTGTGTCCAGCCAGAGGTTGGTCTCTGTGTCGAACACTCTGATGGTGGTGTTGTACTGATTCCACCTGCCTCCAAATACAAACATCTTTGTCCCGATGATGGTAGCAGAGTGACCGTCTGAAACAGGAGGTGGAGTTCCTCTGGTGTTAACTAAAGTCCAGACCATTGTGGTCGTGTCCAACTTGTATATGTCATTAGTCGGAGTCGATTCAGTCGGAGTCCATTCAGTCCTGGTCCATCCTCCATGAATAAACATGACCTTCCCCAAAACACAGGCTGAGTGGTCCCACCTCCCCTTTGGAACGGTTCCAGAAACCTGTGGTTTGAACCATCTGTGGGCGTCAACATCAAATGCATAAAGCACATTGCCATAAGGATATCCTCCCCAGAGGTAGACAGTAGCTTCAATCAGCACAGCTGTGTGGCGCCAGCGCCTGGAGGGAACCTCAAGGTGAGGTTCTCCTGTTCCAGGCGTCACTGGGGTCAACCTCCTCAAGCATAAAGACATAGTGTTGAAGACCTTAACTTCAATGTGATCTCTTCTCCTCTGTTTTCGGTCTCCTCCAAAGCAGTAGATCTCGTGTCCGACCACCACAGCAGCAGCCTTGTCCTTCCTATGTTCTCCTTCCAGATGTATCGTCCAGCGAAACATTTCACACAGCAGCTCCACCGTCAATAAGTGTTAACAACTAGTTTACAGATGAACTTGTTAGGATGAAGGCAGCTCGGTTTCCTCGTTGCAAGTCACTAACTGATGTTTAGAGTATCGGACAAGGCTTTATAAAGAACAATTACACCGTTGTGATGTCATTGCATGATTGCATCATAATGTAGGATGGCTAATATGGTCACGCAAGTTCCTACCCGGAAGGAGGAGTGAAATCACCTGATGCACTTTTGAGAAACTTAATGCAAGTGGATGGAAGGAGAACTCGGATGCCATCTCTATTCATATATACTCTAAGGGGCAGACGCATGTTGTCGCCCCTCCCCCCTCTCCACAAGGTGGGGCGAGTGCAGCAAAGCATCATGGTCATTGTAGTCTGGACTACAGTGAGTGGATTGTGGTGGAGGAGAATATTTTATAATATAGGTCTTCAACGGTTAAAAGAAAACCCGCTGGAAATCGCTGGCAACGGCAGCTAGAGACGAAAGAGTCTTACTCTGAGTTGAGTCTCAGAGAATTAAAAAATATATTAAAAAAAAAATGCTGTGGCTATGCGCCCACTGCGCAGAAAGCATGGAATTACGGATGTGTATATTACAGGAAAACTCCCGTTAAACTTTCCAACAAACTCCGGTAAACTCCCGAATTGTACCATCACACCTGTATATTATACCGTATATTAACTGTATATGTCTGCTAAACTTGAGGTTTACGGGCAAAAATATAAAAATAATGTTGAAATGGTTATCTTCAGTATGTATTTCGGAGGTCAAAGATATAGTGGACAAAAACACATTTCCCTGTATTTGATTGGTTTTTAAGAGAGCCTTAAAAGCAGACCTATTAGTCCACTGACACTGGGCAATCGACTGAAAAATACTGTATGTCGCCCAGCCCTAACTGAAACCAATAACCATCAATAAATCTATTTAATGAATATGTGGAGATCTTCTCACCAGTGGAAGCAGCGGTGTGCTGCCTGGTTGCTTTTACTGTCAGGAAGATGGTGTACGTGTCATAGGCGAACAGGACACCAGCGATCAGACCAAACACCTGAAGGACAACAAGGTCAAACAGTTCAGAAGAGTGAGTTTAGTCTCTTTCAACCTTGTGTCCCTATTTTGTGGATGTCATTAGGTGAATAGTTTCCCTTTTTTTCTATTTTCTGGTGTGGAAAAACAGCCTGTAGATAGCCTGTAGATCTGCATTTTTTTATATTTCTCAAAATGTTGAATCAGGGACACCAGGGTGAGAGTGGTTAATGAAGAAGGAACAATGTCATGAATCATGATGACAGCTCAGTGTCTCTCAGTACTGGAGGGGTGTGTCTTACAGTATGTTATACATAACTCGTAGTTATTGTGTACAAAACTCAAGTTAAAAAAATCCAGTGACATTGTTTCACACGCGCACACGCACACGCACACACACACACACACACACACACACACACACACACACACACACACACACACACACACACACACACACACACACACACACACACACATACACACACACACACACACACACAATATGTTATACATTACTTGTGGTCGTTGTGTAAACCTCAGTGATTGCGTAAAAGTAAATGAATAGTTAGCAGAAAGTCAAGAACTGGTATAACTGACAGATGGAAACCTTTATGCATTTCTGGGGGTTTCTCAGTCAAACTGAATTCAAACAGATGTTGTAACTGACCCCGCCTGCGATGCGGGCGCCATCCCCTGATCCACCAATCACACAGATGAGAGAGGTGATGAGGTACAGCGCACAGCCAATGGCAGCACGGATGAGATCCTGTCAGGAGAAGAAAACAAAAGTAATGATAGACGCTTGTGTCAACTCAATTGTGTGTGTGTGTGTGTGTGTGTGTGTGTGTGTGTGTTTTTTCAATCTCGCAGATTCATCTGTGTGTGTGTGTGTGTGTGTGTGTGTGTGTGTGTGTTTTTTTTTTTTCCAATCTCGCAGATTCATCTGTGTGTGTGTGTGTGTGTGTGGGGGGGGGGGGGGGGGGGGGGGAGGGTGGGGTCATGCATTGGTGCACATACAGCACTTTCAGTTCTACTTTAGGCAAGGTTATGCTTAGTTGCATTTCCTTTTGACAACATTGTGGTGTTTTATAAAACAAAACTTAAGGCGGTTTCTATATTTGATAATAGAGAAACAGGAAACTAAAGGCAGAGAGAGAGGGCATGTGTGTGCCAGATGTGCCACCATCTCGTCATCCAACGGCGCGGCCAAAACAAATTAGTTCTTTCTAACAGGAAAGAGTTTAAATGAGACATTTTCTTTATGAAGCGTAGTTTAGCCTCAACTATTGATTTATTTAATTGATTTAAGTTGATGTTTGCTATTTTAACATATCAAAAGAAAAAATCTGTTCATTATTGATTAGTATTACTTTTCATCATTGATTATATCGATTAATTGCTGTTTCATCTTCATACTCACACTCCACATCCAGTTGACCACCACAAACGCCTTGTCCAACTCCATCATGAAGACGGCAAAAAAGATCATGGCAAAGATCATCTCGCAGATGGCCACGGCGGTGTAGCCTCCTGAATGAGAGGCCCCATAACAGATGAGAATGATGAGACTCAGGATCTGAGAGAAGAGAAGAGAAGAGAAGAGAAGAGAAGAGAAGAGAAGAGAAGAGAAGAGAAGAGAAGAGAAGAGAAGAGAAGAGAAGAGAAGAGATTACATTTGGACCTTGAGCTGTTATTACTGCAGTCCCGCCCCGATGATGGCCCAGGAAATAATTCCCCGTTCATTTTCCCCATAGACCAGTGCTCTTGTCACGTGCTGGTGTGTGGCGAGAACCTGAACGCAGGACAGCCAAGCACATACGTACCTGGCTGGCTGTACGTGTGTTCAAAACCCATTATTGACACAATTCTCATCAAGGACTAACTGGGGAACAAAGACTGATATATACACATGAGGGGTTATTAGATACAGCTGGGGCAAATACAGACATAGGACCAGGACTACTAGACAGGGAACGACATGTAGAAATATAAGACCTAGACGCTACAAATAATGAGACAAAAGTCTAAGACTGTAACCACTAACTAACTATGATTGTTTACGAGAGGGTGGGGAGTCATTGTAAACCTGAATTGCAATTGTTTGTCTCCAATGATCTTAATAGCCTGGTTAACTACCTGTGTGAGCTTGTTCCTGTCTCTAATTGAGAGGTTCCCATACCAGGAGACGATATTAAAAGTGAAACACTCTCAGTGAGTGACCTATAGACCATGGTAAGGGTGTGTTGTATACTATCATTAAAACGTTTCAGTTTCCTGAGAAGATAGAGCCGCTGCCTTGCCTTTTTATACAGAAAATGCTATCTGCATTGGTCTCTCATTTCGTCAAATCAAACTGTACATTGCAGCCAGGTCAGGTTAATGAAAACATCTGTAATGTGAAGGTCCCATGCAGATGTTTACATATGCAAATGAAGGTCTGGTAGGCAGCAGAAAATGAACCCTGACTTGATTCCCTGTACTACAGAGCACAGAAATTGACCCAGTGTTCACCTCATTACTATTCATTTTGTTGAAGCCTCCACAAACCGGCCCCACGCCAAACATTGTTTGGTTTACTCTGGCCAGTGACCAATTCAACATCTCGTCTCACAACAGCTCAACCATTTATGTCTTCTATTTACTTATTATTTGGATTGTGTTCTCTTGTGACAGGGTTCCACTGCAGCCATCGGGCGTCCGTCAGCGTCACATCATCGTCAACACAGGGAATGTTCCCTTTTTAAATGAAGGGTGACTGCATTCCTTTAATCCTGCTTATTGAATATTTAGGATAGACGTTGACTATTGTAGGTATGTTGTTTAGAAATGCTACGCTCAAGAGCATCTGTTAAATGTGGTTCTCAAGGTGAGGTATGGTACCCCCAGCAGGTCCTTGAGGGGGTTCCAGGGCGTGCAAACTAGTGAATATAAAATCTGTGTAAGCACTTAACCCTATTTCATATTTCAGATATTCCAAAGCCGATCTAAAGTCTCACAACGCGTCACAATCTGACCGTTGTGAGCTTGTATGCTATCTTGGAAATGGTTTTCCAACATTCCACATTTTTAACAACACAAATCTTCTATTTTGGGGGGCTCCCTGGCACAAAACCACTGTCATAAATGTCTGAATTGTTGTCATTGTAATGCCATAGGAACATACTTTCTGCACAAAACGTACACAGTTTAACACATAAAATCACAATAGCTCCAGCCAAACAGAGATGGAATGGAATTACAGTTCAGTCCATCAGCTGAACCCAACACATGATGCTTTCAACTTAGATTTACTGCGTTTTTTCCATCAAGACCACATTTTTTCCATAAGAGGTAAAGAGTAAGCGGGCATTCTCCTCGGTTCATTCCGCCAAAAAGCTGGCAGTGTGTAGGAATCATAAACTTAAACGGCCCTCGGCCAAAAGACCAGAATCAGCCGGACTACGTGACTTCAATCCTTCTATTGTTGCTGCAGACAAGCTCTGTGGGTAGAAGAACTCCAAATACTGTGTAGTACACACAGAATATTTTGTGGTACACACAGCTGTAGCTAGACAATACTGACACACAGCCCCTCTGAACACAACCTCCATACAATTATTGTTACAACCAAGGATGTGACATTTATGTGCAGCAATAATGTTTTTGTTAAAGTGAACAAACAAAACTGTTTTAAATGTGGGTATCACACTATGATTACAATGATTTACTATGGCCATTATTGTCTTTCTAATTTGGTTAAATTTTGTTATAAATATATAACACCTGAATTTCTCCTTGGAGGCTCAATAAAGATCTATGTATTTAAAAACAGTTGGTACGACTAGTTGTTACACAACACTATTAGTATAAAATGTATTAATGTTCAACCAAAAGTGGAACATTAACCCTTTCAGCTGATTCAACTGCTGTGGCTTTCTCTTCCTTGTGCAACATATACAGGACTGGTATCGCATTACATCCTACAGACAATATCAGACTCTGATTCTGTTATGCATCTAAAGACACAGGGCTCACAAATTTGGGTTTATTTATTATTAGATATGTGAGATGTGTGCTTTAAAACCCATTTTGGGCGGGAACCCCTTTTGGTGTTTTAAGCATTATGTTGTACTTTAGCTGTTGAAAAATAGCAGATCTACAAGCTCATAGCGCGGCACCGAGTGCCGCACTACGAGCTTGTAGAGAAAAATCGTGAAAATGTGGCCCGTTTTTAACGTTTTTAACTCAAATCTTTGATTCTGTCGGGTCCCTTGAACAACATATTTTCAGATGGGGCTCAGCGGGCAATTACATATATTTTTGGGGTCCTTGACATACATGGGTATTTCAGAACACTGTCAAGATTTGGAAGGAATTTGTAGAATCGTCCTCAGGTCTAAATGGGTAAACATGGGAAGATGTAAAAACCTAATTTATCCCTCGTCGTACGACGGTGTATAAATTAGGCAAGAGTCACAGACACTGTGGTCCATTCTACATGAAGCATGCGTGAGGTAACAGCCGCCCACTACCCAACTATCTGTTTCTCCCCTTTCCCCCCCACGCCATGTCACAAACCACCTCACACACACACATGCGCACACGCACACACGCCTCAGTGTTTGGTGTGTTCCAGAGACTGGCACAGGCTGCCTCTGTGCAGAGAGGTGGGTGGGGGGCGGGGGTCTCGGCCAGGAGCCTACACAAAAGAGGCTCTATTCTGGCTTCAGTCTTCTGCTTGTGTGAGGGCAACGGTTCACACAGAGAAACACAGAACAGTCCTTCACAACAAGAAAAGGAGCGAGGCGTTCAACACGTTTATGTCACAACACAGACACAGCGACAGATCTGTATCGGCCAGTTCAGCCATCTATTCACACAAGTATATAATCAGTTTCTCTTTTAAACCGACTACTATGGGAAATAGTGAATAGCCAGCTAATTATAGACAAATATGAGAGCAGAGCCAGAGACTGCCAGAGAGAGAGCCTGTCTGTGGTACAGAGAAAGACCAAATACGAATGGAACTAGGGGAAGTCCCGTTATTTTTTTAAGTCTTGGGCTGGGCCTCCAACATCAGCCATATATGCTCAACATTTTCCATATTACTCATAGCCTTACCGCTTCTCCCACTGTAACACTGGAAGGAAAATTTGGCTTCCCTACCCACAACTATGGGACTCACTGTGTGTATGAGTCACCCAGGTCTATCATCCATTTTGGGCAGAGCTTAATGTATAACAAAGGAGGATTTGCATTAACGCATGGGTGTGACTGGGCTCTGTACCGGTGAAAACACGGACAAGACGCTTCATGCCGCTGTCAGGTCATTACAAGGAGGATCAAAAAGGAAGGAGAAAAAAAGCTCATACCGGTACCTGATTTGCAAACATATGGAAACTTTACAGTGTAAACATGCTGATGGTATAAAGTATAAACAGTAGCCCCCAGCTCTCGGCTGCTCGGTTTGTGTTCTGTGCGCTTTGATAAAGGCTCTTACAAAAGAGGTGACTAGTTATGGTCGTGAAATGTCCACTTGAGCAACGTGTGAGCTTGGTTATTTTTGGCAAAGAGATTTGGTGTAGACTGGAAAAAGCTGTCCAAGTACAGTTCCAACTCAGATAAATCAACCAAGAGAAATCATATAAGGAACAAAAAGAAAAAAAAACATTGTCAAATGAGAAAACAACATGGCTATTATATCAGCCATAGCAGGGAGAGATTGGGTTTCCCTTTTCCTGTCACACACACACACACACACACACACACACACACACACACAGATATGATGTTTTCCTTCATAGCTTTCACCAGACCCCACAGAGAGCCACATGTGAAAGTGTTCTGCATGTCCAAGAATGCAGAGACGCCACAGAGACAGCGGAGTGTGAAAGTGTTCTGTCCAAGAATGCAAGAAGACCTATGTGTGCTGACTGAGACATCCGTGCATTCTTTGTCTCAGGGACGGAATCGCACATGTTGTCTGGAACTTCCATCTCAGCTGAGCTGACTCAACGCACTGTTACAAGTTTTCAACAAGCAGAGTGCTTTTCTTAAATTCTTATTCTTAGAAATGAGAGCTTAATCAGGACTTTTTTATCAGGACTTTGATAACACTGTGGTGCAAAGAGATATTCAGTCCTACTCAGTGCAGTAGCATGTTGCTCCTGCACTTACAGTGCAACTTTTATTTTGGAACTTCAGTTGGGAACATGAGGTCAGAACTCAGAACGACTGCTGTATTTAGACAACACTGTGAAGTGAAATGCAAACAAGGAGAACCACGTCAAAGCCATGGTCAGAGAAAAGATAAATAGAGCTCTGCATGCAGGAAGTAGACACTAGACCTTACAAGGAAGTGGAAACTACTTAATAATAATAATAATAATAATAATAATAATATAGCACTTGATGACCAAGGCACTTGGTACATAGGGGGAAACTACCATCAGTGACGATTGAGATGGTGCTTACACAGTGATGTAAACAACAGGTTGTGGTCTCCCTACACATCAATGGTGTGATGCCACTACTGTTGGACTATAGTACTATACTGTAGCTGAGATATTCATTCATCTTAACAACAACCAGAACTGCAAACTGTAATGTGGAAAAATGCTTTATTTTATGGCATAGGGCAAGTGGTCCTCAAAGAGGGGTGCGGGGACCCCCAGGGTTCCGTGTGGAGGTTCCAATAGAGCCTTGCAGGCTTGTAACTCTGAGCATTATGGTGGTCCTTCAAATGAAAAAGTTTGAGAACTACTTGCCGTAGGCTATATTTTGCTGCAAACAATGCATTTTCTTTGTCCTGGTATTAGTTTGGCTATAGGCTAACAAATCCTGTGTTTACTGCTAATATTTAGCCTAAGAGACAAAGACAAATTAATAAAGTAGAAAAGGAGACAGCTGCCACTAGGTCAGATACTGCTCTCCCTGCAAGTTAAACCATGTGACCTTTCATCTGCCATTTTTAACAGCCGGCATCTGGCACTTTGGTGCCAAATGAGAAAACAGTGGAGTACAAGTGACAGGTGGAAGGGCCTTAGCCCCGCTGTCGTGACCCCAACCTAAAGTCACACATGTGGCCCTCATTCCAGTGCCCAGAGCAGAATGGAAAAGATCAATATTTGATTGGATTACCTTATTCGTCCCGCTGGTGGAATTGTTTTCAGCTTCATGGCTGCTAATCTTAGATGGTCATGATGAGCGCTCAGTGGAAGCAGTTAGGGGTTAAGTGCCTTGCTCAGGGCTGAGAGTTGAACCGGTGACCTTCTGATTACCAGACAGACAGCCAAGTCTCTACCCACTATGCTACAGCAGCAATAAACAAATTCTAGCAGTATATAGACTTCAAGTTCTTATCTACATTAGCCTTACGTAGCCAGCCTTCATCTACCGTTGCAATGCATATCCACGCAGTGAAATTAGTATCGCTATACGCAAGGCTATATCCACATATGAAAACATAAATGTTCCTGTTGCAGTGTTTACTTTGTGAATTTCAGTAGCCAGGTTCCATGGGGTCCCCAGCAAGACGAGGAACTGTTTAAAGTTAAACATTTAAGTCATATTTCAATAATATACTGTAGATCGTAGTTCAAAAATAGCCAACAGGTTTTGAGCTAGATCTATCTTGACACCTTGACAAATCTAGACACATTGTGGGTCTCTGGCACAAAATGTTTTCAGATGGCGGTCCATGGCCAAAACCACTGGACTATAGAACATAGACTAGACAAGAAGACTATACTACGTCTTGTCTTAGCCTTGGATCAAGACTAACATAGTTTTACTTTTGTTTTCGATACGAAAGCTAGGTCAGACTTGATCAAATACATCTATGATAGTCTTGATCCAAGGCTATAGTCTTGACTACCAATATAGGCTATATAATAATACGAACACAACAGGCTATAGGCTATAGACTAGATTTCTATTCTACTTTAATATAATATACTATAATATAATATATCTACTTAATGCATAGTATTACATAACAGAATAGAACAGAACACCGTGCAATACACTATAATGGTCATTTATTACACAAATTACAAAGGGACAAGAAAGACACCTTTTTGTCAGCTGTATCAGGTTTAAATTCTCTCTTCATACATTCAGTCAGTGTCCATAACAGTCAACCCTAACAGATCGATAGCCACTGATTAGGCTAGTAGCCTAACCTAGATTGAACCCACGTCACTGTAGCCTAGTACTGACCAAGGCTGTATAGTCTATGGCTGCAATAGTGGAACACTAGTGTCTGCAACACACCCCTCATTGTTATGCTATTTACAGTGAGTTTTAAACCTCATAATGATGCATGTGGATTGAACAGCTGCACCTCGATGTCGGTTGCTATAAGTGCAAGTGCGTAAAGTTTATACACTTACTATTTCTGACGCGAGGATAAACCCCTTTTGAGTTTTCACGTAAAGTTTCAGCTTCTCCAGGACGCTGGCACCGGTGCTGGCCGTCGTGTCAGCCATGATCCAAACGAGTTATTCCAAACGAATTTTGTATTAATTTGATGTAAATATGAAACTTAAAAATCTGCAGCGGTGGTGCGACTCCAGGCGCGCGTTACATAAAAACACCCGACGTGCCTTCTTCGGCAGAAATGACCGAAGAAGAAGTATAGTGGTTGTAAAAGTAAAGTTTCTTTGGGAAACAGTATGACTGGATGATCTGGATCTGGTCAGATTGGTTGCAGTTCGGTAATAGTTCACTCGATCCGTCCCCCTCTGCTCTCCTTGGTAAAGAAACTAATGTGACACATGGGCGTTGGCTTACACTTTTCTCCAGGGTGTTGCTTTGCTGCTACTGTTGGCAGTATAGTAGGCGAGCCTACTGGCTGCCATAGTACCACGGTGTCGCTCGCCCATAGAACAGATCTACACAAAGGTTTTTGATTTCAAGGATCCCCATGCAATGCACTTTGATATTATTATTTGTATTATCTATTTTAAATGTATAATAATAATAATTAGCCTATTATTATTGTGATTTAATCTCTGGATCTGGGACCCCCAATATGCATCATAAAATCATCAGTTTGTATACAAATAGAACCAAATGGGCTTGGTTCATTTTATTTTTGATATTTTCCATAGCAACAGCAAAAACATTTCTCCTGACAACAAGCCCCGCCCAGCATGGCTATCTGTAACCATGGCAACCACTTGCAAAAGAACATGCATAAATTCTCTGCAGCGGTACTGTGGTAGAGGTAGCTAGCCTACCAATAGTCTACCCTGGAATTTAAGAATGAAATTACTTTTCCACGTATAGTCGTATACTATACTGTCTATGTTGTTTACAGTAATCAGACACTACATTATAACATTTAGTAGGCCTATATAGGCTATATTATTTTTGTGACATTTTCAGATCCGCGGAATGCAGCAAATCAGGCTGGAACCCAAAGCTAGTTTAAATGGGCATTCTAAGCATTCCAGTGAAGGGCTCTATTCAAACAGTGTTTGCAGTTAATTATATTGACCTTTTCCGCAATTCAAGCAACAACAAATGGCTTCAGGTTTATTTCCTGTTGAGTGTTTGTGAATATCAGTAGCTGACAGGAAAATAAGCTGTTCCCATAGCAACGCGTTTCATTTTCCACTGTGCCATGGTCTATTAGATTTGTATTTGTGAATAACTTAAATGCTGTGGTTATCTTATTAACTGAAACCAATCCGAATAGGTGCATACTGCATAGTAAATGATAGCCTACTATTGAAATATTAGCTAACTACAACTCTGCTCTCTGTTTTTTGCCATAAGTTTATCAGTTAAAAATGAAAACGTTACCACAGATCATATTGTAGCGCCTAAATCCCTATAGGTGCTACATGGCTGCTGACGGTTGAGGATGACGTTTAGACGTGTGCTGAAACTGAAAGAACTGAGGTCCAGAATGTTCGTTGAGTGGCTATTAAATTACATTTATTTACTGTCAAGAATCCTATACTTTGAACGCAAATAACATAAATAACAAACAGTCAACGTGGTGAATGAAACAGTCCCTGTCTGCACAGTCAGAAAACAGTTTGCCACTTTGCCTCCTATCAGCAACACCTGCAATTAATTAGGGACAGGGTTAAGTACCCTCCCTGTAACTATGGCAACCTAGGCCTTGATTGATAAGGCATTGCCCTGTAGTGTCATCACAGAGATGATAAGGAGGCTCAAATGGCTCTTACAATCATTATTATTTGCAAATAACTTAATATGTTATATGCAGGGCCAGAATGGATTTGTAAATCTAGTCCCAATGACTTTTTTGTGCTATCTTTTTAGCCTTATGTCTCACTGTAGCCTATACCAAGTGCTGTTTACATTTCTGATTCAACCAACCAACCAACCAACCAATCAATCAATCAATCAATCAATCAATCAATCAATCAATCAATCAATCAATGTTAAATTATATATATATATATATATATATATATATATATATATATATATATATATATATATATATATATAATAATTATTATTATTCCCAAATAAGCCTTGTGGTAGATGGCCTATTCATTGGAACATTTAGTCATTGAGTTGCACTGCCCTCTCCTGGAAAAGAAAGAGCAAAACAGATGGTTTGTAACAAATCTATCAGCTCAACAAACAGGCATATAAGGAAAAGAGCACATTTAACTGTCAACAGAATAATTTAAAGTTTATTTCATTTTTGTTTCACATGGATTCCATATAATAAGAATACAGCAGAATTCTGGAGTCTTGGACATTGCTTTTTCCTCTGACTTATCAATCAATATCATAAATACTAATATGTATACATCATACACAATAAACACAGCACTATCCAAAGGTGTAGAGAGGATCACAAGACATCATTCACCACTAACAACAGATTATACTTTTATTAGAGCATATTTATAGAGCTACAGTCAGAGAGATTGGAGAAAAAGGACAGAGAGAGAGAGTGTGTGTGTGTGTGTGTGTGTGTGTGTGTGTGTGTGTGTGTGTGTGTGTGTAAGAGAGAGAGAGAGAAATGTAGAGAAAAAGTGGTTAGAGGAAAGAAAGCGAGGTGCCTCTATACTGTCTGATTCAAAGGACCCTGATTGAAAAAGAACAAATGCCTCCAGAACTGTGTAGAAAATCCAACATGGGATGAAACAAAGAAATCTCTCAATTTGATGATGAGCGCTGTGGTTTGTGGAAGCAACAACACTGCCAAATCAAGGCGCGTCTCTTAAAACCTATAGGCAAAACACTTCCTTCTCATATCCAAACAGAGGATTGGCAGTAGGAGGTTAAAGTACAATTATCTCGGAAAGGAGTATTTATTGCAGCACTCACCGTGTGTGCTTTGTTTCAGAATATAGCAGAGCTGCTCCTTGGTAAACCTAGTGTTCACGTAACTCCGAAGATCATACAAATGGAACCCCATTTCGTACGCTCTTCAGAGTTAAATTAACATATTGTACTGTGTGTGTGCTGTTCTGTAACCATAATTATGAGTCAATCACACTGTGGAATTTCTATATGGTCTAACACTGTACTATTCTAAACCTCTCCTATGAGTTCCTGTCTGCTTTAGGATAAAGTTATACTTCGTCGTACAACGGAGTACACATTAAGCATAAGAAGTAAGCTGCATGCATAAGGATCCCTTGCCTTAAGAGAATAGGAATGGGAGAGTGCAGGAGCAATTATATAATACGGAGAGATCTTGTTCAGACTGCCTCAGAATATTACTTGGTTCCTATAACTCTAGCAAGGTCTTTAAAACATAGTAGCATTCTCTTTGTTCTCGCCGTAAACTACAATACATGTTAGTGTGAATATGTGTCCCCATAATGGCCGCGCGATAGAAATGTTAGTTAAAAAACTATATGACTCTCATATGTCTTGATTACTTTCTGGACCAACGAAAAGGCGATTCAGACAGGACATTTAGATTTGTCGACAAAATCTGTCCAATGCTGATGTCTATATTGTCTACACTACATGAATCCAAACAAATAAATAAACAAACAAACACACACACTGCTAAACATCTGTTTCACATCCCCAACTCACAACATCACACTACAGCAGTTTGGGACAGCATCGTATCAGCACATAATCAGTTGCTAACATGCTTTATAATTGTCATTATTAAGCCTAATTTATTCTCCGTCATATGACAGTGTCGTGTGAAGAAGCATAAATCAGGCATTACTCAACACATCTTTGCTTTTTACATGACCATTTTCAAAATTTATTTTTATTTTATTTTATTATTTTCTGAATAATATGAGAGCTAAACCTTTTTCTTGACAGTGATATTTTGATGGAAAAATATATATAAAAACACAAAAACAAAATGGAAACAAAACCTACTCAGAATGACACACAGCTAACATGATTATCACACCTTAACCACTCTCTAAGCACACTCACTCTCAAGTCATAACTCACTATTATGTTTTTGTGCCCTTTCTGGTTGTAACATTTGCGTCACAATATAAAGAACCTCATGCCCCTTAAACCCAATTCATATATACTTTTCGGCTATTTCGGGCATGTGACACTGCACAACAGAGCATAAATCAGGCATTAAACCCTCAGTAACTTTGATGAATTAAAAAACAAAATACACAATGAGAAAATTAAAAAAAAAAAGATGTCCATCTCTTCTGAAAGAAATCAACAAAAACAACATTGTGGAATGAATCAATAAATTGAATTGAATATTAGAAAAGGAAAAGAGGGCTAGACTATGTGAGCTCCTAAACAGAACCAGTCGATGCAATTGAATAACTCTGTGCTCAACATATGTTGTATAACAACTAATATGGAGTGCACAATTATTCAACTGTGTACTTATAGTAATAATAATAATATTATATCAGCATGTTGATATTTACACAGCACAGACAAATACATTCTCCCAAGTTAAATATTACTACAATGTTCTTTTTTTTACCCTCCATAAATTTCCTTGATTTATCAATGAATGTTTTGGTATTGTATTCAAGTTTTTATCATATAACCAAACAGACAATCCTCTGTTGTCTTCTACAGTTAAATACAACACGTGAATAAACAGCATGTCACAGCAAAGATCCAAGCCCCCCCACCCAACCCTCTCCCACAGCTGCGTGACCCCCACCGGCCCACCCCACGCCCCAAGACCCCAATTTACCCCTCCCCTCCCCACCCTTCCTCCCTCGTCTTGTCAACTTACAGATACACAAACAAACAGAGGAGTGCAGAACTGTCGGTGGTGTTCAGGAACCGAAGGTCACCCTGGGTAGAGATAAAGGGGAGAGATTAAAGAGGGGAGAAACTATCAGATATAGACAGTAACAACAGATATTTTACAGATATTTAATCAGAGACACATAGTTCCCACAGATTACAATCACCCAAGGAGAGTTTGAAAACATTACTAATGACAAAAAACACCCATATCTGCTGGGCGATGTGCAAACACAGCAGCAAGATGTGTGAGCTGCTGTGATAGGAAAAGGGCATCAAATGTAACACAACCACTTTAAAGACTACTAATCATTGTGTGTATTCCTGCAGTGTCTGCATCAAGTGACCTCGGTACATAGAAATGGATTTATTGGATTTTCTATTGTTTAGATTTATCTTCTTTGTTTACTGATGATCCTAGATTACTATTTCTATGCATTTGATATGTTTGATCATGTTTTTACTTGCTTACTGTAAATCGCTCTGGATTAAGAGCGTATATTAAATGCCAAAATTGTATAAATGTAAATTAAAGAAACACTGTACATACAAACAAGTGTGTCAACATGTGTCAACTGGTGTGAGGATGAATAGATAATGACAAAATAGTGCCCTAAATTGTACTGCTTGTAAGGCTGGGTCATATATGGATATACTGGTATCCAAAATGCCAGGCTATCGCCTAGGATTTTTAAATATTATGATAAAATAAACTATAAATGCACCAAATTCATGTAACTCGAGAACCGTTTGACACACCGACTTCAAATTCGACACATGCGTTCCACTCCACCACAGGGGGTGCAGTGCCCGGTGTCGAGTCGGTCACCAGAACCTACCCAAAAAGGCCTCTGCCCGACATAATATCTGGGTGGGGCATGCATTATAAAAGGACACAGAGAGACAGATACATCCCCATTATACAGTATGGGCATAAAAAGGACACAGACAGAAGGGTACTCTGACACGGCTACAGCGGGTATTGCATAGCCGGGTGGGGCATGGACTTCCATCATTATCGACTCGGTGCTCTACAGCCGGGCACCGGTCTAGTAACACAAATAGACAATCTACAAGCTCACACAATGCGTCATGGTGCAAAATGTAGTGAGCTGGTAGATTTGACATATTCGCTTTGAAATGAATACAAAAATGTATATTGTTGTCACAATTCAATATTGTGAAAGAGCCGTAGCTGCAAGGACACAAGCAGACTGTGATCAACATAAATAAAGCGTTGACTCTATCACAGTGGTTCATAAACATTTACATGTTAAGGACCCCCACATTGATATGGATTAGGCTGCGAACACCCTTCTGAAAGGATTTTGAGCCAGAGATCCCCATAATGCTGCGCTCACACGGGCAGAAGCAAAAGATGCAAAGCTGCAAAGATCACAGTATTATTTGTCGCGTTGTTGCTTTCTAAAATCTGTTGCTCACATGGTCGTGACGTCAATAAGTAAAATAGTGTTAAAGTGGTTAAAATAATTGCTATATTCCAACTTTGAGAACCACTGCTCTATCCAGTCCACATCATTGACACCCACCGTCTTGCAGCTGCGATCTGACTGGTCAGGTCTCTGGACCGGCTCACATCTGATTGGCGAAGGACGTGGGCTGCTGTTCAAAGCCCTGACTATAATCTCCGCCCTGCTGCTCGTTGTAGCCACCCTGTTGCTGGCCATATTCAGGCTGGTAGCCGCCTTGGGAGCCGGCGTATGGGTCCTGCTGCTGGCCGTAAGACTGCTCCTGGGCGTAGGCGTCGGGTGCTGGCTGCTTCTCCCCGCTCGACGGCACATACGTGCCACCGAACAGAGCCAGCCAGCCGGTCTCCTTGAACACAAACCACATGTTTCCTGCCCAGAGGATGAGGTTGCAGAAGCCGAACGCCTGTGAACCCACCACAACACATGGAGACATCAGTTTTATCTGTGGAGTATAGTCTACAAAGAATACACCATTCACCAATATACCGATATCCCATAATCGAACTGTTGACACATTTACTGTTTTAAAAGTTTTTTGTTTTAGTTAACATTGGTGCAGATGCACAACCTGTATCACCTGTGTGCACCCGCTACATCAAGTCAATCAACAACACATTTGTGTGAAAATGGAACAGCTAGAATGACTGGAATTTGTCACCAGTCTGAAGAGTTTGGTCCGAGAGTTAATTTGACAAACATACCACAGAGGTGTTGAGACCGGAGACCTTGGGGTCGTAGAGCTCACGACAGCGGTTCTCGGGCTCTTCACAGGCACTGATCAGCCTGATGACCGTCTCCGGGTCGGTGGCCGTCTTCACGTCGGACAGGCCCTTGGCCCAGGCACACGAGGACACCAGCCACATGAAGGTGAACACCGCAGTCACAACAAAGTCCTGAGGATGAGGACGGTGACAGTCAACATGATCAGCCTTCATATTTATTATTATTATTATTTTCTCCCTGCCATAATTATGCAATACAGTGGATACTGCTGAAAGGCTTCTTCTTATTTTTGTTACTCTGTGGACCTCAAACAATTGCCTTTCGCTTCTTGTACCTGTATATGATCATTCTTTGTTGTTTTTTATTAATGCCAGTGCCAGAACCTTGTGCAACATGCTCGGTGTGCATTTCCCCCTGCCTAAAAATCATTATCATTACTGCCATCTCTAATACCAAGATCTTTCAGACCAGACCCTTAATGGAATGTCGATTCGCCTGTGCCGTCGCTACCTATACGCGCAATATGCACTGCGTGTAGGGCAATACGCCGAGGGGGGAAACAAAATGTACGTATAATAAAAAGTTTCTCTATGGTTCTGTCGCATAATAACGAGCGGACTTGTGTGCGTCCTCGCAAACAGCTAAAATAGCCGATCTGCATGAGGAATAGCAGTGCTCTCGTCCGGAGGGGGGGCAGCACAAATATCCTACGAGTAGGGCAACCAAATGGTCAGCTACGTCCCTGCGATTCTTCTTACTTATTGTCGTGCATTACACCACCGATGCTGCATCTTCTTGCTATAAACACATTCTGACAGGGCAAAGGTTCAGGTCTTCAGAAACCACAATAATGTTACTTTCATAATTATAAAAGTGAAATTCACAGAATAATTCAGATTCAGAACATGTTTCTAAGGTCAGGTTTCCAAAGGTCAGGCGTTGGGTCCTGGGGCACAGTTTGTGCACAAGTCATGCTCCGCCAAAATCTTTGGGTGGATGTAGGCTTGACCTCCATATATGGAGCTGGCCAGGTGATGACTGGTGATGACTGGATGTCCCAGCTCCTTATCCAGACAACAGTCATGTCAAAACTTGACTATCGTAACTCCCACCTTACTGATCTACCGGCATGCGCACTTAAGCCTCTCCAACTGATCAAAAATGCCGCAGCTCGCTTGGTCTTCAACCAGCCAAAATTCTCACATGTCTCCCCCCCTTCTCCACTCCCTCCATTGGCTCTCGGTCGCTGACTGCACAGAATACAAAACTCTGATGCTGCAGGGTTTCCTGCACAATGTTGTTGGCATGGCACTGCGCCATGCTTGAAATAAATCGCGCCATGCCAAGCTTCAAAAAAAAAAGAGGCCTGGGGACCCTCAGGGGTCCTTGAGAGGATTCCAGGGGGTCCTGGAATCCAGGCCTGCTATTCAAAAATAGCAGGCTCACAAGGCGTTGCATCACAGCACCTCTGATATTCTTTGAACAATTGCAAATCCAACACTTTTGGATTGTTTTGAACGTTTTGTAACACAAATCTTCTATTATGGCCTGGGCACAAAATCCTATCACAATAAGGGGTCCTTAACAAAATGTTTGAGAGCCATGTGATCTAGGGAACATACTATAAATTCAAATTATCAAATTATCGTGTAAAGTACTTTGTAAATGTAAATGTGATGGACACTCAAACTCACGATCTGAGGACCCTTCTGGTTTTCGCGGTATTTCTCCAGTACAAAACAATATACACCAAGAGATGCCATGGAATACAGGAAGGAGAAGACACCGATGGTGACGAAGAACTCGGCTGAAGAGGAGTAATCTCCGACCAGGAACAGACGCTCAGGGTTCCCTGTCTTACAGGTGGGGGCGTCGAAATAAACCTGATGGAGCCTAAAGACAATCCAGACAGACAACAGTGGTGGGAAGAAGTAGTCAGATATTTGGAAAAGTAGCAGTAGTGCCACAATATAAAAATACTATTTCAAGTAAAAGGCCTGGATTCCAAATTTTGTGTACACATATTGCCATCAAAATAATAGTAAAAATGAGGTGTAGTGGAGTAGAAATATAAAGTATTGAAAACATACTGAGTTAATTAATGCATTTCTCATACTAACTAGTACAAATGTATTACATGATCATGTGTGCATCAATTAGATCAAGGCACTACAGGTGCGTGGACACACCCAGCTCAGTCTAATTAGTTTTACTCAGGCAAATGTGTCAGCCATCACCTACATCTCCTTTGTTATTTTATTACTTATTGTTTTTATATTTTGTTTCTTCTTTGTTCTGCAGTAATGTTTGTCATTTCAAAAAAGCACTTTGTAGCCTAGTTTAAAAAAGCATGTGCCTAGTAGGCACATGCTTTTTTAAACTAGGTGGGCATATTGATATGCTTGATAGATGTAGGCACTGCCTACATCTATCAAGCATATCAATATGCCCATCATCCAATCCAGTGCACAAATACATAAAAACGACCCATTCAGCTTCTGTACACATTATTGTAATGTATTTGAATAATGTGATGCATAGATTGCATACTGACCTGAAGGGGTATTCAAACTCTACTTCTATTCCCAGGTCGCTCTCCGAGCGGTTCTTACACTCCACACTCATCTTGAACATGCCGGAGTAACTGCCACATGTTGAGAAGGCGAAGATGGCGAAGATCTGCAGAATGAAGAGAAATAATGAATTATAGAACAGGAGAGAGAGGAGTAACGGATAAGACAACAGGAGGAAGAGGGAGTATAGTATAGTGAAGCTCGCATTCTGAGGGTCTAGAAAAAGAAAAAGTTAACATTTGGCCAGAATAATAGGGATGCTGTACATGCCGTAGGGAACATAACTTGTAATGGGCCTGGTCTACACGTACACACCCATGTACCTGAGATGTGGTTTCCGTTCAGCACCCACCAGACAAACCAGGCATACTTAATTAATTGGTGGGCGTGTCCACATAAAAATTACATTTGAACAAATAGCCTACTGTACACTTTTTGGAGAAAAAAATATATAATATAATAGTAATACTTGATGATTATGTTTAAGGGTGGAGAAAAATCACGGCACTCTATCTTTAACAAAGTCCACAATCACAACACCAGAGGGAGCTCCACAAATCACATTCAACCCAGATTCGGCTCAAACAAGGAGTCAAACCAACAGTCGAAAAGGAATGTGAATCCCTACCCTCCTTCAAAACCGCTCTCAAAGAGGGCCCCGGTAAAAAAAGTCATAGATGTCGTCAAAACTAAAATAATGGATGATACAGTATATATATAACCTAACTGATATCTGTCTTTATTATACAGTCAGACAGGCACATGCAGTAGCTTTGCACTAAAAAGACAGCATGGTGAATGTATCAAATACTTTCTTCAAAGATTGTAGTAATGATGCCGCATGGAGTAAGTTAATGCTCTGTCGTACGAGCTCACATTGCATTTAAATGAGTATCCAGCTAACAATGCTGACCAAGCCACACAGGGAAAATCAATACAGCAATCAGCAATTCACCGGGTTGCCATAGTTACAAGTATATTAAAACAGTGGTTCTAAGGGGCACGGTGGCACAGTCGGCATGCTGTCGCCTCACAGCTAGAAGGTCCCTGCGAACCTTCTTCAGGCAGGTGAAGAAGTTTCCATTAAAAATCACACCCGTGTGAACTGAGTGGTGCAACTCTCTCCCCCCCCCCCCCCCCCCCCTCCTCTCTCTCTCTTTCTCTCTCTCTCTCTCTCTCTCTCTCTCTCTCTCTCTCATTAGCAGGCAACAGTGCAGCACTATCCCTCTCTCTGTTTCTGGCACAACAGGGCCCCTACTGGTATTAATAGTCACTGGTGCTCACAGTCACAAAGGTGCATGGGTGGGTTAACGTCACATAGGCGCATATAGGCACGGACATTGCTGTTCCTTGGAGTGGTTGCACCACTCAAAAAGAAAAATACTCTTGTACTGAGCAAATATACAGTGTGCGGGTGCATTCTATTCCTTTCATTGATGTCCACTGGCCTACGCACCTGTGCAGACGGCAGACGCCTGACTTCTAGGTGTGCGAAAGTTTTTTCCTACAGATGATACCTAAATATATTATATTATATATATAATATAATATATTCAAAAATATTTAATAAAATAATCTAGAATTTATAATGGGATCGTAACCACGACTACAGATCCCCTAGCCTGCAGCTGCAGGGTCCGTGGCAACAGTTGCAAAAATGCTAATAAACAGCTTAAATTTGAGAAATGTGAAGAATCCTCACTCGCTGCATATGCGAATGATCAATACCTGTGTATTGAGCAAACCACTGAGGAGATAAATGGAGACTTCAGTTTGTTTAATAGTAGGATAATTATTACGATGATGATGATGATGCAATCCTCCCTTGTCTTCTGTGCTTACTATACCTACGGCCAGGTACACAGACAGACGAGTGCAAAGATAAACTCACCCACTCACATATGGAGCAGATTAGTCAAGAAGCCATACTATTTTTAACCACACCCTTCCGTCGCCAGAACGCCAGATCCGATTGGATAGAAGATCTGGCTATTAATCTGACTGAGGTGCCATCTGTCACTAAATGCTACTATTGTTAAAGCCAGTTACACCGACACCGACACACACACACACACACACACACACACACACACACACACACACACACACACGCACGCACACACACACACACACACACACACACACACACACACACACACACACACACACACACACACACACACACAGTCCATAGCTATGCTACTTTCGTCTTCCTGCACTAGCATGAAATGCAGACCAGACTGTAGAGAAAATAAAAATAATGTTTTCTCTACGGTTTGTGGTTTTGCGGTGGACTCACTCTGAGCCCCCCACCACACGTATAAAATGCAATTTTTGCATAGAAAAGGATTCTTTCCCCCATAGAGTTACATTTGAGCAGCACTCTTAAGAGTCCCTCTCACATGCACACGTCATGTCACTTCCTCTTGTAGTAGTGGCTGACACAGATATGGACACATTAACGCAGACAGTAATCTTCTTGTTAATGAACGTCGGGGGCACTTTGACTGGACTGGACCATAGACAGTCTCCATGGTAACTAACAACAACAATAATGTATTCTCCACACGAGCAAGAAATGGGATTTAACAGCAGGAGGTGAAAGAAAACCCACACCTCCCACTCTGTCTCTTGGTTTCACTGGAAAATGGAAATGAACAGTGATGGAAGAAGCACCTAACTTTGTACTTAGGTAAAAGTACCAATACCACAAGGTAGAAATACTGTTACAAGTACAATGTCCTGTAGTATACAACATGTATACAATAGTAGGCAACATGTCATAATGAGCACAGTGAGCTTGTTCGACCGCATGTCCGACCATTGTTTCCACATATCGGACCTTTGGTGTGTCGGATGAACCACATGCAGATCCGAGTCGGATCTGCGTGTGCATCCCCATTTTTTAGTATCACATAGGGCATGTATGTTTAGTAATAATAATCTAAATCTTCAAAGTAACAACAATCTAAAGCTGTCAAATAATTGTAGTGAAAATTAACCTTAAAGGTATACTTAATTGAACTTAAACTGAAATTAATTAACAGGTTTTAATAACCTATAGATGAGGGTGGATGTGTTGAAGAGGGTGTGATGAAGAGGGTGGGTGTGATGAAGGGGGTGGTGTTAACTCAACTTAACTGGGCTGTGTGTGAAGGGGGAGGATGTTACGGCTGAGCAGCACAGAATATTACAAATAATATGAAATAAGATGTCTTCCACAGTGTAGCTCTCTAAAGCAGAGCAAGAATTAAATCCTCCAGCAAGTTACAGAATGACATAATTTGAGATTAATTGCATTTTAATATGCTTCTGGTGCAGAAACACTGCCCATTAAATGACCCTTTTCACAGCAGCCATATCGACATGAAAAGTGTAAACAAACAGATGACCAATGATACTAATTAAATACTTTTTAAATCTGCTCTGATGAAGGCTGAGCCAGTCTTGCATCTTTTATTTTGGAGTGCCGCTTTTTCCACTTTGCTGGTTTATGAGTTAAGTTATATTTAAAGCTGAGCACCCACTGCCATAACCAAGGGCAGTTTCCAGAGGAAGCACACCTGCTTTTCTTTTTTCACCGATACTAAGTAAGCGGTATCCACGGTCCAATTCAATAGCCTTTACAATTTCATAGCAAACCTTTGCAATTGATCACTATAGGCCCTTCTTGGAATGTGTCTGTGGGCCAGCTAATATCAGACACTCAGAGCTCACGTGCAGAAACTCAGTAAGGGAAGGTTTGTCATACACAGACAGTATATAACATTATACAAGCAATATTGATATTTCATCGTGATGTGGCTCCTTAATATACGTTATATTGATCTGTTCTAGTAACTTGCCATAATTCCACTGCAAGAAATAAGCCCGAGTTGTATACCTGTATGTATCAGTGTGCAAGCTTTTTCTTGTTATTCCTTAAACTGTTCGGTCGTCGCTCAGCACCTGCTCAAACTTGGGTTGGGGATGTGCATGTCTTTCATGCTGTCTTTTCTTGAGTTATATAGTGCCCAAAGCCCTATACTACTGGCACTACTGGTTACTGACGTTTAGGAGGTTGTTCAGACGTGTGTAGAAGAACTAAAGTCCAAAACGTTCCCATTCAGTTGGTATTAAATCATATTTATTCAAAGTCCAAAGCCCTATACTTCAGTCTAGAAATTAAATACAATGAAATAAACAAACTGCCATTTACGCATACAGAGACCATCAGCCTAACAAACACAGTTTAAAACAGTGTGCCTCTGCCTGTCAGCAACACCTGTGCTCAATCAGGGACTAGGTTTAAATACCCTGGGTAACCATGGCAACTTTGGCCTCGCCCATGCCCTGCTGTGATGTCATCAATATATATACCATTTAAATCAGTAGACATCTTATGGCTCTTACAAGTTGTATAATTATGTACCTGAGTTATATAAGAACCTGAGACCAATGAACAGCAGTGGCCAATTCAGTATCCAGTATGTAGTATGCTTTTTTTTTTTAAATAGCAGATCCACAAGCTACAATAGCTGTAATTGGCTATTTTATATTGCCTATTTTCAAATGGCCGAAATGTATATAGGGCTGAAGTGGATAATGCATGTTTTGTAATAATAATCCAAATCTACAAGTTAGTTTACTAAAGTTTACAAACATACAGAAACTTGGAAATACTCCAGTAAAGTAAAAAATACCTCAAATTTGTACTGTACTTGAGTAAATGTACTCAGTTACTTTACACCACTGACGGACAGACGGATGGACACACGCAGAGGTGGAGGAGGGGAAGAGACTGAGAGAAGACTGCCAGGTGCCATGGTAACGCTCCTGGCAGCATCCGCATGGAGGGTAGGTTTCTACTAAGGCTGGCCAATTCACCCAACATATATCCAAACTAGGGATGTCCCGATCAAATTTTTTTGGTCAAAATCCGATTCACGATCAATTGATTTTGAGTAGTATCTGCCGATACCGATTTCTTCCCAATCCGATATTTTTTTTATTTATAAAACACATTTATGCCATATCACAATAGTACAATATTCAAAATCACAGACGATATCCAGTCTAATCTCATGATATGGATATAATAGTGATACTAGGGATGTCCCGAATCCCGATCACGTTTTTTTGCTCCCAATCTGATTGGCGGGACAACCCTAATCAAACCGATATTTAGAACCAATAACTGACTTAATCTTCCTCAATTAAATAATCAAGAGTCCACACAAAAGTCGACTAAATATATTCTTCTGATTAAACTCATAATCCTGTATTATTCTTTGTTGTAAAATGATGATGGACAGAAATAGCGGAAATAGCTGATCTACAAGGTCATAATGTGTTGCATTACGATGTGTTGTGAGCTTGTAAATATTTTCACTTTTTTTTTTTATCACTTGCCTAAAAAGACTATAAAATAACACATTTAACTTGTGTTTTCTGGTTGAAAATCAGCTCTTTTCTAGTAAATCTGTTTTTCTTGAAAGTCTTAGCATTAGTGTAATCACACCTCCTTCACTACTTACCCCTGCTATATATCTTTGGTGGGGTGCCCCAGGGCCAGGGGTCAATACTTTGAGCTGCATTTCATGTCATGAAAGGTTTTAAAAAGTTTTATTATTATTATTATTATTATTATTATTATTATTATTTTTTTTTTTAATACTGTTTTTATTAGGCATTTTTTCAGATTTAAGACAATTTCAGATTTAGACAATGATAAGTAATTCAATTAAATAAAAATGAAAAAAATAACAAGCAATGTAAATGTTCCACATACAGTATAATAAAAAAGACATAAGTGTAAAACAAAAAAACAGACAAACAAAACAGACAACAGGACAGACACTCTTGCTCTCAAACTTCCAACATGTTGTGAATTAAGTAAGTTAGACATTCTTATTTAAATAATAAAAAATAAAATAAAGAAAAAACACTCAGTTCCTTTTCTTTCAGTTCCTTTTCTTTCTTTCCAATTTTCTATTGTGCTATCTATTGTGTAGGAGGGGTTAGCGTGCACCTATTAAAATATTCAATGAAGGGTTGCCATGTCTGGTAGAACCTATCTTCACTCCCTCTCAATTCAAATTTAATCTTTTCCAATTGTAAGTAATGCATAACATCCTTCATAAGTGAAGTGTGAGTTGGAACCTGTGCTTGTTTCCAATTCAACAGTATCAGTCTGCGAGCCAGTAGAGTCACATATTTTACCATGTTATATTGGGAAGTAGACAGTTTGACCCCGGGCCCTGTGACTCCCATAATTGCTGTTAGTGGATCCGGGTCAAAAGGTCTTTCAACAATGTCTGACAGTGATTTAAATATGCTTTGCCAATATGATCTTAGTTTTGTGCAATGCCAGAACATATGAGCTAGAGTGGCCGGCGACTGGCCACATCTGTCGCAGGCTGGATTCACATTTGGATACATTCTGTTGAGTTTTTCCTTTGACAAATGTAATCTGTGTAATATTTTAAACTGTATAAGACCGTGCCTGGCACATACTGAAGAAGAGTGCACAAACTTTTGAGATGTAGACCATTGCTCGTCAGTGATAGATATTCCTAAGTCGTTTTCCCAAGCAGTTTTTAAATACTCCAAGGAGGCATTATTATCTAAACATGAGAGAGAGTTATAAATAATAGAAACACCTCCTTTGAGCAATGGGTCAGGTAGAAATATAGATTCCATTGATGAGTTGGGAGGTATGTTTGGAAATGAATCAGTGTGTTGTGTTAAAAAATGTCGTATCTGTAGAAATCTAAAGAAATGTGATTGGGGTAAATTGAATTTGCGTCGTATTTGTTCAAAGGTCGGAAATAACCCATCAATATAAAGATCTTTGAAGGAGTGAATACCATTTCTATGCCACACTTTAAATAATGAGTCAGAGAGGGACGGTAAAAAAGCATGGTTAGCGACCAGTGGTGCGCGCACAGAGCCCGGGTGCCAACCGAAATGCTTTCGTATTGAGAGCCAAATTTTGAGAGAATGCGAGACTATAGAATTCTTTGGCAACTTAGTATATCTTGAGGCCACTGGGGAAAAGATTAAAGCTGACAACGATGTTGGGGGACAACATTGACCTTCAATAAATGCCCATGTAGGCAATTGATCTTGGAGCCAAAATGAGAGTGCACGTAAATTACACGCCCAGTAATAGAGTTTGAAGTTAGGTAATGCCATTCCGCCATCTGATTTAGGCCTCTGCAAAAAATCCTTCTTTATTCGAGGGTGTTTCTTATCCCAAATGAACTTGGAGATAATTTTATCCAGATTCTTAAAAAAAGTGTTGTTAACAAAAATTGGAATACATTGGAATAGAAACAGATATTTAGGGAGGACATTCATTTTAATTATATTAATTCGGCCGGCAAGTGAGATAGGAAGGTTCGACCATTTCGTTAAGTCTTGTTCAGTACGTTCAAAAAGTTTTGTATGGTTTTGCTTGAGCAAGTCATTAAGTGCTTTGGTTACTATGATTCCTAAATATCGAAAGCTGGTTGTAACATTAAATGGGTGGGAGCCAAAAGTTTGATTGCCTTGTGTATTGATAGGAAATAAAACGCTTTTGGAAACGTTGACTTTATACCCCGAAACCCTGCCAAAACTCTCCAAGGTGGACATGATACTAGGAATTGATGTGGACGGTTTGGATATGTATAATAATAAATCATCAGCGTAAAGTGAAACTTTATGCTCTCTATCTCCTCTGAAGATACCAGTGTAGGTGTCTGAAGCACGCAACGCAATTGCAAGAGGCTCAATAGATAAGGCAAAGAGCAGTGGTGAGAGAGGGCAGCCTTGTCTGGTCGAGCGATTCAAAGGGAAGTTTTCAGACCTGTATCCGTTTGTTTGTACAGAAGCTAATGGAGAAGCATAAAGTAGTTTAACCCAGGAAGTGAAGGTTGGACCAAACCCAAATTTTGACAGGGTCGAGAGGAGGAAGTCCCACTCTACCCTATCAAAGGCCTTCTCGGCATCAAGAGATAACAGTATTTCCGTATCTTGGGGGGTGCTACTGGGAGAATATATAATGTTGAATAGGCGTCTAAGATTAAAAAATAGATGTCTATCTTTTATAAACCCCGTTTGATCAGTATGTATCACAGTTGGGAGCACTTTTTCCAAGCGTGTAGCCACAACTTTTGCTAAAATTTTAGCATCAACATTCAAAAGACTCAGAGGCCTGTATGAACCTGGATTAAGCGGGTCTTTATCCTTTTTAAGTAGAACAGAGATGCTAGCTTGGTAGAAAGTTGGTGGGAGGTGGCCGGTGTTGAGAGATTCATTAAACACTTTAAGTAAAAGGGGAGATATGAGTTCAGTAAATGTCTTGTAAAATTCAGAGGTATAGCCATCGGGTCCTGGGGCTTTTGAGCACTGCATTTGTGAGATTGCCTGATGTATTTCATCTAAAGTAATAGCTCTTTCAAGTTGAACCTTATGTTGTTGACTAATGGAAGGTATGTTTAAATTTTCTGAAAAAGTATCAATCAAATTAGAATCTCCTAGTGATTCCGAAGTATACAAATCTGAATAAAAGCGTTTAAATACATCATTAATTTCCTGCTGATTAATAGTAGTTTGACCAGTGTTTGTATGGATCTCTGTAATTAATCTAGAAGCAGCTGATTCCCTAATTTGAAGTGCAAGTATTTTGCCCGCCTTATCCCCATGTTCATAAAACCTATGGCGTGACCGTGTCATCAAATTAGTTGTCTCATTTGTGGATAGGAGATTGAATTCGGCTTGAGTCGAGACCCTTTCTCTGTATAATTCAGGAGAAGGAGATTCTGCATACTGTAGGTCTATTTCAAGTAATCGATCAGTCAGAGCTTTGCCTTGTTCCTTACGTAGACGGGAGATTAAAGCCTGTCGTGAAATAAGCTGCCCCCGTATATACGCTTTAAGTGCTTCCCATAGTGTACTTCTTGATACATCGGGTGTGTCGTTTGTAGAGAGATAGAACTGTATTTGGGTTTTAATATCATCCACACACCCTTGCCTAGTTATTAGTGTGTTATCAAATCTCCAAGTCCTGGCCATATGTCTGTTCTGAAATGCTAGTTTGAGGACTAGGGGACTATGATCGGATATTACAATTGCTTCATACTCACAGTGTCTTATTGAGGGAAGAAGTTTTGAATCTATAAGGAAGTAATCTAATCTTGTGAAAGTGTGATGTACAGAAGAAAAAAACGAATATTTACGTTGAGCTGGATTTAAGAATCTCCATGGATCTGATAATTTAAATGTGTCCATGAATGTATTCACTATTTTAGCTGATTTAGTCAGAGTATAGGGTCTATGTGAAGATCTATCAAGCGTAGGATGAAGAATAAAATTCAGATCTCCACCTAAGATCAATTGGTGAGTGTCAAGGTCAGGCAAAGTAGCCAAAAAAGAAGATATGAATCGTTCATCGTCATGATTAGGGGCGTAGATATTAGCCAGAACAATAGGACAATTATAAAGCTTTCCAGTAACTATAATATATCTGCCGTGTAGGTCTTGGATAGTTTTATTTAGTATAAAAGGAATGTTCTTGTTTATAAGTATTGCTGTGCCCCTGGATTTGAAATTGAAATGGGAGTGAAATATTTGGCCTACCCAATTTCTTCGTAGGCGGTTATGATCCTGATTCCGTAAGTGAGTCTCCTGTAAAAAAGCAATTTCTGTCCCCAGCTTCTTTAAATGAGCCAATACATTGCCACGTTTCACCGCTCCATTCAGACCTCTACAGTTCCAAGTAGTGTATTGAACCAAGCTTTCCCCTCTTACAATATTAGAATTTGGAATAGAATTAGCCATTGTATAAATCAGGAATTAATATAAAAAAAGGACTGAGTGTAAATGCCGACATCAATCTGAATTCGGAATAGAAGTGCAAGAGAACAAAAATAAAAACAGAGAAACACAAAAACACATTAAAACAACAAACGGGAGAAACCCCAAAACCCTCCATGCCTGCTCTCAAATAGCAGTCACAGAAGAAAAAGCCTAAGCTAACCAGCTTTCTATGTCTAAGACACAAGCAGCTATAGTGAAAATAGAGAAACAAAAAAAAACTACAATGGGAAGACCTTAGCTAACCGTCCATTGTTATGTATTAAATAAAATGAAAAGATACAATCTTATTTTGAACCAAAACAACCAGATGATCATTACTCTCACTCACATACACACACACACACACACACACACACACACACACACACATCCCCGCATAAACATATCCCTGCACTTATATACATGTATTAATATATAAATACAATTTAACGTTCAAATAAAGAGGGGTATACAAACAAAGACAGACACAAAAAACACACAATCCACATTCAAACAGACAGACACAAACCACAGTCAGTGCAACTTAGTTCACAAAAACCAAGGAAAAACAAACCAATTTGTATATATATATGCATACACACATACGCATGAACACATACTTTCACAAGAAAATAAATGAAAAAATGAAAAATCCCTCATCCTAATTATAAAGTAACAACTTTTCCCACTTTTGTTTGCTCAAAAGTATTTTTTAGCAAATGATATCTTTTAAAACCATAATGTTGGCAATAAAATGGATCTAAAGAGGAATGTAAAGAACTCAAGGCAACCTCCTCATATCCAAAACGGCAGAAGTGGAGGCGAATCTCACTCATATAACCATAGTTACATTCGTAACTTAACGTCTCTCCCTCCCCTCCCTCACTACATTACAAACGACGTCCTTTTTGTCCCTCGAGGCGCACCGTAGGTTGCTAGCGTCATAGTACACAAAATGGCGGCCTCCATGGAGGCTACATGACAACAACAGCAATAGCAAGGATGCTAGCACTTGTACTAAACAAGATAACAAATGCACCGCAGGTCGCGAACGCAGTGCTACAGTGGACAAAAATAAATAAAACAGAAATGGCGGCCTCCATGGTGACTCCATAATAGCATCATTAGCAAAGCTGCTATATACTGACACTAGTAATGTAAACTATAACCCCGTCTTTTAGACTGATAATACGAATGATCAAATACAATAACCATAAAAAAATAAAATAAAAAATAAATTCAATAGATAAACAAAGTAGAATTATTACGGTGTTTATGTGCATTCCAAGCATTAAAGGGATAAAGTTAGTCTTAGTAGTAGCTTTCGCCAGATCCTTTTCACACAAACATTACCTTCTTTTTAAAGTTGAGCGTGAATTTGTCATCGTTGTATCCATGTAGTAATGATAGTGGAGGGTGTGCAGACAGAGTAATGTCCACGGGGAGAAAGCAAGTCTGTGATCATTGTTCAGGGTGTATGTCCCGGCCAGCTAGTCTTCTGCAGGCTCCCCATCGGCTGTAACAGTCGGTGCTGCCGCGGATGCTATTTTCTTTTGATAGAATTCTTCAGCCGCTTCAGGAGAGTTGAGAGAGTACCGGATCCCGTCCAATGTTATTGTGAATCTGGCCGGGTGATATAGACTGTAATCTAGGCCCGGGAGACGGCGTTTAGCTTCGCGCAACTTGGTCTTAATCGGGCCATACGTTGCGCGAAGTTTTGTAATCACTTGGGGCACGTCTGGATGAATAAACACTGGAGAGCCGTTGTAGCGTAGGCTGCCTTGTCTTCTGGACAGCTGCAGGATCTTTTCCTTGTCAGAGAAATAGTGTAGACGTAGTATCATGATGCGAGGTCTGTCCTTCTTATCATTTGACTTTGCCCCTAGTCTGTGACAGCGGTCAACAACGATGGGGTTCTGGAAGTTCTCAGCACCGAGCACCGTAGGGAAGAAGTTGGCTGCGAACCCAACCGGGTCACCTGCTTCAGAATTTTCAGCTATGTTGAATAAAATTAGGTTCTGTCTACGGCTTCTGCATTCTAAATCTAAACATTTCTCCTGTAAGACTTTGTTCTCCTTTGCCATCGAGCCCAGTGAATGTTCCAGTACAGCAACACGGTCCATAGTATCACTCAGAGATCTCCCCATGTCTGACTGCTCCGAAGCTAACTCTGTGTGCTTGGAAGACAGCGAGGTGAGGTCTTGTGCTATTTCCGAGCGAATGGAGGCATATTCTGCTTTTGCCTCTTCACGGAGTGCTGTGATATCGTTTTTGATTTCTTGCCGTATGGTTGCTATTTCAGTTTTTATCTCACGGAGCCCTGCCTCCCGAGACGATTGCAGCTCCGCTCTCAGCATGGCGAGGGAGAGAGGTTGCTTGTCGGGGTCCATTGCGCCGGGAGGGTTTGTCTCGGTTGTAGTTTTAGGAAGCTGCGATTTAGTTGACCTCAGTTCCATATACTTATTTGTACTTTAACTAGTTGCACGTGTAGTTTGACATAAAAGTGGCAGTTTTGGTCAAATCAAACTTGAATAAATGATAAAACTTAGACGGAGCACTTAATCATGCGACTACTCCATCTGGGCGGAAGCGGAAGTCCATTATTATTATTATTATTATTATTATAAGCACAGACACAGGAGAGGAAAATACAATGTTATTTTAACCAATCTGTATGGTAAAGTATGTTAATACAATATACCAAGTACATCAGTGGTTGGATGGAGGTGGTCTCATGCATACATTTAGTAGGGTACGCTTCCTGGTTGGCAAGTAAAGCAGCCCGGCCTGAAGCTCATAACTGCAACATCTCCCCTGGTCAACAAGCAAGGATTATTGTCTTAGAAGAGCCTCACATGGGAGACCTGCAGGTTCAAGTCCCATCCCAGGTAGGACATGAAATGTACAAATTGCAGCTTTGCAGCATTAGGGTTGAGTATTGAAACTCGATCAGTTCCAAAGAAGTGAGGAATGGAATTCCCGGGTACCGGCCGGTATACGAAATAATCTGAATCGATAGAATTGTAATAATTTAAGGATCCAGATGCTTTCCTATAAATTAAGCATACAACAAGCTTTAACTCATACTGCTTTCCATTGTGTTGTCATGGAATAAACATATAATAGAGGTTCATTATATTTCATTGATTGGGACAGTTGTGTTTGGTTCATTTAAACGCCACTATTTTCATCATCAAATTTCAGCATTGGCTGTACTATATGCCAGTATTACTACACAGTTTGTTCTAGTACAATTTACTTATGTGAGTGCTTAAAATAAAAATAATGAAGATATTGTTATCTAAATAATAAATATATGACCTTTGTTGAATCAGGGAATCCATAAGCGGAATCGATAAAGTCCTAACAATACCCATCCCAACCTCCAGGAAGAGCAGTGCAGCTTTAAGTGCTGATTCTCTATTCATGACGTCGAGACACACAGATGATTCATGCAGGCCTCAGCCTCCTGAGCGTGGCTGTTGATTGGCCGGTGGGCTCATCACATGACCCAGAGATACAGTGATGAGACGCTGGAACACACACACACACACACACACACGCACACGCACACGCACGCACACACACACACACACACACACACACACACACACACACACACACACACACACACACACACACACACACACACAGCTCCAGGGGGCGACTACACTGTGAGTCAGAGTACAGCTTGCCTTGCATACCTCTGACACACTCGCTGGGGGGAATTTAAATGACGTAACAGTGATTCTCAAACGTTTTCATGTCAACGACCGCCAAATTGATATACATCATCATCATGAATATGCTGTTTGTGGAAGACGAAAAATATGCCTTGACCTTAAAATGTGTGTGTGTGTGTGTGTGTGTGTGTGTGTGTGTGTGTGTGTGTGTGTGCGTGCGTGCGTGCGTGCGTGCGTGCGTGCGTGCGTGCGTGCGTGCGTGCGTGCGTGCGTGCGTGCGTGAAATAGAATGTTTCAGTATTCAAACACAGTGGCATTTCTGGTAGCTGTAACTGTCATAATTCACTTTAGTTCAATTAGCAAATTTACACCAGATAGGCAGTGCTCTTGCGCCATCATCTGGTGAAAGAAGATTATGCAGGATAAAATCAGAGTTGTGCCTCAAAGAGGGATTTGTGACGATAAATCATAACCTTCATCATAATCATAACCGGGCGGCGGTGGCTCAGGGGTAGAATGGCTGGATGGTATTACCGTAAGGTTGCCAGTTCGAACCCGGGCTCCCCCAGAGTTAGTGTCGAAGTGTCCTTGAGCAAGACACTGAACACCAAATTGCTCCTGATGTGCTGGTTGGTGCCTTGTATGGTTTCCGCCGCCATCAGTGTATGAATGTGTGTGTAAATGGGTGAGCGCCTTGGATAAAGGCGCTATATAAATGCACCATTTACCATTTTTACCATTTTAACCTTTCTCATCAATGTCAAAGCCACACCCCCTGCCTTCTTCACAAAGAAATACACCCATTCAAAAATCCCACTAAAATCACTTAATATAAGTCTGTTGGTCATTCTGTCAGGAAGGTGGCTCTGTATATCATTTATGATATTTAGTTTAGTTTTATTTGATACAGTCAAAAATAACTGAACTTTGGATAAATTAGTACTTTTCTGCCATCAGTTTTGGTAACCATGAGCAAAATGGCTGGACTTATTTATGGAAAACATTTCTAATATTTATTCACTGGTTCTCCAAGTCGGGTCCACTAGGACCACTAGGAGTCGAAGTCGATCCTTGTGGATCTCTAACTCTGGATCTGGATTCAACAGTGCAGATCGGGGTCTAGTCTTAGAGATTAAAACATTGGGCGGGTTCGGAAATACCGCATCAGAGCGCACTTGCCTATATTATAGTTTGCATTGCACAGTGCGCTCAGTGCGCTATTTACGAACGTGCCCATCATTTCTTTAATCAAATGGGAGTCTGTGGCCTAATCTGTATATCAAACTGGGATCCTTGAAATTTTAAGTATTAATTTTTCTGCATTAATCTATCAAATAAAATCAATGTGATTTTTGTTTTAATGGGGAAGATGTATTGATGTCCCGGTGGGTGTGTCTTTGACGTCAGACAGGATGTTACTCTACACAGTATATAATTAATAACGCATCTGGTGGTTGATCTCAGACCACACACAGCTGCTGGTGACCGCTGGTGACCGCCAGCCAGCCAGCCAGAACTACGGCTGCCTGTCTGGTGTCACCAGCGTTTTAAAGCCTCACAACCTAGCTCTGTGACCTCTGTGTGACAGAAGGACAAACATGTGATAGGAATGGACACCACTATCATTGTTCATCGTAAGAAACGATACATAAAAATAAAAAAAATCATTAGCCTACAGTGAACAGTATTCCACTATTGCATTCTACAGCACTGGTTTTCAACATTGGGTCTGAGGACCACCAGGGGTCATTGAGGGGTCCCCAACTAAATTTGTCAATAGCATCAAAAATCTGTTTAACCACTTCAAACCTATGTACATTGGCTATTTACATTTGTAATATTTTTGAAACATTTTAACAACAGAAATCCTGTATGTAGGTCTCTGGCACAAAGTATTTTCAGACAGGGGTCCGCGACCAAATCCATGTTCCTTTGGGGGTCCTTGATATGAAAACATTTGCGGACCACTGCCAAATGCATATTAAACTGGGGTCCTCGAAATTCAAAAGGTTGAGAATCACTGACCACCTATGAGGCACTGACCTAGGTGTCAGTGCCATAGGTCCTATACTAAGACACTGGACAGGTCTATCTGCTAAGCCCAATGAAATCAATCAGCATAGCAAACAGCACATAATACAAGATATGAAACGGACAGACTTACCCATTGTAGAATCTTTATGAACCCCAAAGGTTGCTTGATTATTGTGAACTGCCCTTGAGCCACCAGCTGTCAAAATAAAAGGTATAGCACTCAGTATTGGATTAAAAAAAAACCCACTGTGGTTTTCTCAAACTGGGGCCCATGGACCGACAAGGGTCCTTGGGGGTGGAGTGAGGTCACTGCGGTGGGGGGTTCCAGTGGGTACCCAGCAAATTAGTTAACAATAACTTACTATACATATCTTGAAATATGTATGAAATATTTTTGAATAATTAACACAACATTTTCATTTTCATGCAGGGGGGTCTCTGGCACAAATATTTTCAGAAGGGAGGGGGAAGAAATAAGAACCACTGTGATAACAGATCAAATAGGTTGGTGCAATCATGCAAGGGTGTGCTGTGCACGTGGGTGGACACTCCCAAAATAATTTATCAGCTCTAATTAAAGGCACTGTTCTGCTGTCAACCTGCAGCTTGTTTATCTACCTTGAGTCAGCAAAGGTGCTTCAACACAGTCTTTCATGAGCTGAGAGTTCGTGCCACACCACACACACACACACACACACACACACACACACACACACACACACACACACACAGAGACATACATGTCTATAATTCAACACAGTGCACACACCCGCAGTTTTTATTGAAGCGCGACATGGTGTATGCAATGATGACAGGTGTGTGTGTGGGGGGAGACTGGAGAGAGACAGAGAGAGAGAGAGAGAGAGAGAGAGAGAGAGAGAGAGCAGCTCTTGACAGTATTACAATTAGACAAAGCTGCTTATCCCGCTGTTTTCTCTACTATGTACTGTTTGAACGCTTTGCTCTCTGTAGTATTGTATGATAGTGTATGTTATTATGATATATTACAGTATATTATAATAGCCTACATTATATTTTATAGCAGCATAGCCTATAGCAGCCGAGAACCTCGCGTGCGTAAGGTCCATTATAACCCGCAAAATGAGCCAGAATGCGCAGGTGAATGCGACACGGTGTGTCCCCCTGCGCGTCAACAAACTAACGCAATAATACGCTCGGCTATACTAATGTATTCTCCATCGTACGATGGACACTTAGTTTAGTTTGGAGAATGGAGATCTGTTATTGTCGGAAAGCGACTCGCCCGTCAATACGAATTCTGTTTTATCCTGAGGCTCCTCTTATTCTGTGTTGTTTCTCTCGTGTTTGTGTTTCACAAACATTCCCCAATGACGCACAAGGATAACGGTGCCAAAATATAACGTGCCCTCTATATATTCTCATTGCCCTTTAAATATGGAAATCCCCTTTAAATGCATCAGAAGCCAGTGGAAGTGTTCTGAATATCATCCATCCATACACACTGTCCCTGCACGAGTGCACGAAGCAGGCCTACTGCGGGCAACTGAGAACTGAGAACTGAGGCCCCCAAATGAATGCAAAAATAATAATGTCTTCTCCTGCATGTCGACTTAGCACCGAGCTCTGCTGGAATACCAGCGACCCAAGTCAAAACAGCTGAATCATTTTTATATCGCACCAAATCACACCCTGGCTCCATCATATTTGATCACCGCTGCAGCAGCCTTCCACAGCCCGCATGTACACATTTTTCTACCCTGGTAGCTGCATCACATCGACTGCACCAAAAAGCCCAAATAGCAAAGCGCTCAGTCACGAATTTTACGCATTACTCTGGTTTGACGAATAGCCGATCTATAAGTGCATGTTGTGCACCACAGACTGTATTTGAAATGTAAAGGTCGGTGGAATTATTTTCTTATATAGACCAGCTACTACTACATTTTGCAAAGCAATCTGCATCAACTATCTAATAGATATATTAATTATGACATGCAAAGAAGACGGTATTGAAACGTGATTATCTTGCAGAACCTTACCTGGTTTACAACATCCATCTTGGCCGCTTACTGGTCGATAAGAGGATCAGAGTAGCGGTGGGAGGGCAGTGTCTCGTCCGGAACAGCCTCGCGGGGGAGACCGTCACCAGCGCGTAACAGCCTATGTGTGCCGTCACGTCACGATGCTCGTTGAGGGCATGTGATGCGTCGGCACGCTAGTGACGTGACTGGGCAGTGGTGGAAAGTAACTATATTACATTTACTCAAGTGCTGTAGGTATTTTGAGTGCATTTTTTCAATAGCCCACGTTAGTTTATACTTTACACAACACCTATAGGCATAGGCTACTCCATTAGTAGGCTAGTAGTACCATCCATTACATCGATCTCCACATGCTCCACTATAATTATTTTAAAACTGTAGATATACCGGTAGTTATATAATATATTTAATATACAAAAGTGAAATGAGACCATATATCTGCATAATGAGTAGGCTAGGCTACTTTTACTTTTGGTATACTTTATTGCAATGCAAGTATATACATTTGCACTTTCACTCAAGTACATTTCTGAATACAGGCCTTTATAGTTGTAACAGAGTATATTTCTACGGTATATTGTGATATTGCTAATGCTACTTTTACTTAAGTAAAATATCAGAGTACTTCTCCCACCACTGGTGATTGGACAGGGAGTCGAGATGGGGATGAGCCATCTGACCAATCACAAGGCAGGTTTATTCTAGGGAACTGTGTGAGATTGCCTGGGGTTGCAGCCCTAATGCGGAAACAACATGCATGGTGACTGTTTGTTACGCATGAGTAGACTGCAGCTGATAGAGCACTGGATCTCAACCATGAGTAGACTGCAGCTGATAGAGCACTGGATCTCAACCTCATGGTGACTGTTTGTTACGCATGAGTAGACTGCAGCTGATAGAGCACTGGATCTCAACCTCATGAGTAGACTGCAGCTGATAGAGCACTGGATCTCAACCATGAGTAGACTGCAGCTGATAGAGCACTGGATCTCAACCATGAGTAGACTGCAGCTGATAGAGCACTGGATCTCAACCATGAGTAGACTGCAGCTGATAGAGCACTGGATCTCAACCATGAGTAGACTGCAGCTGATAGAGCACTGGATCTCAACCATGAGTAGACTGCAGCTGATAGAGCACTGGATCTCAACCTCATGAGTAGACTGCAGCTGATAGAGCACTGGATCTCAACCATGAGTAGACTGCAGCTGATAGAGCACTGGATCTACATGGTCTACATGAGTAGACTGCAGCTGATAGAGCACTGGATCTACATGGTCTACATGAGTAGACTGCAGCTGATAGAGCACTGGATCTACATGGTCTACATGAGTAGACTGCAGCTGATAGAGCACTGGATCTCAACCTCATGAGTAGACTGCAGCTGATAGAGCACTGGATCTACATGGTCTACATGAGTAGACTGCAGCTGATAGAGCACTGGATCTCAACCTCATGAGTAGACTGCAGCTGATAGAGCACTGGATCTCAACCTCATGAGTAGACTGCAGCTGATAGAGCACTGGATCTCAACCTCATGAGTAGACTGCAGCTGATAGAGCACTGGATCTACATGGTCTACATGAGTAGACTGCAGCTGATAGAGCACTGGATCTCAACCTCATGAGTAGACTGCAGCTGATAGAGCACTGGATCTCAACCTCATGAGTAGACTGCAGCTGATAGAGCACTGGATCTCAACCTCATGAGTAGACTGCAGCTGATAGAGCACTGGATCTACATGGTCTACATGAGTAGACTGCAGCTGATAGAGCACTGGATCTCAACCTCATGAGTAGACTGCAGCTGATAGAGCACTGGATCTCAACCTCATGAGTAGACTGCAGCTGATAGAGCACTGGATCTCAACCTCATGAGTAGACTGCAGCTGATAGAGCACTGGATCTCAACCTCAAGCATTTCGAGGACCCTCAGTTTGACGTGTGTTTTTTATTTAGTTATTATTATATTATATTATATATATTTTTAAATCTCTGGCACCCCAATTTATAAGCTTGTACCTGTCTAAGACAAGACCCTAACCCTATAACTGGTATTACTGTCTATTGCATCTTTATTATTATTCTCATTATTATTGCGACTGTATCACTGTAGGTCGCTGATTACTATGAAATCCTGCAAAACCTGTCCGTCGGTCCGTCAGGTAAGGTTACACCACCAAATATGGCCGTCAGCCCTTTACCTCTCATGATACATCATGCCACCATAATATGGCTATATTATAGCCAAACATGGAGAAGACTGGCTCATCACACTGCATATATGGAACCGGCCAGACCTCATCAAACCCTGGGTATACTCAAGACACTTCCCCCACTGCCACCTTTAGATTTCCATATATGGAGCTGACCTGTTCTGACATTCCATATGTTAATCTGACCTCATCAAACCCTGTACACTCAAGATACGCTCCATATATGGCCAGTACAGAATTCATTCCATATGTTGGAATCTGGATCTGACCCCCCATGTCAAAGCCAGCCCAGCAGCTTGCCGTCACCCAGGCGGATGTGTGCACGTGCAAGGTCGCTTCTGGTCTTTGCATGGTTATTATTATGGACCCCTAAGCCTGTTCCATTACTCTCTCAGAGTTACAGACCCTTAAGGGTCTATTTGAACCTGGTGGTGCCTGGACCTGACATCAACAAACTTATATGAGATTACGTCATAAACTAAGTGAGTTTGCTTAACCAGTGGCATCCTTAGCAGCGCGTGGTGAGCTTGTAGATCATCCAGCTTCTCTGAAAAAGTAAAAACAAAATACATTTTTAGAGATATTTGTCAGGACTATGTCAGGACTTGAAACTGGGACAATCTCGTCCAAAGCTGCACGTCTCATCAAATTTGCAAATGAGGCAACTACTGTAGCCCACAGCCTGTTATTTGTCCCCTTGACAGCACTGCTTTCAAATCTGCAACAAAGTATAGTAGTTTCAAAAGTGCTATAATAGGGAAATAGTGAAAAGGGTGCCATTTGTTCTTATGCCTTTGATGGCAATTGGATGATTTGAGGCATTTTGTTCCAAAAATGATTTTTGCAAAAATCCACCTGTTGGTGGCGCTATAACAGGCCAATGTGAAAAGGGTGGGATATATTCCTCAGCCTAGTAGTAGGAAAGTGAGTGAAAGATTTCACGTAAATTGCACGCTGCATTCATGATTTGAGGCTTTTTGTTAAAAACGGGCCAATCCTGCAAACTTTGAAAGCCAATGTTATATGAAATATCGGACAGATCCGTCTTGAGCACATGACTATAGAGATACTGTGAAACAATTTGTGGGATTTTTGGACAAAATATGGAGGAGTAATATCCAAAAATGTGTTTTACAAATAACCGCCTCCTGGTGGTGCTATAACAGGCCGTTCTGGAACACACACACACACACACACACACACACACACACACACACACACACACACACACACACACACACACACACACACACACACACACACACACACACACACACACACACACACACACACACACACACACACACACACACACACACACACACACACACACACACACACACACACACACACACACACACTCTCCCCATGCCTTCGGTCTGGTGGAGACAAAGACAAATTCTTTAAAGTTGAAAACCTGAAAGAGATCAGTGAGGATGGAAACATCACTAAACAGCCTGTTCACACAGAGCAGTAGAAATTGAGTTGTTTCCTTTCCTTGATGAATTCTGTCTCAGCACCAAGAAAGGGGGGATGTGCGCTAAACTGATCTTGAATGAAAAACCAGATGTTTCTCATCTGCCGTAATGTTGAAAACCAGATGTTTCTCTCTCATCTGCCATGCAAGAATCTAATGCATCAGCATATTTGACATGAAAAACAACAGTGACCGTTCCATTTTTAATGTACAAATCTGAGCAAAAAACAACAACATACTTGCAGAGTAGATATAATAACCTACCTTACAGACAGGTTAAGAGTCACAACAATTATCTTTTATTTATTGATTGATGATGATTTTCAACTTGAAAAATGTTTAGTATTCAAATATGTTCAATATAAAACTGGTAATGCTAATGTAGCTTTCTTTTGGGTCATACACTCGTCCTGAAATGATAATTTATTATAGAATTAATGTGCTCTATTTTCATACAAATATTACAAATGTGAAAGTAGTTGTTAACTTGTTAAAGTACAGTAGAAAACAAGGAGGAAAATCTAAAAACCTAATTTTCATAAATAACGCTAAAATTAAATAAAAAGAAAATTACATATGATTTTAAATGAATTATTGCAGAACAATGCAGTCACGTCAGAGACCGTTTTGAGCCCCGCAACAGAAGGTCCTATGGACTTCAAGCTCACACAGTGTTCATTTAACTCAGAGATAGTATAACATTCGTACACTCTCAGAGTTACAAAAGGATAAATTAACAGCTGCTTGCGTTCACAAACCAAGCCTTAACAACCTCGTAGGATCATTGCTCTGAGACGGTCCCAGTAGGACAGAAATGGGAATGATGTGAAAGAGATCTATCTCTATTTCCACATCACTACACTACTCTTCCTCCCAGTTAGCATGAGATAGATCCTCTCTCCAAACCATGTGTTTTTGTGCCAGTAGAAGGCCTTAGCACATAAATAAAACACAACCTTTGTTCAGACGTTCAACCTTCACACTCACACAGTTCTTTGAGTTCCTCGTTTGGTTTCAGTAAGAAACCACACAGTTTATTTCATCCCCCAGGTCTTCCTCAAAGCGTCTCATGGATTGGCTAGCACCGCGCACAATCAGGTCGGTGGCAGCCGCCTCCATCTCATCCAGGGTCAGGTGACAGGCCTCGGCGATCTCCCGCTTGGCAAAGTTCACAAACTTTGGGTCTCTGGCGTAAACACTCAGCCCCTCTGATATTAGGATCTGAATGGAGGAGGATGAGACATGAGACATGCTTTTAATACAATACATACATTTTGATTTCTCACAGTCACACACATGTCGGGCAGAGAAAGAATGTTAAAGCTGCAATCAGTAGGTTTCATATATCTTAACCAGGATTTGAACCTGCAAGACAGAATCCCTGCTTGACCAGGGAGATATTGGGCTTATGAGCTACAGGAGCCGATCTACAACTTGCAGATCTGGTCTTTTTGACAAATGTTCGCGCCCAGAATACGGACGCTTAAAGAAATACATGTTCACATCTCACTCACCGACTCCACCAGACTGTCAGCGCTGCCTTTGTCCACAAAGCCCTGGCTGACAGGAGGCATCCTCATGCTGCTGTAGGTTCGGCCCTGACCGCCGGGGTACCAGCCCCCTGGCCGAGTGGCCCCCGCAGGCATGCTAGCAGAGCCGTCGCCCCACAGGGTCTGCTGGGCGCCGGTAGTCTCATCCACCAGTATCATGGGGGTGTAGATGAGCTTCCCTCTGTGTGCCGACGGGTTGCCGATGCCTCCTCCTACGTTTCGTGGAGTGGCTCTGGATGATCCCGCCGTGTTGGCCCACGAGATGGATGACAAAGCAGAGGACACACTGCTGCGTCTGGAGTCCAAGCTGTGCTGGGTCTGATGATGACACAAATACGGTAGCAATACAAACCATGGTGACAAGGGCTGTACATATACATTATTCTCTTATTCTATTGATTACTTTTTCGTTTCATCGAATGATCTTGCAGTGTGAACCTTTTCAATGAATTGATGTGAAAAAATTGTTAATTGATCATTTGTGTAATAATCCATTAGTTTACCAATTTAAGCCCTATATATTTTGTTGTAAAACGGTGTTGTACAAAAATTGCGAGCATGTAGATATTCAATTTTTTATAAGAAAGAAAGAAAGAAAGACTGATTGATCGATATGTCGAGCATCACTGCCAGAGATCTAGACTGAAAGTGTCCCACTCAATTGGAAGAGACATGTTTGCCACATCTCTGAAAATTTGACAGTTGTATTATTAGTAGTTGCAAGTTTCAAATCCCACCATAGACTGTATTTCAATAAGAGATCCTATGCTACCTAGGTGAACTATGCATAGTTGTGTGTGTGTGTGTGTGTGTGTGTGTGTGTGTGTGTGTGTGTGTGTGTGTGTGTGTGTGTGTGTGTGTGTGTGTTTTAAACCTGTAGTGCGGGTGTCCCCCGGTACTGGGGGACTGGCGTAGGGACATCGAGGCTGCTCTGCTGCCTCAAACACTGGAGGTTAAATGACGGCCTTCGACCTAAAAAGAATCACACAGGTTTCATTATGAAAACCAAAACCTCTATCATGCTTCACTGCATTTTGCAACAAGTCTTACCTAAAGGAATGTTAGGAAGCATGCGTCTCCGGATAAAACCAGAGTCACCGATTTCACTTCCGTTGTAACCGCTTCCATTGTAGCTGTTTCCGTTGTAGCTGTTTCCATTGTAGCTGTTTCCGTTGTAGCCATTTCCGTTGCCGTTGATAGACATGCTGCCGTTCAAGCTGTAGTCGTCACTGTATGCGCTCCCGTTGTATCCGTTTGCAGCGTAGGAGGACACACTTCCTCCGTTCATGTCGGTGCCGTTATAAGCTGTGCCGTTATAAGCTGTGCCGTTGGAAGCTGTGCCGTTATAAGCTGTGCCGTTATAAACTGTGCCGTTGGAAGCTGTGCCGTTGGAAGCTGTGCCGTTGTAAGCTGTGCCGTTATAACCGTTTCCACTGACGCTCTCCACAGCGACAGGCGGAACAGATGAAACTTCTGCATATCTAGGAAGTCCAACAAGACAAGCCTTTTAGCTAACCAGAAAATTATGATTACAATGGCATTTTGGATTTATAAATCATACTTATGGCAAACGAGCGACCAATTGTTGTAGAAATTCTGTCTGTCTGCAGCGCGCACACGCACACGCACACGCACACACACACACACACACACACACACACACACACACACACACACACACACACACACACACACACACACACACACACACACACACACACACACACACACACACCTCTTGTTTCTCACCTGTTGTCTGTCTGCACTGTGCTGGTGACGTCCACTTGACTGTAGTAATACTGCTGCGTTGTAGCAGACACAGGTGCAGTTTCCTGCACCTGTGTCATTGCAGCGTATACAGGTGTAGCCGGTGTGAACACAACTTCTACAACTGGAGCCGGTTCAACAACTGGAGCCGGTTCAACAACTGGAGCCGGAACTGGAGCCGGTTCAACAATTGGAGCCGGAACTGGAGCCAGTTCAACAACTGGAGCCAGTTCAACAACTGGAGCCAGTTCAACAACTGGAGCCAGTTCAACAACTGGAGCCAGTTCAACAACTGGAGCCAGTTCAACAACTGGAGCCGGTTCAACAACTGGAGCCGGTTCAACAACTGGAGCCGGTTCAACAACTGGAGCCGGTTCAACAACTGGAGCCGGTTCAACAACTGGAGCCAGTTCAACAACTGGAGCCGGTTCCGCAGGAACTTCTGCAGTCACCGCCTCTTCTTGGCCTTCAGCAGCCTCCTCGTCTTGGGGTATAAAGGCTATCATCTCGTTGAGCATGCAATGCATCCTGGGAAACGGGATGCAAAGTTAAGCCAACAGTCTGAGGCTGCGTCCGAATTGCTAGGGTTGTTCCCTACTCCCTATCCCCCATACGGGGATCCAGACTCTAGTGGACTCTATAGTGATGATTTCGGACAATACTCCCTGTATGGGGAGCACCGACTCTGACGTCAATATCGATAGAGGGCGCTGTAGTTCCGCGGGTTCATGTACTTTTTATTTGCATGAAATCCCCATTAGGTTTTTTCAGATCGCCTCATAAAGAACTGTTTGAAAAATAAACAAATCATCCCGGCCGTTTCACTCATTTGGAGATGAAGAATCAACTGACTACAAGAAACCAATCAAAACGCTGCTGCTGAATTTCTGCTAGGAACAGACTGTATCAAATAAGTGACTGCAGGCTGTCACCTCCCTGCAAGGACAGTTTGTAAAGTTATTTTTAAATTCATGAATGAATAAAGAAAAAATAGGTTAATGAAAATATGTTTGCAGGCATTTAGGCCTATATATCTATGATAAAAAGGTTATTTTACTATGATTATTATCAATAAATTAATATTAGGCTATATCCATTATCCAGCAATATGAAAACAGTGCACAACCTTGACAATATATGAAAATATCAGCAGCATGATTGATTAACCACATGAACCCCCGCTAATCCTGGGGCGGGGGGGATAGGCCTACCAAAAATAGCCGATCTATAAGCAACGCGCGACGTCCGTGTTGTGAGCTTGTATACTTTTACTTGGGTACTTTTGGTAAAGAATTACCAAAAGTAGCCGATCTACAAGCTCTGCTCACAATACGGACGTTTGGTGTTAACAGAAACAGCAGTCCAATAAATGACTGCCTACACAATGAAGTTTTAATGCATTTATCATTTGTGATAAAGAATCTCACAAATATATTCTACAGCAAGCAACTGATTCCTCTCCTAACGTCATGCGCTGGGCCTGGGTGATACAATGAATCAGATTAGTAATACTATTGCAAACGAGTAGATTTATTATAAATAAAATAAAACAATTTCAAATAAATGCACAGATCATTTGTCTCGAGATCTGTAGCTTCGAGATCCGCCAGGGAAGAAAAGAGGGGAAAACGAAAGTTTAAAAAGTACATTTGTGTTGATTTCTTTCGCTGGTTCAACTTCTGCCTCTTCTGAGTTGTAGCGCAATGAGCGCATGCATGCAGAAGCAGCGCACGTGCGCAAACGCGTGCATGTGCGCTCAAGAGCGAGCTTGCACAATGCATTATGGGGCAGATTTGCTTCGCTGTGTTTTTGTAGTGACCATCGGATGCTCCCTACAATTCCCGGTGCATTATGGGATACTTCAGTCCACTACGTTAGGGTGCAAAAATGCTCACTACATATTCGGACACTATAACAAAATGGCGGAACCTCAAAGTAGTGCACTATATGGGGCATAGGGAATGATTTCGGACGCAGCCTGAGTTATACGTGTTGTGCACTGAAAATGTCAGATCTATAAGCTCATAACGTGTCACAGACGTGGGTGTTGCATACCAAAAATAGATGTACAAGCTCACAACGCTTTATGCTGCTTGCATGTTGTTTTCTTGTAGACCTGTTATATTAGAACATTTTGGATTCTGTTTTTGATTTATACGTAAATGCGTTATGAGGTTATATATGTCATTGTGCTATTTTCAGTGTGTGACACGATACCGGGCCCCCAGAACCGGGAGTGATGTTTGAAGAAAGCCAAATCTGGTAATGCAAGCTTAGGTGCTTATAGGACACTACTGCAGTGCGCATGCTTCTATATGGCCTGAACTTGCTTTATTGGCACTTATGGGCCAAACCCGTAAGGAGAGTGTACTTATGGGCCAAACCCGTAAGGAGAGTGTACTTATGGGCCAAACCCGTAAGGAGAGTGTACTTATGGGCCAAACCCGTAAGGAGAGTGTACTTATGGGCCAAACCCGTAAGGAGAGTGTACTTATGGGCCAAACCCGTAAGGAGAGTGTACTTATGGGCCAAACCCGTAAGGAGAGTGTACTTCCAGGGGAACATACACTGGGTGAGCAATTTTCATTGAAATGAAAAACAAATCATTAAGCTTACAAATATGTTGCATTAGCAGCATATCAGCTAGCTTGAAAATCAGTTGTTGTTAGCAAGTATACTGTAGTGTGGTGGAGTATACATTATGATGGATTATGTGATGCAAAAATATTAATAAATAATCATGACAGCAAACTCAAAGATCCACATAACAATAATATAGCTGCAAGCAGGAACAACAGGGGCCTACCAATATAAAATATGCCATATTATGCAATATGCAAAATGATATATACAATAAGCGCAATAAGCCATAGCAATAGAATAATGCCATAGCAAATATAATAAACTAGAAAATAAAGGTAAATAAATGCTCATTATCTGAGGCCAAGCGGATACATCTTGTTTTAAAGCTATAATTGAGTACCTTTGTTGTTTCGATTTTCTGTAAAAACAAATACAAATTAAATAAAATGACACTATAAAAACATGTTTACACGATCATCATTAAATCCATTATTCAATTGACAAAATGTTAGAACCTCTGCCTAGGTGGGCTTGGGTTATGTTATCGGCCCATTGGTCTGTTAGCAGGACATGGAAAGGAAAGGAAAGGTACTATGTTTACCCAGGGTAACTGGACTAAGCTCAAGAACTTGTTTACAGCCAGGCCCTGCTCATAGAACATTTCATGGTAGAGGTTCAATGCCTTGTCCAAGGGCACTTCAGCGGTGGTAAATTTAACATGCCGGTCCGGGGATACGAACTAGCGACCTTCCGATATCAAGACCGCTCCGCAAACCGTTCGGCCACCGCTGCCACCGCTGCCTACATCATATTCATGCTCCCAAGTGGACCTTTGTGTTAGTGTAGTGGTTGTCTGTGTGGGGTACGGGGACCCCAGTGGTCCATGGGGGGAGTTCCAGGTGGTCCCAGCTAAATGACTGATAGTTAATAACCGAATGGTCCCTTACTTAGGGCTCTGCAACTCTGTCCCAAATGCAAATTAATTTGGGGATCCTTGACATTAAAAAAGTTTGAGTATCAATCAGCCAGTGGGCCTGGGCCGTGGCTCAACGGTACTGGCACTTTGGCTGGTAGTCCAGTTTGGCAGTGTGCCGCGGGTTCGACTTCCGATCCCGACGGCCTTTACTGCACGTGTCACCCCCCCCCCCCATCTCTCTCCCCGTTTCCTACTGTCTGTCCCTCCATAAAAAAGATAAAATTAAGGCGAAAGCCACAAAAAACATTAAAAAATGTAATAAAATAAATCAGCCAGTGGGTGGACTGATGTGATAAAATAAACAGACCTGCTGGGAGGGACGGGCTCGCACATGACAGGCTGTTCCGTAACGATTCCGATGGCTGACAGCTGAAACTCTGGCCTCTGCTCCACTGGAAGACCTGTCACCTGCAATTATAGTTTTCAATGTTTGCAATTAGTTTTTATTTTAATATTGTTTTGACTTCAGTGGATTTAAGTTTAGTTTACGGCTACGTTTCATTTTTGTTTTTTATTAGTTTTAGAGTTTGTTTTAGTTTATTGTAATATCGGATAATCAGGAAGAGATTCAGAATGCTCAGATCGGCTATTTTTGTTATTTTAAGAGTAATATGCGATAGTCTACTGACAAAGCATATCATATGATTCAAAATGTCTTTAGTTAGTTTTGTAAACGCACAACACAGTTTCAGTCAGTCATCGTTTTAACTAAAATGTAATTTTTTTATTCTAGTTTGAGTTATTTTGTTTTAATTCACTATAATAATTCTGCGCACCTGCATGGTCACCACGCCGTCGTTGACCGGCTGGGTCTCGGCTTCGCTGAAGAAAGCATTGGCCATCTGTTCCAGCGTCTCCGCGGTGGGCAGGGGCGTGCTGGTGGGGCTGGGCATCACCGAGGCGCCCGCCTCCATGAAGAACACCTCGCCGTCTGTTGTTTCTCGGGGAGTTGTGGCCTCCTCGTCCTCCATGTCGAACTCCATCGCCATGCGCATCTCCGGAGCCAGGTCCTGTAGCGTTCGCAGCCCTTGCTGAGGGAATAGATCAGATCATAAACAAACGGGTATTTCCAGGCAGAATGTCTTTGGACGTGTTCACAATGCAACCTGTGGATATTTATAATAAGATAATATATTTCTAATAGTCATTAACAATATCATAATTGTCCTGTTTTTCCGAGAAATAAGGTTAATGAATAATACTGGTTAAAAAAGGGGGACCTTGCCTGCATTATAGATAGATAGATAGATAGATAGATAGATAGATAGATAGATAGATAGATAGATAGATAGATAGATAGATAGATAGATAGATAGATAGATAGATAGATACTTTATTTGTCCTAATGGAAATTTGTTTTGTGCCAAGCAGTCATCAGGATACAAAGAAACAACACATACACAATACATTGACAATACTTCACAGCTCCTCCCAGAGGCAGGAAGAAACAAAAGGCCACCAGTCATAGTCCAATACTAATGGGAACAAACGATCTCCAAGCCCTAGCCTGCAGCGGAGGTACACTGTGTACCATCGCCCCAATGGTAGCATAATATGGTATTGGCTGTGTAAGTTATACTGTCTCAATGGTAGAATAATATGGTATTGGCTGTGTAAGTTATACTGTCTCAGTCTTATAGAAAATTTTGGGTCCTTGACATGAAATGGCTTGAGAACCACCGATACATAGAAACATAGGTTTTTCAGAACAATGTCATGATTTAGAAGACATTTTGTAGAACCCTAAAGGATTAATATTCAACTGAAGGAAGTTACTCTTGCACCAACCAGCAAACCATTCCACTGTTCTTCGATAGCTTATCTCATAATCCTCAATCAAACCAACAATAAGGCGCTCCCTTTTGTTCTCCACCCAATGCAACCTTTTCCCTTATGTTTTCTTTGCTATTCGGTTCGGTTCTGTGAGTTAGGTAGTTTGTGTTCAGTCCTTTGAGTAAGTTAAGCCTTGGTTACCTTTGGTTTCTGCTAATTACAGATCCGAAGTTATTATATTTCTATTTTATATCATATATTATATATTCCTTATACATATTCTCTCCTATGTTAAAACCTGCTTCATTCATTCCCGTAAGGGTGTGTTTTATTTGGTGTATCCAATTCTTGTTTTTGTTAGTTTAGGTATGTACAGTAGGTTAGTAAATTGTATTTAGTTTGTTTCAATTATTTTGGTCAGGTTGATGTTAGGGGGTTCCGTTAGTTGTAGTAAGTTTTCTTGATGTAAACCTGAAGCCTGCATTTTGAAGAAGTTTTCCTCTGCTAAAAACGAAAAAAAAGGAAAACCCATTGTTACTTTCCCCTGCCCTAGACAGGGGGCCGTAACATAATTTAAAATGTAAACACATTTTTCATCTGCTAATTTAAAAATACAGGTGACTGACTGAGTCTGAGTCACTCCGACAGTCGTTTGTGTACAGCGTGAACAATACCGGGGAAATCACGCTCACATGATGTTATGATGATTCAGTCCACACACACACACACACACACCACACACCACACACCACACACCACACACCACACACACACACACCACACACCACACACCACACACCACACACCACACACCCCACACACACACACACACACACACACACACACACACACACACACACACACACACACACACACACACACAATAATTTACCTGGAGAGAAGCTGCCCTATCCTTCTTCTTGCTCTTCCTTTCCCTCTCCTTACGCTTACGGTACTTTTTGAAGTAGTCCTGGATCAGGAAGCTGGCATAGAACTTTCCACAAGTGACCTCATCCCCTGAAGAGAACAAACATTTATATGTAAAATGAAAACCATTGTTTTATTTGTGATATGGATAAAGCTGGCAAATGGGGATTATGTGCTTAGCTACACCAATTCCAACATAAACTTAACCATCTCTAGCCTAAAGCCTAAACACAGACGCTTGTATCCATATACACAAACATAACAATGAAAATGGTAAATGGTGCATTTATATAGCGCCTTTATCCAAGGTCCTTTACATAGATGGCGCATTCACCCATTCACACACACATTCATACACCGATGGCGGAGGAAACCATGCAAGGCACCAACCTGCACATCGGGAGCAACTAGGGGTTCAGCGTTTTGCTCAAGGACACTTCGACACTAACTCTGGGGGAGCCCAGGATCAAACCCAAGTGGCCACTCTACCTCCTGAGCCACTGCCCCCGTGTTTAACGTAATAGCTATAACACTAACAACCTTTTCTCCACTCGGAGAGTGCACAATGCATTGTGGGTATTGTCCTTATATTCCCAACCGTAGAGTATATATTAATAGAGACGCACCCAGAGGAAACCCTGAGGCGAAATGGACATAGTGGCCGAATTTGTCATTGCAGCTCGAGCCTGTTGACTATCATTGCGCACGTTCATGTTATTGGGCCCATGACACGTTAACGAATGTTTCATACGTGAACGCGCGCAAACGGCGCAATGATAGTCAACGACCAGCGCGTTCATGTTATTGGGGTAATCCATCCCAGAATACACTCTGTTCCTATAGGAAGGAGGAGTGAAATCGCCTCATGCGCTTTTGAGCAACTTAATGCAAGTGGATGGGAGGAGGAATCCGGTACCGTCTGTATTAATACATACTCTAAGTTCCCAACCTGTGGGCAGTGGCAGTACTGTGGTTTACCTCTAGGGGGTGGAATGATTTCATCGATGAGCTTTGGCTTTGTGCGCTTCCATAGTTTTTTAATGATCAGCTTCAGCTCCTCGTTCTGCTGATCAATGGGACCTAAAGGGACAGATCAATACACATGATCAAAGGGTTTTATGTTTACAGCACAGCCATTCTATTACAGTGCATAGGATGTGAAATTGCCCTGTGCGCGTGTGTCTAATGTGTAAGAGGCAGAACCTTCTGTCTTAATCTTCAGTGAGGTGCGCACAAGAGCAAATAGAGTGGCACTGAAGGTGACAGTCCCATCAGGGTGCAGAGGTACATTCATGGAAACCAGTCTCTGAGGAGAGAGAGAGAGAGAGAGAGAGAGAGAGGGGGGGGGGGAGAGAGAGAGAGAGAGAGAGAGAGAGAGAGAGAGAGAGAGAGAGAGAGAGAGAGAGAGAGAGAGAGAGAGAGAGAGAGAGGGAGGAGTGAGTGAGTAGGTAGAAGAGGAGGTAGAATAGGAGGCCACTAATTGGATTGTTGACACAAACCAGGGGGGATGGGGTATACATTCTACTGACCACTTGAATTTATCTACCATTCACTTGCTAGCATTAGTCTATGTCATACTGAACACATCATATCATCATACCGTATATACAGTGTGTATAAACTGTATACACAATGTATATGAGCTCTGTGTACCTTGCAGGCCACACGGTGAGGGCACAGCTTTCCAAAACCGAGAGGAGGCTGAATCCTGCGCAGCATGGTCACCACATCAATGTGTTTTATTCGACCTCTGAAAGCAAGAGGCAGATCATGGACTGTACAGCTGTGGGAGGCAGAGACCGTATGGCTCTTCATAATTAATATCTAGTCTAAATGTAATAATAATAATAATAATAATAAGTGCTACATTAAGCAAATGCAAAACATAAAAAATAATAATCATCACACCACTAAAACATGGAAGAATCTGAAACAAAATGTACTGGATCCTGGGAGTTTTTAGTTACCACTGTTACAAAAAGTGTCTTGAGACAACTTGTTGTGATTTGACACTTTAATAAATTTGAATTGAATTGAATCGACACAGACATTGATATGTGATTTTGAAGAAATGAGGGAGAGAGAGAGTGTGTGCACGTGCGTGCGTGCGTGTGTGTGTTTGGTTGCTAAGGTAAATCCTGGTCGATAGGGTCTAACAGACGGTTGGAAAGGCAAAATGCTATGATAAAACAGTGAATAGAGGATGGAAGATATACTGCATGTCTTAAATGGGACATATATTTTGTCGTGCAAAAATTGTTGATCTACAAGCTCTTGTAGATCGGCTATTGGTATAAATTAAAGCATCCACATATCACATGGGGAATAAAAGTATTGCCCCGCAAGAAAATGTTAGGATTGTGAAATTAAAATGTTTTAATAATTTTGTCAGGACTTACAACAATTACAATTACACCTCCTATCAAGCCACCTCCAATCAGGTCACCTCCACCCGTATAAAAGCCCATCCAACCCACAGTTCTCCCTCTGTTCTCACTTTCGTCATGACCTATCGTGGGTCATCATCGTTTCTGTTCATTATTCGTTTCATTGCATTCTTCTTTTCGTTAAAAAATGTTGTTAAACTTGTTTATTTGGTGGTGTGGTTCTTGATTGGGAATTTACTTTGTTTACCTCTGTAAGCCGACAGCAGCCATTACAGTATCCATCTGTTTCAGCTGGGTAACCTGGGTATGGTACTTTTTACCTAATATATTCTTGTAGCATTACAGTTGCAGACTTTGATGACAGGCCTTTGCTGCCTCATAAACATGACGGGGGACATAACAAACTTTATGCAACGGACTGAGGTGTTTTCAAAGATAGCAGACCTACAGGCTCGTAGCGCGCCACTGGGTGGCGCGCTATGAGCTTGTAGATCTGCTATTTTACAATAGCTAAAGCATAACATAATGCTAACATCAAATAGGGTTAAATAAGTCTTACGTGGCCTCAGGGTCGTAGTCCGACCAGACTCGTTTAAACTCATCCAGGTGGTGGGTTCCCAACACAGTCCAATCTCTGGTCAAGTACTCAAAGTTATCCATGATGACAGCAATGAACAAGTTGATGATCTGGAGAGACAAACAGGACTTTCATTTTGCCAGGACTTAATTTGAACTTAATACAATAGCAGATACAATATTTGATATATGTTTTATGACGTGGCTCTGCAAGAGGCTGGCTGGATGCTGTATAAGACAGACAGACAGACAGACAGACAGACAGACAGACAGACAGACAGACAGACAGACAGACAGACAGACAGACAGACAGACAGAGGATTCCTTGTTGTTTAGTAGGATTTCTGTTGTAATAGAAAATGGATTTTCTTCTCACCAGGTAGGCACAGAGCATGAAGAAGCTGATAAAGTAAATGTATGCCAGGTTGCTGCCACAGCTGTACTCTTCTCCAGGCTCTGTGTCGGCCTGGGGGTCACAGCGTTTCCCTGGCAATGCTGCCAGCATGATCTCCTGCCACTGCTCTCCTGTAGCACACCTGGAAGGAAGAGGAAAATGCGACAAAACCATTTTATCATCATGGCAGCCATTTTTCTCTAATGTCACACTTATCAACATCACCTGCCTTCCATTATCATTCGGCCCCGTCACAATCACCACAGTATAAATACACCTGCGAGCTGTCACTTACCTATTCTTACTGCCTACGTGGTCTTGAACAATCACCCCATCCACCCCTACCACCTCCATCTCCTCATTCTCCCCCTTCCCACTCTATTCTCCAACTCTTCCAGAAACCCGGGACAGTATCGGAGCAGAGACGATCGCTCTCTGAGCGACCATCGACGGCATCCGCTCCTGAGACTACAGTCTCACCCAACCTGGGTTCCCCATTCAATAAAAAACGTTAAACTTTGAGCAGAAGGTGTGGTCTCTTACTGTAATATAATGAATGTAGATATATATACGTAGATAGTCAGTGCATTGGTTGGTGGGTCGACTTGTACATTAATGTCACTGCCAGGCAGGGGAACCTGGCCATTTTCTCTATTTGACGAGCATAACAAACCACTTGGAAGTCGGATGACAATTCAACAAGTTATGATGATTGTAATTGTGGTGAGACCTCAGTCAATATTACTGCTACAATCATCATGCATCATCGCTCAGATGAACAGCAGCGGCTAAGGATGTCCCGAATCCGATCACGTTTTTTTTTTTGTATCTGCCGATACAGATGTTTCCCGTTTATGCCATCAGAGTAGAACAGTATCCGAAATCACAGACAATATCCAGTCTAATATCATGATATGAATATAATATTGATATAGGGATGTCCCAATCACGTTTATTTGCCCCCGATCCAATTCGATCATTTAAAAATGACGTGATCGGGACAACCCTAGCAGCGGCCAATGCAGCATCGACATGGGAAGCCCGAGTTTGACGTAAGAGCAAAATTGCCGCCGTTTGAAAACTTGCGGAGGCTCAGGTTCTTGTTCTGCCTTTCACACCTGAAGAGCACCAGGCAAGCCATGAAGAAGGTCTGGAAGTTACAGTTCCTGTTGATGTCGGTGCTTTCGTCTACGGCCACCTTTCCGAACGTCTGCAAGGAGAAAGAACACACCACTTTGAATATGCAAACACAGGTGAGGTCGGTTGACTGTGTCACAGGGAGCTCTCTCCCATCCCTGCAGGACATAAACATGGGTTTCTGTGCTTCTTGATGGCAGAACACAGCACTCTTCTTTACAACAGATCTGGAATGCATCCTTCTAGTTACAGTATGGTCGTGCACTGTAGCACTAGCGTGCTGTTCTACTAGCGGACTCAGAACTCAGACAGATGTACACGGTTCAGTCAAAATGGTTTTTCCCCTGAATGCGCAGTCACCCGTGACCCAGTAAACAAGAAACAAAAATAATTATGAAGGACAAACAACCATCCTAGAAACAGATTTGCAACAAACTAGTATTTCAACTGTATAACTCTGCATGATGCATCACACAAAGTCATATTCATTGCGTACACTGCACAGGATACTCACCTGCATGCCAATCACAGCATAGATGAAAAAGATCATGGCAATCAGCAGGCCGACATAAGGCAAGGCCTAGGAGAAACCAAAATAAATAATGTGGTTAAAATAAGACCTTCAGCTGCCTGTTTAACCGTTTCTCAACAAACAAAGTTTCTAGCAACATATTTGAATGCAGATTGTGGACCCTAGATGTGTCAAAAAGACTACATTTTTTAGGAGCGTTTGACTCATTGCTGGCTGTCTGAATACCAAAAAAACTAAAAAACAGTAATTACAAATTTGACATATTGTTGCTTATAGCAGCTTTAAGTATACAGTATGAAACTAACAATTTCTTCCAGAATACAGTACTGACCTGGAGGGACTTGAGAAAAGTCCAGAGTAGCGTTCGAATGCCCTCCCCTTTGCTGAGCAATTTGACCAATCTCAAGACTCGGAACAAGCGAAAGAATGTGATGGACACTTTGCCGCTTTCTTTACCTCCACCCTGGGTAGAAAAACAATAGTTCACAACTCATGTGGGAGCCATGGAGTTTAAACAGGCCGGCCTCCTGCCAGTAGCAATGGCAATCATATGTTTGAGCTATAGGTTATAAGCGGTGTAGTGGCTATTTGTCAACAACAATAAAGTTCAAAAAGCCACTGAGGCACCGGGTATAGTGGATAAATGAGTCGATGTCGAAACGGCTCTTGCAGGTTGGTGATATTTTATTCCATTTCCTTCACAGACAAGTATGGCAAACATGATGGAAATAACTGCTTTGCTAGTTTGCTTTGACCCTGTCACCCTGGTAAAAACCTTCCCAGTGCCAAACTGAAATCTGAATGAGTGCCTGTCTGATGACAGTTAAATAAATTCACCTGTGCACACCCAATTGCCCAATACCTTCAAAATAAAAGCCTTTAACTGGAACACAAATAAACTGAAATAATAATGCATACAATAATTCTACCAAACAAATCCAACAAATGAATGTGAAATACAAAATAGTGAATAGCTCCAACAAGCGGTAAGACACTAGAGGGGGCTATTTGAAAAGAGATGACAGACAGTGAATGATGTGAATCATAGCATGGACTCATTTCTTCCTTTCTTAATCTTTCTTTTACAGTTCTGCTGTTTGGAGGATAATGTTGTGAGATAGCAAATATTATTGTACAGTATATTATGTGCGTGCGTGTGTGCTGTGTCCCTGAGTCTGTGCATGCATGTGTGTGTGTCTCTCTTACCTCAGGATGGGCCCCGCCTCCCTACATCAATAGTCCAAAGATTCCAGAGCAACCAGTGACAGCATGTAAGATGAGGGTTGAAAACAGACTATAGTTAAGATAAAACATGAGCATTTATTTGTAAAACTAAATCTGCGTTAATGTCGACTAAATGTGTACAGTACAAATATAATATATGTATATAAATACATCTACAGTAACCTGTGTGATGACTGCTGTCACCATGACAACTAAAACCACAATGTCACAAACTTACGCTGAGTTCGGAAACTGCAATATCCAACACACTGCCCACCACGATCAAAGCGTCGAACGAATTCCAAGCATCAATGAAGTAGTGCTGTGAATAGATCACCAATCATTAATCTATCATTAGCATAATAACATCCAGCAATTACAAGGTGAAAGGAGTTCTGAAGCCTCAGTGATCATCATAGTACTAACCTCACATTAATGTGGTCAAATAGATCTATGAACGTTTCAGCTCTGGCAGTAGAAACGACTGATACTGTATTATTTTGTTATATTTTTCAGCTCACATGTGCTCGCAGTGCCATCAGTTTGATGATCATCTCCACTGTAAACACGAAGGTGAAGATCAGGTTGAGCGTGTCCATGACGGAGGTGAACATCTTAGACTGTTCATAATGCTGAAGGAACAAACATGAAACGGAACAATGTTAAAGGGGGTGTTAGTGATATTATATTGTAAAGTAACTAAAGTAAGTGTGAAATGCAATATCTAATACAGTGGTTCCCAACCATTTCTGAAAAGTTAACCTTGAACCTGAACCACTTGAAAATTTGGAAAGCGTTCACGTTCATGGCCCACCCATCTGACCACTTTGATGGGTGGGCCACAGGCTTTTTCAGAGCTTCAATCAATTATATAAATCAAACAATCAATAGATTGTGTTCAGGCTCGGATCAATAAACCAACGTAGTGTAATGTTATTAGTATCACTAGGAAAACCCATTTTCTCAAGGATTTAAAGCTACAAGTCAGTGTTTTGCTAATTATTTTGTGGCCGACTTGCAATACCCTCGCAGCCCATCAATGGGCCCAGGCCCACAGGTTGGGAATCACTGATGTAATATATTTACAGTATATTATATGTTATTATTATTATTATATTATTATATGGTATATGTTACCTGCACAGCCAGGGTGAGCGTGTTGCCCAGAATGAGTACAAACATCAGGTATTCAAACTGGCTGGAGTTGATAATCTTCCAGAACTTGAGCTGGGACGGGTTTTTGGGAATATAAATCTTTATAGGCTGAGCTTTCAGCGCGTAGTACACACACTGACGCTGGATTAGGATAGAAGAGAAACAAATAATTGGAGTTGGATTATATGGAGTAATGGAAATCTACAGTACTATTGTTGAAGATGAAGTGCAGCAAGGAATGCCAAAACCTATAACAATAAGGAATGCCAAAACCTATAACAATTTGATAATTGGGTGTGCCAAAGTTTTTAACTCAATACATGAACTTATAATTATGGTGATATTTACTGCCTCTGTAGTGATCAGTTATATATTTTGATTTTGAGGTAAATAAAGAATTAATTTAAATTAAAAAAGTAATTAAAATCACTTTTGGGAGCAAAAAAATAATAATAATATGCAGATACAGTTCTATAACTGACTGTTATTTTATCTTGCACGTGTTGGATATGTGTGCATGGGCCTAAAGCAGTTATAATAAAGAGCCTTTATTTAGAGGACAGAGAGAACACGAAAAACCAACACATTACGCCTTCCTCCTATAGCCTTCCGCCTGTTCTGGACTGTAGAACTTTCTGAGTCAGTATATAGCATCTATTCTATACTGTACCTCAGAGCTGCAATGTAACTATCTATCTGTCAAAACTGTTCCCATCCTTTACACTGAATTTCACTTCAATACAGCAGCTGGTTTATGTCCCCAGAGGTGGAAAAATACACCATAGAAATTCAAGTTTTGTACCAGCGAAGTGAGTTTGTGTGTAAAAAGCACTTCATATTTTAACCAAGCCCACTTGACCGGAGTCCCCAAGGGGGTCTATACTTTCCCCCCGAATTCCCACTATACACCAAATCCCTTCGCCACAATAAATAGTAATAGTAATCTACAAGCTGCATTCTTTTGCTGAATGTTCGATGTTCGATCAACATGAGCCATCACCCATCCTAACTCACAGTTGTGCCCGGATTTTCATGTGCCTGACCATAGAAGTAAAACTTCTCCTTAGTTTTTCTCTTTCTTTAGCTTTTCACAAATAATGACATTTTGATGATGTAAAGAAAACGTCACTGTATAAACATCTTTCAAGATTTAGCCAAAAAAACCCAACTAACTTGATTCTTGTTGAGTTCACAGTTTTTGAACTCCACCTCGCCTTGCTCTCTGAATGTGATGATGACAAAACCCACAAAGATATTCATCATGAAGAAGGCGATGATGATGATGTAGATGATGAAGAATATGGATATTTCCACTCTGTAGTTGTAAATTGGGCCTCGGTCTACGGCGTTGGCATCAACAGCTCTGTAAAGAAGCCTGTATACACACACACAAACAAAATGGTTTTAGTTTTTTATTAGGGCAATTTGGGCTGATACATATCAACTTGGGTGTTCCTTTAGATGAAAACATCGGAGAAGCACTGAGAAACTCACTGTGGCCAGCCTTCAAACGTCGACACGGTGAACAGAGCCAGCATCCCCTGCAGAACGTTGTCAAAGTTGAAGTCATTGTTCTGCCAGAGCCTCTCTCTCACCATGGGATGGTTCATGTCCCCGTCTTTGTAAACCACGTAGGTCCCCCTGAGGTTCAAACACAGACAAAATCAAAGAGAGAAGCACGAGGCTGGCAGGGCACTGTGTCAGGCACCCGGTACTAGTGGCCCCTTACAAGCAAACGGACACTATCGGAGCCAACCCAGGGCAAAGCCAGGAAAGGCAAGAAGCACACCACCTACGTAGCTGACAACACTGTAGAGCTCAGGTGTTATTGGTTAGCCCACACGCATATACAGGGGTTCAACACATTAAGGTTCAATGTTGTAGTTTTTCATCTTCACAAGTACATAAGAATGACACATATTTTTGTTCGGCTTCCTTCAGAGTTCAGTATCAGTAAAAAGAAAAAGAAAGAGAAAAAGAAAGTCTGTAGTTTTATACTAATAGAATAATACAAAATACATCAGCGACATTGTATGTAAAATGTACCTTTAAGCTTGGCATATTAACCATCAGCAGTAGCTGTCGTAGCAGTACCTTCTACAGTTTAGTTTAGGTAGCAACAGTCAAGATATTAAGTTGCAAAAAAGACAGGAGTGTGTGTGTGTGTGTGTGTGTGTGTGTGTGTGTGTGTGTGTGTGTGTGTGTGTGTGTGTGTGTGTGTGTGTGTGTTCTTACACATTGTCACGAGACGGATGTCTCGTGACATCCGTCACGAGACAATGTAGAAGAGAAAGTATAAAGTTAACTTACTTGCACTCAATTGGAGTGTGTTTCGCTTCATCTGTGCAAGAAAAAAATCTTCCCTGTAACATAAAATATCAATGAGTCACCAGACCTGTATCACATAATCATTTTGAGCAGGGTTGAATTTGCTGGGGGAATGTGGGGGGACATGCCACTGCTTTTGATATCCCACGGCCTCTGGTCATTTATTTTGATCTGATAATATAACACTTTAAATGTTTAATTTAAAATTAATGTTAACCATGGCGTCCCTTTGTTTTTCACTTGTAAAAAAAATCATCAAACTCAAAAATGAAGATTAAAAGACCAAAAGTATTGAAGATCACGTCAAATCACAAGATGCTATGAGTGTGTAGATCAGTTGTTTTCGCTATTTGGCGAAGAAAATGTCTCCCCCTCTGTTTTTTTTAACAAGTCCAACCTTGATTATATACTATTATCTGATATCCATATATGTTTAATAAAGTCCAGTCAAACCTTGAAGAGCTGCACACCGATGCAGGCGAACATGAACTGCAGCAGCGACGTGACGACCAGGATGTTACCGATGGTTTTGATTGCCACGAACACACACTGCACCACATTCTGACAACACACAAAGAAACACATGGTTTTACATAAATCCACATTTATGTTCCCTAACACAGTGGTTCTCGAAGTGGGGTCCGGGGATCCCCAGGGGTCCTTGAGGGGGATCCATGGGGTCCCCAGCTTAATTATTGATGATAGTTAGGAAGCAAATGGACCCTTACACTGGTCTGTAACTCTGAGAAGGGGATTTTGAGGGGTCCTTACCATTTAACAGTTTGAGAACCACTGCCATGTTGTCAACCTATGAGACGAGAGAAACAAACTAACAAACTAACAAACAAAGCTTACCTTGAGGCCCTTGGCTCGGTTGATGGCCCTCAGGGGCCTCAGTACTCGCAGCACTCGGAGGATCTTTACCACGGAGATGGCACTTGAGCTGAGAGCAACAATGTGTATCATTCAGAATAATGAAGTCAAATAACGTAAGACCACCAATAAAACTATGAGACGAAAAATAATGTTAAAGTGAAAGCAGAATGTTGTAAGAAATGAAACCGTGAATAAACTCCCTTTATTGAACACTAGAGAGTGCTATCAGCAAAATCGTATCTGCTCTTCATACTTCATCATACAAATGTCAGTATGTCACACAAAAATAGCATGGCATGGCACTGACCTTCTTCAGTCAGTAGACCGAAAGCTTGCTAAATAAATACATTGATTGTGCGCAGATCTGAGTGTGCAGTGTCCCTTTATGGCTCCAGCACCTCACTTACGTTTTTTCAGCGGATGAGCGGTGGTTCTTTTAAAAAAAATTGTCACAATCTGATCTGAGAGCTGAGAGCTCACAACATATCTCATTGTGACGTGTTGTGAGCTTGTAGATGCTGCTGTTTCTGAAACATTTTGAAAGTGAGGGGAAAACCACTCATTTTCAACATTGAACTGTCATTAATATACCTTGGAGATACCTTGGACAAAGACATACTATGTGTACATCTTCGTGATCACTGATCACATGACCTCCAGTTCTAGGCTACACAGAAGGGGGCGACTTTTCTATTATTTCCACACAACAACTCTAAGGTATGTTAATGACATAGTTCAATGTTGAAAATGAGTGGATTTCCCCTTTAACTTTGTCTGTGAATAATGATATTTATTTGACCAATGAGAAGTATTGACGGCTCTGCATTTTAGGCAATCAAGTACGTGTGTAGACTCACAGTCTTAAGAAACAGTGTAGCACTCACAGAAGACATTTTAGCGTATTTAATTTACCGCAGCAGCAGTTGTTGCCAATGTTTTGGCAGGTTACTCACTGGAGGAAGAAGGATGCAAGAGAAACGCTGACGACCAGCAGGTCCAGCAGATTGAAGGCGTTCCTGCAGAAGGCGCCGGAGTGCAGAACCGCTCCATAAACCGTCATCTGTAGGATGAAGAAACAAATTCAATTCAATGATTTATCTAAAACAGTGATTCTCAAAAAAACTTTTATTTTATAGATACCAGATTGGTATGCATTAAGCCACGGACCCCCATAACTCTGTATACATTTTGTACTTTGTACTTTTGTACGTCTTGCAATTAAAGACATGTTGGGTCCATTTGGTTCCTAACTATCAATCATATAGCTGGGGACCCCCTGGAACCCTGATCCCTGGGGGTCAGGACCTTACCTTAACCCATTCTGACCTGAGATCAGATTCTAAAAATGTCTATTACATCCTGACAGTTTCATTATTAAGAACAACTGATCGGTTTCATTTGTTAATTTTGTGTTTACTACTGAATTATACTCAGTATTGACTTCATGTAGCACTGATGGAGTCATGTCCGTATTTTATTAGGGCTGCAACATCCATCAATTATTCTGTCATTATTCAATAAATACATACCGGTAGTTATAATATATGATCATTTCGAAAATTGGGAAAAGGGAGCCGACCAAATATAGAGCCCTGAGGACCCCGGTCAAAGTGTTATGTACAAACGTGTGATCAAACATAACCTTTCATTTTCTAATATGGAACAAAGACAAACATGCATATTTTGATTGGATTAATCTTCTGTTAACTGATTAGGCTATTGGAAGTGTTTCAGCCCTGACTTGGATGAGGTGAGATGCTGCTGACCTTCAGTACGATCTCCACTGTAAACACTGAGGTGAACACATAGTCAGCATAACCCAGCACCTGAGGACAACACACAGGAACATCATCTCATATGGTATTCACATAATCAAGTCAAGCTGTCAAATTATGTCAAATGAAGCCCTCGTCCGATTTTGTTTTCCAGTTGAGGTTAAAAACTAAAAACATGGCAGGCGCCACAAGGCTTCTGTGGAGCGGTGCCCTATAGCAGTGGTTCCCAAACGTTTTCATGTCAAGGACCCCCAAATTGACACTAATTATCCCGTGGACCCCAATTTGAAAAGATGTGCCAGGGACCCCCATAAGAGAAGATTTGTATGGCTCTAGCAGTGATTCTCAACCCGATTAATTTCAAGGACCCCCCAGGTTGACATGCATCAGGCTACGGACCCCCATTTAATGGCATTTATATCTCTGTGACCCCAGATTTATATTGTAAAAGCAATGTTTGTACACTCTGAGTTACAGACCCATAAGGGTCCATTTGGTTTCAAACTATCATTTAGCTGGGGACCCCCTGGAACTCCCTCGAGGACGCCTGGGGGTCCCCGGACCCCACTTTGGCCCAATAGGCCAGGTGTAGGCAATCAATGCTGCAGGCTGCAGCTAATCAAATGAGTAATGGATGTGTTTAAGTGTGTGACACACTGTTAGTGTTGACATTACTACTGTCTATGCTTGCACATTGGCACATCCATAGCTCTGGACACAGCTATATAACACACCCATTATTGATTTGATTAGCTGTAGCAGCGGTTGCTCACTAGCCATGTTGTCATGTCATGTTTTTTACTTTAGTTGCAACATACTCTAACTGATCTACATTAACAACGTATTGTAAGCAACACATACGATGAAGTATGAGGCTTAAGTACTGTATGAGCAGGCTGAGATGAAGTACTGAACGCAAAGAGAACAACTTGGATACGATGGAGATGATTCTTACAATGTTCCTGAAGGAGTGAGATTTGATGGGATCCTCGGCGGCCAAAGAGACACTGCTGCAGATGATGAAGATGAGAATTAAGTTGGTGAAGTAGGGGTGATGGATGAGGTTGTGACACGCCACTCGCAGACTGTCGAAAGACAAGCAGAAAGATCAGCATACAATCTATTACCTATTACGAAACAATCAATAATTTCACTCAACCTCGGGTAGAAGTATAAATTAATGGCCTAATTCTTTACTTAGACATTATGACAGTGTCATGCAGAAGTAGCAAAAATAGCCTATATACAAGCTCACAATACATCGCGATGAGCTTGTAGATCGGATCTGGTTTCACCATCACCCTCACAATAGAATGATAGCTTAAATAAATATACATTCAGAATTTGCAATTACCAGTTTTTCTTCCCAAGAAGGAAGAATGAACTTCCATCAGGAATGGGGTCAATTTTCTCCTTGGGTGCTGAGAAATCAGGTTTCATTGGAGCGATCCCTACATAAAAAAGGACCAACAGTTTAGATATAATAGCAATAAAAAGTATGTGAAACATTATTATAACTATTATATTGTGGGAAGGAGGATGACTAAGTTAAGCAGTCACACCTGTCCTGAGTCAAACTAGAACTAGTGGAGAGATCGCCTCTCCTGTGTATAATAATAATAATTATTATTAAATAATAATAATATTATTGTACACAGGAGAGGCGATCTCTCCACTGTCCGGACACTCTGAGTGTTTGTGGAGATGACAGTTTTTCCTGTTGTGCCTTGATCAAGTCCATGCACAACAGGTGCGCAGCCACACCCAGCTCTGAGTACAGTTCTAGTTTGACTCAGGCCAGGTGTGACTGCTTAACTTAGTCATCCTCCTTCCCACATATTATATAAATTATAATTATATCAATATTTAGAGAGGAGGTATAGCTGTTATAGAGAGATACTCTTTGTATCTTTGGATCACAGCCGTGCTGATATACAATATAACAGCAGAACCTCAATGTGGAGAGGGAGGAGAAGATGGCAGCCTCCACGCATCCTGTTCTGCAAGTAACAACAAATGGTGCAGGACCAGTTTGTATAACGAATGTCGCCAGACTCGCCACCCAATTACCCAGCTGGAAGACCGAGACGTAAGAGGACTCAAGTCCCGCCACCCTTACAACAAGGTGGCACAAGAGATGCTCCGCTCCATCCCGGAGGACTTGTCCACAAGTGCATGGCTGGCGGCATCCTGGAAGAAGGAGTGGGAGTCTGCTGCTCCCTCCCATATCCATCGCTACATCTGGGACCAGGGTGTTGGCGTTGAAGGAGAGGACCTACCACGCCAGCAATGGACCCTACTGAACCGGAGTCGGCCGCTTCAAATCAGCTGCTTCAAATCAGACAGTTTCACAGACAGTGCAACATGCGAGTGCAGCAAGCCTGAGCAGTCTGCCGAACACATACTTAACACCTGCCCCCTGTACAGACCAGCTTCTGAGGCCGGCCTATTCCAATTTGGACCAGAAACAAGGGCGTGGCTACACGATACAGAGTTGGACATTTGAGGATGATACACGAAAGATGAAGACGAAGAATGTGGGACAACAGTTTATCAGTCTGGCTCGAGCGAGTGTGTGAATAACAGGCTAAATGTTTAGGCATCTAACTAGCGGAGTAATATCTCTAGACAGATTCAGATCTCTGTGAATGATTCAAATTCCTTTTTTAGGGATGGGTTCCCTGATTGCTAGCCCTTGCTAGTGTAATACGTTGACAGGAAACGTTTCCAGTGGTGTTATACTGTGTACCAGCACTCATGAAATTCCTGCAACTAAGACTGATGAAGATGAAATGTGGTTACTTAGTTACCACAGTGGCCACATTTCATCTTGTGTTTTAAATGAATGCCCTATGTACTTAATCATTCTGTACGACTGTTGCAAAAAGTGGCCGATTGAGATCACACTCACCCTCCAGTCCCTCAATGGCCCCCATCATCTCATTTTCCTGCCAGTCATCTTCTTCGTTCTGCACACAGGAAACACAGAGAGGACAATATGCTGTAAAATCCAATAGAACCAAATGGGCCCATTTGGTTCCATTTGGTAGACTCATAAGGGTCCATTTAGCTCCAGAGTTCCAGACCTGTAAGGGTCCATTTGGACCACTGGTGGTCCCTGTGCCAGAAATTGAGAACCAGTGATGTAGATAACAATGCTTGTGAAAGGTTATTAAACATAGAACATCAAAAGAACAAACGCACCCACAAGTTGAATATCTCTCTCTCTTTTATTTCTTTTAATTTTTTAATTTTTTTTCTTTAAGAAAAAGAAAACTGAAGAGACGTTCAACAAAGTGCTTGTTCTTTGATGTTCTATATTACTAGGAATCTGCACCCGACAGAGGTCAATGACATCCTTTTTTAGATGAGCACGCCAAGCCTTAGTTTGAAGTTACTAAACATCCCATACCTCTTCGCCTTCACCCTCCTTCTCTTCATCTTCATCCCACTCCTCTTCCTCATCCTTCTTCTCTCTGCGAAGACAAGCGCAGGGTAGAGCAGATTTGTTGTATTGTAAAGAAAGCTAATATATTCGTCTTTGCTCTTATATGACATTGTACAATAACAGGATGGATCTTAGTTCATCGTCACTTCACTTACTCCACTTTCTTCTTTGATCCTCCGCCTGCTAAGTTATCCACAGCAATGGCCAAGAAGACGTTAAGCAGGATGTCTGAACACCACGTTAAGGAAGGAACTGCACTACTTAAGAACAGGTGGACAACAGCGGCCATGCTTTTAGTAACAATTGAACATAATAGAAAGGAATACCAGCACTCACTTTGATCCAGTTAGGATTTCTTGTTAAATACAGGTTCACCCCTAGCAGCAGAACATATGGACTTTTCGGCCCACAGGCCTTCCTCAGCGTGAAACACATTGAGGCGAACCGTGCACCCGATACGTACTGTGAACTACTTGCCTGAGTGCTTGCTTCTCTCTATTTTAATGTAACGAGACCGGTGCCCGGCTGTAGAGCACCGAGTCAGTAACGATGGAAGTTGGAGATCCATGCCCCACCCGGCTATACAATACCCGTTATACCTGTGTCAGAGTATCCGTTCCACCCATCTGTCTGTGTCCCTTTTATGCCCATATATGGAGATTTCTGTATCTGTCTCTCTGTGTCCTTTTATTCCTATACCTGTATATGGAGTTATGTATCAGGCATGTCCAAATATAAAGTGAATCATGTGGATCTCAGACTTCATGTGGCCAGCCTGTGACACCAGTCGCTTATGACATATCTATCTATGATGTATCTGGTTTCAGCCCAATCAGAGCCCCATTGACTTCCATTATGAAATTAAAGTCAAATATTTCCAAAAGTAAAAAAAACAGTGAAAAATAAATTAGTGTACTTCTGTTTAGAGTTGTCCCGATCCGATCATGTGATCGGAACACGTCATTTTCAAATGATCGGAATCGGATCAGGAGCAAAGAAACGTGATAGGCACTTCCCTAGTATCAATATTATATCCATATCCTGATATTAGACTGGCTATTGTTTGTGTTTTTTGATATTGTACTATTGTGATATGGCATAAACGTGAAAAATCGGTATCGGCAGATACTCAAAATCAAATTATCCGAATCGTATTGGGAGCAAAAACATGTGATGGGGACCTCCCTACTTCTGTGGTCTACTGGCAGGGCGCACAAGAAATTCCTTCTGAGCGGTCTAGCGGTTTGTGCAATTAGACCCATACAGACAGACCTACTTGATGTTCAGCAATAAGAAACTCACCAAAACACTGACGGTACTTTGATATGTCACTGACCAGAGGAAGGATACAGTTACCAACGACGAAGAGGATGACAAAGTACATAGACACAACCATGTTAGGAAAGATTGGCCCTCCATACGCCATGATACCATCATACATCACCGCATTCCAATCCTCTCCTGTCAGGATCTGGACAGACAGACAGACAGACAGACAGACAGACAGACAGACAGACAGACAGACAGACAGACTTATATAAATAAATAATACATACAGTAATACAGTAATGAATGGTACTATTAACATGGTGAGTGCAACTCACCTGGAAGCAGGTGAGCAGAGCCTGAGGGAAGGAATCAAACGTGCTCCTCTTCATCTGAGTGTCATCAAAGTTGAATTTGCCTCCAAACAGCTGCATGCCCAGCAGGGCGAAGATGATGAGAAACAGGAAGAGCAGCAGCAGCAGTGAAAGGATGGCCTTCATAGAGTTCAGCAGGGAGTTGACCAGGTCAGACAAGGCCGCCCAGTGCCTGCAAAATGACAGGGAGTTTGAGTGGTTGCTATGAGAACTGTGTAGGAGTTCTGGCTCAAACTTGATGAGGCAAGAGAGGAGAGGTCTTGTTTTGGAGGTTAGAGAGATCCATGTACATCCTAGTCATCCAGGTGCTGTAAAAAACGGCAGATCAACAATAGAAAATAATAAAGTCTGCACATTGGTTCTGACTGAGCTAGAGGAGCTAAAGGCTCATACATAGTCTGGATTTTCGGTGGTTAAGTGACCACCGAACTACAACATGACGTCACGAGCCGTGGTGAAGAGCAAACCACCGCTACCGCTCCAGCCCTTCTCTCTGTTTTTACTCACCACCGCTCAACGTTATTTCGCGGTGGTCGTGGTGGTCGCGGTGGTCAGCTCACCACCGAAAATCCAGACTATGAATAGGCCTTTAGTGTGCGGAAGTTCTTGTTAGGGATGTCCGATATTTCCTTTTTTTTGGCCGATATCCGATATACAGATACTGATATTGTTCAACTCCTAATTTCTGATACTGATATCAATCGATATACAGTTTGTGGGCTTTTTCACCAAAAGTCAACTAATTGTCAGGTAACAACATCACATAGATGTTGGCCTATTTGACAGTGCAGAATCATTAACAAACATCAACGAGCGCCAGCGGACAGAGACGCACACACACCTGCCCTCTGCTGTGCTCTAATTTGTCATCAGTGACTGAAGTCTGTCTCATTTCTCTCCAAAAGCCCTTGAATATATGGAATATGATTAAGGATTACTGTGATTATGGTAGGCACACATTTCATATCACACACACACACACACACACACACACACACACACACACACACACACACACACACACACACACACACACACACACACACACACACACACACACACACACACACACACACACACAATAATATAATTACTCCTGTAACTTATTAAAAACAAACAAACAGACATTGTGAGGGTGATAATATCGGCCCTAGTTCTTGTTTTGGAGGTTACCGTGTCATCTTGAATATCCTGAGCAGACGGATGCAACGCAGCACAGAGATGCCGATGGGCGGGATGAACTGCATCTCCACCAGCATTGTCTCCAGGATGCCGCCGCACACCACGAAACAGTCGAAGCGGTTGAACAGAGCCATGAAGTAGATCTGCAGGCCGAACGCGTACATCTTCATAGACATCTCCAGTGTGAAGAGCAGCAACAGGATCTTGTTGGCTCGCTCTGACGGACAGAGAATGACATGCATGGGGAGTCAGTGGGACATTGTTTATCCACTTTTTAAAGGTTTATTTGTGAATTTAATCGTACTTCTCTTTTTGCACGTACATGTATCCTCCGCATTTAACCCATCCTAAGTAAGCAGTGGACAAGTGCCCTTAACACATGCAGCACGCTTTCAACCTGGCATCCTCTTTGGTCGTTATAGGCAAATATTATATTATGTAGGCAACAATTATTTCCTTTTTTCTCACAGAAACAATTTTTGATCATACAATATGTCTTAACCCTCCACATCAAGGCCACGCCCACTTATCAGAGAAAGCGTTTTCTGACAAAGACACACTAACACACCAGGGGAGTTGTACTGTGTGTGTGTGTGTGTGTGTGTGTGTGTGTGTGTGTGTGTGTGTGTCACACACAATTGTTTGTCATGAGTACATCCACAAAGAACCGCTTCAGCACGATTAAAGGCATTAACCTGTATGAATGAGGCATCAACTATTGCTGATAGTCTGCAAAATTCTCGCGGCAAGTAAGAGGAAATGTGTACCATCCTTACCTTGCATCTCTGTGAGCCACTTGGGTTGTCCGTAGTGTTCTGAGGCGCTGGCTACAGTGTTGAGGAACACCAGCAGAAGAACCAGCCAGTAGAAGTTATTGGTCTTGACGGCAACGCGACAGTTTTTCCTAAAGGCGTGATTCAGCTGACACAACTGGTCACTGATGTCAGAGAAAGAGAAATGATTGGTGAATAGCTTTTATTTGGGGCATGTTTTATTCAGAAGTTATTCTCTCATTATTATAAAGTAGTCATAGATGTTATTATACTTACCAGAAACTATTGGCCAGCATCTTAGCCCTAAAGAGAAGAAGAGGAAATGAGAATGATGAAATTAAACCATCGACAAACTAAACCACACACCTATAATGTAAAGCAAAAACCTGGACATTTTTCCGTTCTCTTACACGAGTGAAGCACAGAATCCGCTGTCATCTTCCAGATACGCAATATCATCGTCAGAGTCCGATTCTGTTAAACAACATAGAAGAGTCATGAATAGCACACTCCTCAGTGTTCTTTTATCTGTGAGACACTTGTGGATTTAGGTACTTTTTGTGTTCAGTGTTAACATATTAAACCTAGGAAAGCATCTGTGTCATTTTAAAGCTATATATACTTTGGCAATTCAAAAGTCGTGCAAATCTTTGAATATAATATACTGTGTATATATTTTTATAGCAAATCTTTGCTTCCGGGGGTCCCTGGAACGAAATATTTTGAGATGGGGCTCGGCGGCCAAATACATATAATTTTGGAGGTCCTTGTCTCCTTGACATGAAAAGGTTTGAGCACCACTGATTAGAACAACATACGTTTATCAGAAAACTGTTAGGATTTAAAGGCATTTGTATAGAATCGGCCTTAGGTCTGAGTCTTAATGTGTTAATTTCCCTGTGTGGAGGCACCACAGAAGCAGTGAGAGTGGTCTTACCTGGTCCTCCATCCTCACTGTGTTTGTACCAGCCAAACTTCTTCATCATCTTCTTCTTGGCGATGGCAGCACCTTCGGAGAAGAAGAGGATTACATCACCATAAGATTATATCACCCTGATGACAGTTCGAAAACGATTACAAATGTTTGTCGACTACCTTTTTTCACTGACGAAAATTGAAAACTAAGCTATGATGACAAAAACTAAACAATATAAATATAAATATAAATAATTTAAATATTAGGGAGGGAATTTAGAATTTCATTCAAAAGTATATACACAAGCTGGAATTCTGTATTGCAAGTTTAAAATCTTCTGAATGGCGAATCTTTGAATCTTTGATAGTGAATCTTTGATCTGAACCCAGCGTGCATGTGTGTGTGTGTGTGTGTGTGTGTGTGTGTGTGTGTGTGTGTGTGTGTGTGTGTGTGTGTGTGTGTGTGTGTGTGTGCATGTGCATATGTAGGAGTGCGTGAGTCATGGTGTTGTACTGACGTTTGTTGCCCTCTTCATCGACAATCTCTGCCTCGATGAGCCAGTCCATGTAGCCGATCATGTCTTCCTCCATCTGCCTGCTCTCCTGAGCCTGCTGAAGTTCACCACGTGCTACAGCCTTCTCTCTTTCCTTGGAGAACTCACTGCACACATACACACACGCACATGCATGCATGCACGCACACATACACTCATACAAACACACACACACACACACACAATCATACAAACACAAATATGAGCAGACAGTCTGTGGTCTCTCTCTCACACAATGGAGAGAGGGTATACTGAACTACAATACTGTAAAGATGCCAGTGCATCTACAGTAGTATGCTTTATTGGGTCGTCCACTCACAGTTAACAGTCTTTGTATTGAGTTGTGCTTGAATTGTACTGTAAACTGTTAATAAATATTTCAATCAATCAATCAATCAATCAATCAATCCGGTGTGCGGTCTGTTTCAAATAAATGTATTGACGTTGTCAATCAGTAGATGACCTACCCTGTCTCAGTGGAACGGAGAACACCTCCAACCACTGAAGATGTGCAAATGATATTGTATCATCATACTCTATGATACAGAGTATTAAAGTCATCATTTATTATATAAGTCCTGGATTGTATCTTTAACACCGATCACCTTCTCATTGCTTACCCGCTCAACACACCCAATACAAGGTTGATAATGAAAAATGATCCAAAGATGACCAGGGAGACAAAGTAAATCCAGGGAATCTCAAAGCCAATGGCATCGTTCATCTGTTGAGAGAGAGAGGAGAGCGGACGAGAGAGAGAGAGAGAGAGAGAGAGAGAGAGAGAGAGAGAGAGAGAGAGAGAGAGCAGATTAGTGACGATGAGGAGAAAGAGACAGTGTACATGTGTGGCACCTTTTCCACCGGCGTTGAACCGGTTCAGTTCTTTTTTTCCCGCCTAATATTGAACCAGCTCAGAGTGTTTCCACTGGAAATGAATTGGTTCAGAACCCTAAAAGTTGGTTCGGAACTGGAACCAAAAATGGCTGCCAGTTCTGTGAAAGAACCAAGGTTCCAACAATCTAGAACGGAACCAGTTCTAGAACCAAAGTTATTTTGGTGGAAAAGGGGCCAGTGAGGATAAGGAAGCACTCAGGAACATGACTCTGTACCCAGTAGAGGACGTCCGTCCAGCCCTCCATGGTGATGCACTGGAAAACTGTCAACATGGCGAAGAAGATATTGTCGAAGTTGGTGATGCCTCCATTAGGCCCCTCCCACCTGCCCCTGCACTCTGTGCTGTTCATGTCGCATAAGCGGCCGTTGCCGGCGAATGCACACGGTGTCGCATCGTCATCCACCATCAGCTCTACAACAACGAAACGCAAAGGACAGAAGATCAGGTTTTGCGTCCAATCAGAAATTGGAGAGTTTCAGAGTAGACACTAATCTCTCACTACAAAGTTTATCATTCAGTGTCTGTAAGTTATGATGTTTAGAAAGGTCTGAGCATTAGAAGCCTGGGTGCCTGGACCGCTAGGCTGGCCCGGGACAAAAACGCTAAATGTGAAAAAAGGAAATGTTATTCCAGGTTGTACTGCCCTAGGCTGTAATGGTCATGGATGTGTAGACTGCTGTGAAATACAAACACACTGTGTTAAGATTAATTAGAGGTGAGAGGTGCTAGTTGTGGGAAGAAAAAAGTAAAATTAAACCTTCTACTATAGGATTAACATACACATGAAAGGACCCGGAGTGTGCGGTCCTTTCCTATGCATCCTGGGAGTTTCATTCTTTGTGTGTTCAAACTGAGTTTGAAGAGCAGAGACCTGTGCCTGAGTAGTAGCAGGTCTTGTGCATCCTGCCGATGAAGAGCTCCAGGCCGATGATGGCGTAGATGATGATGACGAACATCACCAGCATACCGATGTGCAGCAGAGGAACCATGGCTTTCATGATGGAGTTCAACACAATCTGCAGACCTGGAGCCACATGCAGTTTCCATTAGCCCACATAAGTAGTACTGTACATGCTAACATGTAGGGCTGCAATTATCGACAGTTTTCTTGTTTTTTATATTTTCCAAATTTTTTATACATCAATGAATCAACGCAAAATAATTCTAATAGCTTTAGTCACCTGAATCGAACAGAGCCAGCCCTGTTTTATCTTCGTCGACCAAACAATGTTATGTAAAATAGCCAAAAGAATTGCTGAACTACAAGGTAAAAACGCGGTGACGCGCTCTGAGCTTGCAGATCGGCAATTTTTGCAATTTGTGAAAATTGATTATTGTACGATTAAATCAATTAGCTTGTTTAACTGTTGCACCCCTGCACGCACGCACGCATGCACGCACACACGCACACACACACACACACACACACACACACACACACACACACACACACACACACACACACATGTACACACACACACACACACACACACACACACACACACACACACACACACACACACGCATGCACGCAAGCACATATGGTACACATTGTGAACTTACTTGGTACTCCAGAGACCAGTCGGAGTGGTCTCAACACTCTGAAGGCTCTGAGAGCTTTGACGTCCAAACCTCCAGGTTTTCCTGCAGCGTGGTGAGCCTCCCCTGGTACATGATCTGTCATCCCTTCTGCTATCACACTGAACAACCTGCAGACGCACACGCACACACACACACACGCACACGCACACACACACACACACACACACACACACACACACACACACACACACACACACACACACACACACACACACACACACACTGAACTACCCTACCTGTACACACACAAATAACAACTCTACAACTCTAACATTATATCTGTTCAAAACCTCCTGTGGTATCTTTTAAAATCAGGCTTGAGACTATTCTCTCAGACAATTGTTTAGTTTGTGTGTGTGCACATGTAAATGTACAGTATAATATAGTATATCTGAAAGTATTTACGTAAAGTAGTTATTTCTGAAAGTATTTATATTGAAAACCCTTCAGTGCAATGCTCCAGGGGCAGGGAATAACTAACAGGGAATGCAATGCTGCAGAACAGATCCGTTATACCGCCCTAAACAATTGTGTGTTGAAGTGCACACATATCTGAGTCAGAGAACTGAGATAACACTACTAGATATTGTACTGTAGCTGTAAAAGAAAAAATATATATACCCAACAATGACGATGACGAAATCGAGCAGATTCCATCCACTGCGTATGTAGGCACTGGGATGCATGACCAGACCATAGGCCAGAATCTTTGTGAAGGTCTCAATGGTGAAGATGACCAGGAACACATACTCCACTTGTTCCTATATACACACAACATGGGCGCAGAGCGAAGACAGAATTGAAAACATGTAGTTGCACCATATCATCACTGCTGGGCTTCTCTTCATTGGTTAGATGTACATTTTAATTTAAAGTTATTTGAATATGTTATTAGGCGTTGTATGGACAAGGTTCTGAATATATTAAGACACAGTTCCTTTATTAGGGCCTCAGATCAGGGCTATTGAAAATCCCACATATACTATGTAACAACCATAACAGAATGTTCTATATCTAACTAACATAAAAGCATGTTCTAAAAGTATGGAATAACCATAGAGATTAAACCATATTCTATGTGTATCGGAGTTTATTTAATTTTTTTCTGTTTAAGTCCCTGTTTTAGCTTTTTCTAAGTTTGATTTACTCTGTATAGGCAGACATTGTAAGCATTTCCAACCACACAGAAATGACCAGTATTAGCTGCACAGTGCTGATCTCTGTGGCTTTGTGACCTCTTGACCCACTGCCTGGTTAACACAGTTTAAGCCGGTCACCAGATCCCTTTCTATCAACCTTTGTCCTAATACTAATCACTGCCACCACTGTCAATAGTTCTTTAGCACAAGTTGGCACAGACACGCACAGCATGGACAAAGCTCATGAGGAGTGCATCCATAAGGAATTGCATACTCAATATTTAGACACCTGATTTGTTTCCGGTCAGTTTATGAAAGTAGATAAATGAGGCATGTTGCATACGGCTATATGAAATCAATAACAAAAATGATGAGGTTTAAAACTTTCCTTTTTGCTTACAGAGCTGACTCTGGCTTGCCTGGGACTAGCCATATGCGGCTATGGCTTAGAAACTGCTGTGGATCTTCCCATGACTCTTCTATGGATGTAAACCCCCTGTAACCACCAATCCACCATGGACTATTATAACTGATTATTATAGTACGGTCTACTGGTCTAGGCCTATTGTTGTTGTTGCATCTCTGTGACCCCCCCTCCCCCCCCCCCCACCTCTCTCTCGTGGTTAAATAAACCTGACTACCTTGACAAGTGGGGTGTGAATTATGTTAGACTTCAGAGTCCAATCCAATAAAGGGATCCGCTCCTTAAGCAATGGAGGGACTCATCCCACAATGCATCTAGGGGTGGGGGTGCAGTAAAATGACCGCTCAAGGTTAATCGATTTTAGTGAGTCAAATATAATAATACTTGAATGGTTTATGGTTTACTTTGGTATATGGTGAAGAGAAGGAAGTCACAGGTTTGCTCCAATGGTGTTTTATTTTATTTAAAACACCATAAGTTACTTATGGTGTTCCTTCTCTTCACTGTATTTACCTTAGTCCTTCTCTTCACTGTATTTACCTTAGTCCAGCACCAGCCAGGAACTGGATGTGCGCAAGCCACCTGCTTTTTAAATTACTTTGGTATATGCTCAGGTATACATAATTATCAGATAATTTCAGAGAGTGAGTGAGTGAGTGCGTGCATGCGTGCGTGCGTGCGTGAGTAATGTAAGGTCTTTCTCCTTTAGTAATTATTGTGCATCACTTTAATGTTGCAGCTGGAAACTTAACCTAAATCTGCAAAGTAACTTGTCTGTAAAATAATTGTACAATAGTGGAGTAAAAAACTAAAATGTCTGACTCTGAGTAAGTACATAAAGATTGTACTTACTCTAAGTACAGTATTTGAGTAAACTGCCTCTGTTGCATTAAAAGATGACAGTCTGTCCTTGCTGTGTAGTTACAGAATTCAGTCCATTACTTAAGTCCATTTCATATCAAGTGGTATTTGATTACTAACATACCGTAGATTGTGTTTAATGTAATACAGCAACAAATCCATATAGGTGACTGTTGTACATGTTTCATTTTTAAACCTTTCTAACTTGTATGCTCAGCACAAGCCAAGAGCAACTCACCAGGTTGTGATTGACCCGGTTGGAGTCGTCATCGGGGTACGGTTTGGTAACGCCCATGGCCACGCAGTTGGCAAAGATGGCAAGTAGAATAAATATATCAAAAGGCTTGCAGGGCTGCGGTTAAAGATTATACACAGTAGGCTAGTTGGTACACATCTCTACTATACTGACAGACAGACACGACATGAATGGCAAGGAGGAGGTTCAACGTGTAACAAACATCCTGGAGACAGGAACTGAACCTGCATAAGAATGAAAACTTTCAAGATTTTCCAAAGATGTTCCAAAATAGTAGATGTACAACCTAGCAGCGCGGCACAAAGTGACGCACTGTGAGCTTGTATGTCTGCTATTTTTGAATAGCCAACGCTAAAATATAAAACTACACAGATGCACAGAAATGTGCATAATAGTAGCAATAATAATAATAATAATAAGGTTCCCACTCTTTAGGGTGCAGGGGACACAGTACACATAAAACACAGAGAAGGATATTTCCATTCCACCAGGTACAGTGCTGCCAAGCGGATGGGGTTGCTAAGTGTGAGGCAGCAGAGAGCTCGGGGGGCTCTGAGGGCAGACTTGTTGGCCTGCATGGCCTTCTTGCCGCCCCCTCCTCTCCTCTTGACAGAGCTGGTTGAGCCCATGGTGTCCGACTTCCCGGCATCGCCCCCCTCGACGCCATCTGCCAACAAACAAACAGGGTTGCACAACAATCATTTAGTTTTTCTTTCAGCCACTTGAACCCCAGCATTTTCTTTTACTTTTTGTGTTGATTTGTTGAGATATGATTATTTAAAAAATACAAGAATTCAAACGTGCTTCTTGAATATTAAGTAATAATCGCTAATACAATAATAATCAAGTTGCAGCCATTGAAAATCACATTATTAATTATAAAAACATAAGAATTTATAATTTATAATTGCTTGTGTTTTTATGCATGAAAGACTGAATGCAAAGAGATCATAGAAAACGTTTGAAATCCATTGAAGTTGTAATAATTATAGTCATTGTCAGATATGCTGTTCAAAGTTTAAAAAGATAACAATATAGTAAAACTAAATCTAGGGAAACACATGGTGACCTAGACCTTGGGGGTGCTGTGATGGCATGGCCATAAACTGCTGCCTGCATGGGGTGAGTCTTATAGAAGCCCTGCTGTGTTGACGCTAAACAAGTCATGATGAATCTATACTGTATTCAACACCAAGAGGGAAAGGATTTGACCATGTGGCACACACACACACACACACACACACACACACACACACACACACACACACACAGTTAAAAGAGCAGTCAGGTATCATGTCCGTAAGGCTTCAGAAGATATAGGCCCAGGTGTGACCTACTTCTTTATTCAGAGCAGTGTGGCACTGTCCCCAAGCAGGACACCTGTTGTGTTGATCACACATGAACCCTGATGGGGGAGTAGGCTATTTGTTTATGATTGCAGACAGGTAAAATTAGAGATGAATAGCCAAATTGATAAAGGCCCATAAAATAATGTGCAATGACATAATAGTCTATTATGGACTGGAGGGCCCAATTAAGTGCGAATAGATTTGGTATGGATTTAGTTTTACTGTTGAAGTTGAAATGTGTTTGACACATTACATCACCTTCACTGAATGTCCCACTACTCATATTTCAGAAAAATAAATATTAAAACATATTCTATTGATGCTAATTGTGATCACTATTTGTAAATAGCCTACTGAACATTATTCCCCAGAGCATAATCTACTTCACAGTAGGCTACAGCTAATGCTGATATATGAGCAAACGCTTAATGTTTCCTAATAAGAAGGTGGTTCCTTCTCAATTCCTGCTCAATTGTCTTATATCACGTATAGGCCTACCTTTCTTTATTGGGTCCATGTCGTAGTTGATTTAGGTCAAGTGTAACCTAGATATCACGTCAAAAAACAAACTCCTCAGGGTAGTTGTGATAGGGCACGGATCATAAATATGAACCCGTCAATAAAGTAATGTCTAATAAATGAAAGAGCATCAACAGTTAGTCGTTTCATCGTCCATATGAAGCCCGTCCGTCCCGATCGGACGATCGGTCCATTCCGCTGTCGTTAAATCCAATTAAACTATTTGCTAATTCTTCCACGTGCAGATGAAAACGGGAAAAGACTTTAGCCCAAACATGGCTATACTAATACTAATAACCACGTCGAATATAAAAGTAACGTCGTTCGCATAGGCCTAATGTAGGCTATACGTATCTGCGATGGTCAGTCTTGGGGATTAAACTAATTGAGCCGTTTAAAAGGATGATAGGTGAAATCTCAGGGGAGGGTGGAGGTATAGCCTATACACTATACAGATATAGGGCCGGAGAAAAGAAACTCTGGTCGGTCACGTTTTGTGAGACGGTGAAAGCTAAAATAAATAAATCGTCCTATAAGAGATTGACCTAATTGGAAATGCTCCTAGAAAGTAGAAATTATTTTTCAACTAGCTAGTGAGGGCTGCAACTGGCAACTGATTTCAGCACTTAGGACAGCGACTGCTGTGACCTCCATACCATGCAGGACCACCGTAACGACGAGAGGGGGCGCACCTCTCCCGTAAATGGCAGGAGACCATAGAGCAGCTACAGTAGATGTGCATATTATGCACTTTTAGACATAAACAGGTATTGTTCCTCGGTGTCATAACAACAGTATGAATGAAACAAGAGAGGGAAAAAGTCAAGAACCAAACCAAGATAAAGACAAATAAACCAAACCATATAGTTCACATATGTACAGTAGGCCTATAATTCAGCCTATAATAATTCAGCCACAACAATGTATGTATGTACTTGTTGTGGCTGCTTGGATAAGAAAATTTACTTTTACATTTGCCATATTCATTTTCATAGTAGACATAAGTGCAAACAGAGAGAATATATTTAAAAAAGTGCTTTGCTGCAATAAGGTGGCTGAGAGTTCATAGGAATATGAATAGCATCAGATACTGATGTCAAAACAAAAGGTCAAGGAATGCTGACCTTCCATGATTCCTTCCAGGGTTCGTTTACTGACAACACTCTGCTGACAACCAGCAGTGAGTGACATCATGGTTGCTGCAGCATAGAGTTATAAAGTCCTGCAGTGTGTCACTGTCAAGTGTAAACTTTGTGTTCAAAATAAAAAGTTAGTTTTTCAACAACTGAACAACTTCTTTGCAGTAAACTGATATCATATTTTGCAGCCAGGATTTTGACCACTCTACAGCACTGATATGATATCCACTTATTAAACATATAGTGGCACAATATAAGTCTACAATTATTGCATTTGACTTCAACATACTACCCCCCTCAGATGATGGAAAACAACAAAATATGTTGCAATACAGACAACAGACATTTACATAACCATATCACCAGGGGACTATGTTCCAATGCAAGCACTGTGTAAATGCACTTAACAAATCAATGTTTTTAGGCGTGCCAGAATCTTCTTCAATTAAACTGAAGTCATTGTTTCTGGAGCCAAGGAAGAATGATTAATAGTGCTCAGCTTCAATCTGTAATGTTAAAAGCCCCAACCCAAGCCAGAAATCTTGATGTAGTCATGGACTAAGATGACATCAGCCTGCTATGAGTCATGACCATAAAGGACTTTTGTTTCAAACGGATTTAGAAAAACTTGTCCCTGCATTTATCTTCAGTAGACTTAGTGTGTTTATAGATTTTTCTTTTTGACAAGCAGTGGATAAAACAGTACAAGTTTTGTCCAAAGGACATTTACTAACAAGACTCCATCATCAGTATCCTCATAATCACCGAAGAAATAATACACATTCAAAACAACGAAAACACCATGAACAAAAAAGACAAAACACAAGACGAAACATATACAGAAGTCGGATTCTGTAGTAAAACAAACATGGGACATCAATCAGATAAAACAGGCTTATGTGAACATCCCAGACAGTTACTTGATTCAGTATTTAGATATTTGATATTCCTTTTTGCTGCCCCGACCCCTTCCTATACAAACCCGGCCATTATAACTTTGAATTCGATTTTAACCATGATAGATTCATCAAAAACACCCAAACTTTTTTCTGGTTACTGATATTGTCCTTCTAATACATTATTTACTGTTTTCATTTATTTTTCCATATTATTTTGGAAAATAACCTCCTCCAGGAAGAGGCCGGAGGAGACTAAAACGTCAAAAAGAATTACTAAAAAGAAATGAATAAAGTAAATGACAAAACATGGCCCCCTCACTTATTATAGTAGCCTACTTAGTTAGGGTCCAGTATATTATACTATGAAATCATATTGATGACATAAGGGAACTCCATATATGGGCATTAAATGGGCAGCAGGGGACAGGGTTCAACCAAATTCCCACTCGGCACTGCACATTGGGTCATCTGTGATGCACAAGCCAAGCTTGACAAGTCTTTTAATTATTGTTGTTTGTTTAGAGCACTTTACAGACATTACCATGCACACTTCATATGAGTGTGATTTTTTTGTGTGTGCTTGTTTCAGCACCCTCTGATGGGCAGAGTTGTGAAGTGTGGACACGTTGGTGTCTCCTGAGACTTCCTGACTCATTGAAACTCTTGTCACACTGTGCGCAGCTGAAAGGTTGTTCCCCAATATGAAGGTGCTGGTGTGTCTTCAGGTTACTCGACAGACTGAAACTCTTGTCACAATGTTTACAGCCGAAAGGTTTTTCACCAGTGTGTTGACGTTGGTGTGCCTTCAAGTTGCTTGACGCGCCAAAACGCTTGTCACAATGTTTACAGCGGAAAGGTCTTTCACCAGTGTGTTGACGCTGGTGTGCCTTCAAGTTGCTTGACGCGCCAAAACTCTTTCCACACTGTTTACAGTCGAAAGGTCTTTCTCCTGTGTGGATACGCTGGTGTGTCCTCAGGTTCCCTGACTCACTGAAACTCTTGTCACAATGTTTACACTGGAAAGGTCTTTCTCCTGTGTGGATACGCTGGTGTGTCTTCAAGTTGCTTGACGCGCCAAAACTCTTGTCACAATGTTTACAGCGGAAAGGTCTTTCACCCGTGTGTTGACGTTGGTGTGCCTTGAAGTTGCTTGACGAGCCAAAACTCTTGCCGCAATGTTTGCATTGGAAAGGCTTTTCCCCGGTGTGGCAACGCCGGTGAGTCTTCAGGTTACTTAACACATTAAAACTCTTGTCACAGTGTTGACAGTGGAAAGGTTTTTCTCCAGTGTGGATGTTCTGGTGTGTCTTCAGGTGACTTCGCTGACTGAAACACTTGTCACACTGTTTGCAGTGGAATGTTTTTTCTCCAGTGTGGAGACACTGGTGTCTGTTAAGAGTGCTTAAATGACTGAAACTCATGTCACACTGTTTACAGTGGAAAGGTTTTTCTCCAGTGTGCACAGGTTGGTGTCTGTTAAGAGTACTTAAATGACTGAAACTCTTGTCACACTGTTTACATTTGTGAGTTTTCTTTACTTCTCCTTTCTGAGTTTTGGCAGACTGTTGATCATTGGATCTTGGTTTGCATTCTGCGTCTTCTCCTTGGTTCAGGCTGGTTACAGAGCTGGTTACTTGCTGGAAGGCTGCCGAGGTGATCTGTCCATTTCTTTGCATTTGGAAGTAGAGGTCTTTGTGGCTCCTCTTCATGTGTTTATCGAGGAAGATCCGAGATGTGAATGTGAAAGCATATGGACACTCAGAACAGGAGAAAACCGGAGTCTCTGAAGATTGGGACATTAGGAATGGAGATGTAAGTGGAAAGGACTGGACCAGAAAGGGATTTTTGTTGAGCTGGAAGATGTTACTCTCATTTTCACATTTTATATATTATTACAAGCTGAACGTGTGACTCTGGTCTGACATCACTCACAACACAAATGTTACATTGCATTCTAAACTATGCTGATTTGCGCAGGCATTCAACGTCAGCAACCTGTTGTCAGGGGTACTGTCAACAAACACCTGCCCGGAGATGTGAACTGATCATACTTCCTTGCCCCTGAAGTGGCGAGCTGCCGCGTTTTGGACTAACTTGGGCGTGACAGGCTTAAGTTAAAGTGCATTACAGTAGTCGAGTCGGTTGAGATAAAAGCATAGATAAGACGTTCAAAATCAAAAAAGTTTACAGCAGACTAGACTTTGGCTAACAACCTCAGCTGATAAAAGTTGGAACAGAGTTAAAACTTAAACTTAAAATGACCACCGGTTTTAAAAATGGCTGTAGAGGGGCCCAGATCCAGAGAGGAGGTGTCACAGGCGCGCAATTTGGAATGCCACCAACATTTCAGGATTCCACCAACGTTCCAGGATCCAGGACCCACCCGCCTTACCATGTGTCTGATTGGCTCCCAGGCAGGCATAGTTTTACTGAGGTTATGTATAGTTTTAGTACTGATGTTAGATTATAGAGTTAGGTTCAGGGTTAGGGTTCCCCTTCATTGTCAATGGCATTTTTAAAACAAACATGTTACACGGCACACAAGTTTATGGACAAAAAGCTGTATAGTCTATAGGAGGGGCTAGCGCCCCTCAAAAATAGACACTATGATGTAAAATTCTCCATTCATTGTCAATTGGAATTTAATGTTTGTGACGGAAATCTATAATAGCTGAATATAGGAGGGGGCAGAGGGCCCCTCAAAAATCAAACCCGGAGGGAGGAGGTACATGGAAAAAAGGATGAGGCCAAGAATGTTGACCCCTCTATCACACAGTGTTATAGAGGGGTCAATTAATACAGTTGCAACCACTATATTAATGGCAAGCCATTCAAAAAATATGAACTATCCCTTTAATACTCTATGGGGGGGGGGGGGGGGGGCGACGTCACGTCATCATTGTGCGCAAAGGCAAAGAGAAACGAGTGTGTGCTTTCGGTCTTGCATGAACCGTGTTATATGGCGTTTACAATTGTTATTCACGGTGTGTTCGTTTGGTAATTCGTTGAGCAAGGTAACATGTTAACCTTTTACACTTCGGCACATCAATTCATGAAGATATTCTATCACGTGATCGTGATTATACTAATGCACAGTGGGAGATAGCTGCGGAGTAGTAGTGAATAGTAGCTGGTGTGGAACATCCGGGGTGTTTGTCCTGTGCGACGCTCTTCAATGTGTTGAAAAAAGTATTGTATTTTATCTATAGCAACAGACTGATGAAGGCAATCATTTAGTGCACCAGATATTACAATGTTGTGCGGTGTTAGCTGCAAGTATGCAGCCCCATATTGCGGGTTAGCTTGCAAGCAATTTAGCATGCATATCATACTCGTAGCCATTCTAGGGCTACAAGCAACTTGGATGCTATAAATGGCTGCTAAGTGCTAACATACAACAATGCATAGACATAATATGACATGATACAGGCTATGGCTGTTTTAAATGATGCAAAACAATATAGTGTTAAGACTACCCAGGCCAATCCAGAGACTCCAGAACCATGATGCATTGACATAAAAAGATAATGACAATATTAGCCGCAATATGCAACACTAGGTTTTTGTTGAAAAATCTGCTTGTAAACGACGTTAAACTCACCAACATTGCAGCTGTGTAGGGAAAGCTTAAATTATCCTCTTTCAAACGGCAACACGTCTGTTTCATAAATCCACTGTAGACATGTTATGAGCTACTTTGTACTTTCTGTCGAGAAGATTTTTTTTTCTATTTCTAACTATTGGAGTTTGGAAGCGCCCGTCGAAGTCGCTGAACAGTCCTGCCTGCGTATTGCGTACCACCTGTTTCGAATTTGCACATAATGCAGGAGGCAGCAGCACGACCCGTTAATAAAAACGAGTGCTTACCAACTCCAACACTAGTTTTGTGATGAGTAGCAGTTCTTGTGTTTGAGAGAAAGACATCTAAATAATGCAGTTATAATCAAAATGATGTTTTTGCAGTATGAATGAGTTTATAAGGTCCCCCTATGAGGTACCCCTCAGCTAACACACAAACGAAATTTCTTGACAGAAAGTTGGTCATAAGTCATATGTCTACTATGTTGAATTGTTATGAAACAAATGTTATGATGAATTTAACATGGTGAACCCTATTGTAAACAAGTGTAATGCTTTATGGTGTCGTCCACAGTTAACAGTTTTGTATTGACTATTGAGTTGTGCTTGAAATGTACTGTAATTCTCTAAACTGTTAATAAATACATCAATCAATCAATCAAAACCACCAGACAAGTGGTGGCAAATATTGACTTTTGGTAGAAAGTATGTCAGCAAAACTAGCCACATAGCATGTATGTAACCAAACCAGTTTACTGCCAAAATGTCCAGATTGACTGCTGAATTTGGCAGTTGAAAATGACTGACTTTGTTGTCCTGCTGTTTGCATCTTGTCTAATGTTTATCTTTTCTGCAGGATGCCTCTGCCTCCAGCGTTGTTGGCTCGCTTGGCCAAGAGAGGAATTGTGAAGCCGACAGATCAAGGTAGCCATGTGTAAGAAGGTGTAATTATGACTTGCTGTGTCAAGACTGGCAGTCCAAACCAAATATTTGGCCTATCCAGATTGGTTTGAAGCTGAACAAGTCTGAAGAACAGCAAGAAAACACAATGGAAGATTTTTGCTTATCATATTTGAGCCACATTTCTAGGTGGTTTGAAATACGATTCAAAACTGATGTCAAGCTGTGTCTGGGGGGCGCCCGCTGGCCAAGTGGTCCAGGCGCATGCCACATATAGGCTTTGGCTCGACAGCGTGTCGCGTGTACGAGTCCCGTTCATGACGACCTTTGCTGCGTGTCTCTCCCCTTCTCTCTCTCCCTCTTTCCTGTCTATCTTCACTTGATACTATCAAATTCAATAAAGGCAGAAAAGCCTAAAACAAATCTTTTTAAAAAAAGAAAAAAAGAGTTGTGTCTGGGCTGTGGTCTTCGGACACTGAAGCCTATCATATTTCATCGTAAAACAGTGTCGCTCACTGAAAATAACAGATCTACAAGCTGACAACTTGTTGCGATGCTGCACATTGAGCTTGTTAATCTGCTATTTTCGGCAATTTACACCATCGTCCGATATACTGTAAATTATACACAGCAACCAATGCAGATAGGTTGACGATGTCTGAATACACAAATCCGACCTGATCACTTGCAAATAACATTGTGGACAATGAGTTAGTTCTAAAGATCACATTTGAGAAATCCGGTTCACCTGCGATCTGACAAAGCCTTAACGTGTTAGGCTTTCATGTAAACATAACATTTACCTAACATTTGATGATTTTGTGCTCATCCATCTAGATGGTGATGAGGAGATCATTGCAGAGGACTATGATGATAACAATGTTGATTATGAGGCCACCAGATTAGAAAGTTTACCACTAAACTGGTACAAAGTATTTGACCCTGTTTGGTAAGTGATGGCCGTATAATCCTTTTATCTGATTATCAACACAATACACTTGTATTATCTTTGCACACAAGAATGACTTGGATGATAAGAATGTTGCCAATTATTTTAATTTGTTTTTATTTTTCAATTTAAATGTAGTTGCTCGAGTTAGTTTTCAAGGCACATTTAGAGTTTACATTTTTATTTCCTTGAAATTACTACTTTGTAAAAATTAAGTTTGTTAAATTTTGGTTTATTCCATTTTAGTTTCATGGTTGTTTTTTGCATTGGGTATAAGCATTTCTCATGTATGATTAAATAATTAAAGTCTGACTGACTTTCCTTTGTGTAAATAGCCGACATTGACCATTTTAAACATGTAGCTCTATTTGAAGGAATGTGTTTGATCACATCTGTTGGTGACATCAAACACATGTTATAAGACACCCAGCTCCATATAGAAACAGCTTGACAAAGAAAAAGTTGGTGAGGTTAATAAATCATCTATATGGAGCTGAATGTTCTGTTTGCTATTTTCTTGATCGGTATTCACAACACAACCAGCAACTCTTTTACTGCTGTACCTTCATGACTGCAAATTACAATCCACAGTGGCCTCCCTTACTACTGGAATGTGGAAACAGATTTGGTGGCCTGGCTGTCCCCAACCGACCCAACTTCTGTCATAACAAAACCTGCCAAGAAGCTGAGGGGTACAGTATGACCTTATAAACTCATTCATACTGCAAAAACATCATTTTGATTATAACTGCATTATTTAGATGTCTTTCTCTCAACCACATGAACTGCTACTCATCACAAAACTAGTCATTGCTTGAAAGTGTTTAAAAAGTTGTCAAATGTTTCAACTTTCCAGTATTGGCAATGCAATATTTTAAACATTTGAGGAATTTTATTAGAGTAAGAGTGACATTTATAGCAAAAGTGTGAGACAGAGCTTTGTGCTTGAAACTTCATGGAGCTGTAATCAAGTTCTTCAAACAGGAGCTAGTTGATCGATGTTGATCTGTCTTGTATTTCTTGGTCTTTAATTACTAGGATGTGTTTTTCATTGTTAACTACTAAAACTCTACTGACTCCTTGTGTATCTACACCAAATCTCTCCAGTGAAAATAGCTTAAAAGAAAAGGGACAAAAAGAAAGTTCACATGTCACAATTAGGACAATTAGCCCAGAATATGGACGCTGGGGTTCATGGGATTAACCCATTTTGGGTGGGAACCCCTTTTTTTGTGTTTTAAACATTGTTATAATTTAGCGATTGAAAAATAGCAGATCTACAAGCTCATAGCGTGCTACCGAGTGGCGCGCTATGAACTTGTAGGTCCGCTATTTTTGAAAAATCGTGAAAATATTTATTTCAGAAAACTGGAGAATTTAGAATAATTGTTTTAAATGTTGAGGTCATGTTGGTTCCTACCAGTGGAGGGAGCAGAGGACAGAGTCGAGCGGCCGTTTGAGAAGCCAGATGTCAGAGACAGAGAGCGGGAGAATAAAGAGAGGGAACGGGAGCAGAGAGAACGACTAGTAGACAGAGATGACGGCAGAGACAGAAGGAAGCAGAGGAGAGAGGACATCGCTCCCTACGGCAAGAATAAGCGAGGAGGTATCAGTTACTGTAACTGAGTTACATCCATGTTAACCTCGCCTCACCAGGCTTTCCACCGCCTCGGAGGAAAGCCTGGTCTCTGTTTCAAAAGTCCGTATGATCCCGCCTGGGGCCGGATGATGTGGTTACGTCATGTTGTAGTATTGTTTTGTAGTCGGAACAGGCGGCGACAACTTCCTTTTCCCTCTCAGCTTTTATTGCTTTTAGTTGTAGGCAAACCATTGCCTACAACATGACGTAAGCATATCATCCGGCTCCAGCCGGGATCATATACCGAAATGAAATGGTGCCCAGGCTACATCCATGTTCTGCTGAACAGCATGTTTTCAATTACTGTGATTGTATATATACATACCTGGAATTGTTATCTATGTTTCAGGAAGGAAAGATGATGAGATGGACCCAATGGATCCTAGTGCTTATTCTGATGCTCCAAGGTAATGAGGAAGCTAGCTGACCTCACCTTTTATTCTTAAAAAAAACAAAACTATTTAAGCCCTATTTTCATAAATAAAAATTTTCTAATGGTGATGATATGCCAGAGGAAAATTGGTTAAACCTAAACACAAAGTATAGATCGCTAAACCACAGCTTGCATTATAATTTATTAATCACTTGACACAAACCTTTTGACCAGTTGCCATGCTGTATGAATACCATCCTTTCTTGGTTATAGGGGCACGTGGTCCACTGGCTTGCCCAAGCGTAACGAGGCCAAGACGGGTGCAGACACCACAGCGGCAGGGCCTCTGTTCCAGCAGCGTCCGTATCCCAGCCCAGGTGCCGTCCTCAGAGCCAACGCAGCAAATAAACCACCACCGGAGTGACCAGAACTCAAGAACCAACAGAACCATGACTCCTCTTTGTTCAACAATCACACAACTCCTCAATTTTGTCTGTTGTCTCCCTCACTGGACAGAGTTGTAACCATAACCATACACAATTCACATAGACGGACGCTACATAGGCCACTCGGGTCGTACATCATAGTGGCAGGGGAATCTGGCCATAAACCGACTATGAAAAATATGTCTGTTTATATACAAGTACCTGAGATTAAACATGTTTCGGTTTCATAATCATTCAAGTTAGATAAGGTGTTTTGAAATGAAAACAAATTTTTACTTTTAAGTATCCTATATCCATTCCTAACTGCATCTGTAACAAACCAAACCTCTTGAGAATGCATTGAGTTATGATTTTAGTTGTGGATGTGTACCTCCTGCTTCAATAGACATACATGCATAAGGAAGCACGGCTTGGCCATGAACCAATGCTTTATCAACTTGTATATTCATCCCTACATGATAGCGACGCATCCAGTCTCTAATCTGGTGCTTTACATAACTGACATGGTCAACCGGTGAGTGTGTCCTACCTGACAAGGGTGGTAAACGTCTGGAGATTAGGGAGACCACCTCCGACCACTGCAGATGTACTAGTTGTATTAACATTCTTTATACAGATTGGTTAAAATGTTTTGTTTAACTGACTCAGATTGTAGCTTTGATGTGCATTCTGAAGTGGGTGTGCAGTGGGCTATATATATATGCTGCACTGTAACTTTCTTCTTTACCCTGGATTTAACCTGGTTTCCTGCATAAGCGCTGAAATCTTTGCTCAGGGGATTTATTGACCATCAGGTCAACATGTCAGATCCTGTATCTGGGAGATTGAAGAAAGTTACACAGTGCTGCTTTAATGTCTGGATACTCAACTGTAACACCAGTGAATCCATGTTTGTTTATTTTTAGTACAGTTGTAAATATGACCCCCTGTATCATGACCTTGAAGTTACCTCATTGTTACTTTTGACTTGAGGATGGATTTTGCTAATAAATTAGATTGTGTAATGAAATTCATATTTATTTGCATTAGATGGTACATTGTATAAAAACACAGACAACTACTATTACACATTACAAAATTGCAATACCACAAAACAAAATATGAATTCCATTTTCTTTTTTTAATGGAGATGAATGCCGGTCAGTGGTCAACAGCTCCAACGTAGTGACAAATATTGTCATAATCGAGGGTGAACACCTTCTCTTCATAGCGGTCTAGTTGTACCATGGCTTTGCATCGGTCCCTGTCACGCTGCAGAATACGACCCACCTAAAACACAAATTCAAATCCTCATCTCTAGGACAGGAATTGAATGAATGAAGACATAGCCTTGACTAATATCACTCCGTGGATATTAGTCTGGAACTTTTTGGTGTGGAAGTTTCATTTCCAAGGGTCTGTTACAAACACATTCCAACATCACTTTGAATAGTGGTCCTCTGATTGGTCACCCGCAACTCTAGGGTATGGGAATTTTAATTAAAACAGGAGTGCCAGACCTATATCTGCCCAGGGCATTTTTGTTCCTGTGGCATATTTGTCTGGTTTCCACTGGCTATGAAGAACATTACACTTTATTAACCACTAAAATAAGTGACATTTATTGGTTGAAAGAGTTTTTTGGTGAAAAGGTTGAAGCTCTATATTCTGATAGTAATTATTCATATAGTGTGTCAGTAATAGGGGTCTCCGCTTCTCTCCAGTTCTTTAGTGAACAGAAGCTTTTTTTGTTTTGTTTCAGCACTTCCAATTTTCCATATCCCGGCCTGAAAATGTATTAAGGAGAGGCCCCTTCTTTGACTGAACAAGGATTGCTGAATATATTTTTAAAGTGAAAATACACAAAATAGAATACATATTACACCCCTTTTAGACCTCATATTTTCACAAAAGAGCAAAAATAGCCAATATACGTACAAGCCATGACATGCCTCAGATTCAAAGTGGTTAAATGTCAAACCACAGAACAGGATTATCTGCTCACCTGTCCCCTGTGTTCACCCAACACCACCATGATGCTGTCCGAGTCATTCTTTGGCACGATGGTCTCCAGCATGGAATGTTTCACATCTACAACATCATACATGTCGGGTTAATCAACTGACTTTAAAATAACAACAGCCAATAGCTACATTTTTATTTGCCAACAAGCAATAAGGCTTTTAGGTGGTGATGTCCTCAACTCACCATCCACGAATCTGCCTTCTTCAGTTCGACACACGCACACGTCCGGCGTCAGGACGTCCTCTATACGCATCTGTGGGAAAACAATAAAATATCCATGCAACATTTAAAGACCAGCTGAAATGAAATATGATACACTTTTAGAGCATATCCATGGTCATATTGGAGGCATATTGTAGTTAACAATAGTCTTTCCGAAAATGTAAAAAGAAATACCTTTGCATTGTAGTACTTGCCCCCTTTGAAAGTCTTGTCTATGAAGCGGACTTTCAGGTCTCTCTGGAGCCAGGTGGGGGCAGCAGGGGGTCGCCGTGCTTCCTTCACTGGGGGCTTCTCTCTGGAGACAACAGTATTCATGTGCTCAATGATGCATTCATTTAACTTGAAACCCAGCGTCCCTACTCTGGCGATAACATTTGGTGAAAAGAGCTCACAACATGCTGTGATGCGTTGCGAGCTTGTATATCAGCTATTTTTGCCAGAGGTGTAGAGGGAAATACTAGCTGACCTGGTATGGAGCCCTGTGGGATCCCGGGCAACTAAGTATACAGTAGTATAGTGATGAATCAAATTAGTCTAAATAAGTCAGCTAAGTATTATAGAATTTTGCCATTATCTTCTTGGTCTTAATCACTATGCGAAATTGTATACAGGTTGTAACAAAGTAATGCTATGTTCAATAAATACATACTGATCTCTAATGGCAAATATGTTTTGTATTCTAAATAAAATATGAACAAGTGCACATGAAAACCTTACATAATTTATTGAAAGCCTACCTTTCATGACTCGAATCCTTGTGTTTTCTTTTCCTCTCATCTTTTCCTCGATCACGCTCTCTGTCTGATGACTTGTGTTTTAATCTATCGTCCTCTTTCTGCTCCCTTCTCTGTCGCTCCTTCTCTCGTTCTTTCTCCTTCTCCCTCTCTTTCTCCTTGTGGGTGTTACCGAGGCGACCTGTTTGGCACAGAAACACAGCAGCATTGCAGCATCTCCTCCTGTTTTGTTACAATTTATTGACCGCTTAAGCCCTACATTTCATTCCCATTTTATAAAGACATGCCAGGTTGAAGGTGGCCATTTGCTCACACATTGTATGACGTAAATTCTCCATTCATTGTCAATGGGAATTTAATGTTTATGCAAGACGAAAATCTACACCAATAGCTGAATATTTACTAAAGTAAAAGCAGAATTGTCAATTCCAACACCATGCTATCTGCTAAGAAGTGCAACTTCCATGGCATGGCTTTGCAGGTCTGTGTGTGTCCATAACTAATCTCACAAACCACTGGACTAAAGCACCTATGTGATACTGCGTTTGTCAAAATCAAAGCTGTGTTTGTGTCCCATGAAGGATCAAATGTCGCTGGGCTGGAGGGGAAACAGCCAAAACATCCTTAATGTGCAGAAAAGGATGCCCGGCCCTTAATAATTAATTATATTTTAAAAAGAGCAAAACAACATAAATGTAGTGTATCATGTAATAATTTCTTCATTTATAGCCACGCCTCCATATATGGTCACACCTCATGACACGTCATGCCACCAAATATGACACTGACCTCATCAAACCCTGGATAACCATATATGGAGAAGACTGGATCATCACCTAGATCTGCATATATGGAGCCGGCCAGCAACTCTACATCTGACCTCAAACGCTTACATCTCCATGTATGGAGCTTACCTGTTCTGACATTCCATACAGTATGTTGATTCTTCCCCACCTGTCCTTCCTGTTCTGACATTCCATATGCTGATCTGACCTCATCAAACCCTGTACACCCAAGACACGCTCCATATATGGCCAGTACAGAATTCATTCCATATGTTGATCCGAAATCCCATGCCAAAGCGAAAGCGCCAGCGCTCACCCATCAGTCTGCCGTCACCTCAGGGCGTCTTACTGGTATCTATCATGAAATAGATTACAGCAATTATGTCACATGAAATATGTTTTGTCTGACTGATTACTTACTGAGGTCTCTGCTGTATTTGTCATATTCTTTGCGATCCACCAGTTTTACAGCGTACTGACTGATCGTTGCAGTTTGACCACCGATTGCGAGCTTCACCAGAACGCGTGCATTGTCTGTATCCAACCCCTCGATCTGCAACACAACACAATCAACACATGTACAAGACATGAGGAATGGCCCAAGAGAAGAACAAATAAAACCGTGCGTTTACATGTAGACGGAAGCTTAATTTATACCACATCAGTCACGCGATGGTGTCGCTTGCTTTGGATATATTTGGACACGTAAACGTTTTGTTCTTTTACTTAATTTGTTTGAATACTTGTCTTAAGTCATTCAAAGACATCACACTTCAACTGATGTACAGTACATACTACATATATATATATATATATATATATATATATATATATATATACTGTATATACACACACACACACACACACACACAACTAAAATATATATACAACTAAAATCTGACTTTTTTGTAAACATGCAAACCAGCGTTAATACCTTAACCCCACTAATGCTATGCATGTCATTGTCAATGCTTCAATCCAATTATTGCCATTAACCTGTTAGCATCGCTGGACTGTATGGATTTTATGGGTCAATAGATGCAAATACTGTAGATGCATGGAGAGTACATTACCTTTCCATACAGGTCTCTGTGTGCCCCAGATTGCACCAGAACACAGCCCCCCGGCCCCAGTTCCAGAGTCTCCTCCTTATCCCTCTCCTCACCAGGCTTGGGCGGCCGTCGATGTTTACTGGGCTCCAGGTCCTTGATTGCTGAACGATCGGCTCCCAGACCCAAACCCTTCGGTCGGAGCTGGTGTTCAATAGGCTTCACGTCTCTGTATCGGACAGGGACAGCATTCAATCAATAAAATGGACAGCTGAACATGTGCAGTGATGTAAAAGGATTTCAATTGATAAAGACAATGACTTGATGTAAAACATCCAAACATCCTGTCTAGAGGACATGTTTGGTAGAATTCTTAACCTGGTTAAAATGGTTCCGCATTGTAATGTAATTTGATAATTAGGGTCAGTTTCATTATGTGAACATGATTTTAACCAATATGTATGGTAGAGTATGTTAATAAAATATAACTAGTACATCTGCAGTTGTTGGAGAGCTCTCTACTTTATCCTTTAGACCCTGGTGTCTTGCTAACACCTATTTGTTTGGGCATCGTTGCAATTACTCTTGTCCGCTTTTAACCCATTTTTGTGTTAGCATTATGTTATGCTTTAGCCATTGAAAAATAGCAGATCTACAAGCTTGTAGTTCTGCTATTTTTGAAAAATCAAACAACTGACAGAAACATAGCTTTTTCAGAAAACTGTCAGGATGTAGACATTTTTAGAATCTGATCTCAGGTCAAAATGGGTTAATTTGTGGTAAAACTTGAAATATGAACTTGGCAATAAACTCAGAGGAGAATAAGCAGTACTGTAATTTAACAAGAAGCATGAATTTTGTCAGAGTGAACACTCACTGTTGAAAAGTTCCTTTTCCAATTCCTTCCCCTGCCTTCCAGCCCATCCCCTTCAGCATGGCCATTCCATAAGCCTCAACTGGAACATTCTCATAATCTGCCTCTGTAGACTGGCGCGCACACACAAACACAGTAACTAAACACACACATTAAAGCATTACATTACATTAAAAAAATCATAAAACATAAAACACCCGTGTGAAGTGAGGGGTGCAATATATACACATCTTTTATGACATAATTATCAGACAAAACAAACATTAAACTCTGTCCATGTCAATGGCGTTTTTAATCACGTCCAATCAAAATTGGCATCTTCAATTTTCTGCCCTCATTTTTGAGGGGCGCTAGAATCAGAGCCATCTAATAGAAGAGTTGCGATATTGAGGGAGCAGAAAACAGCCCGGTTACGTGGTTCATGTACTCGCGCATAGCCCATAGACTCCTATTTGTTCCTATTTGAAGGCTCAAATAGGGACAAACCAATAGAAGTCTATGTAGAAGAGCTGCCATTGGACTGACCTCATGAAGTGAACAGAGTTTGCGTAACTCTGTCTTACTCTATGGCTCTGGCATCTCTGGCTAGCCCCTACGATATACAGCTACATTAAATACCACATAAATTCAGTTGTCATCTTACATGTTCATCACATGGGTGACCCCACACACGTCTCAATATTTGCCATTGACAATGAAAGGAGAAATTAGGTCAAATGTCTGCCAAATCTTGTCCCCACATATCTCAATATTTGCCATTGACAATCAAAGGAGAAATTAGGTCAAATGTCTACCAAATACGACATAAATTTGTGACAGGCATTCTGATTGGCTAGTATGAGATGATCCATGATGATGTACGATGATAAGAGCGCCCCTCACTTCACACGGGTGTGATTTTTAAATACTCTCAATATGTACTTTGCTCAGTCAATCAAATCATTGCTATGGGGTGATCAGCCAATCAAATCATCGCTAAAAGTCACACAGACAGACAAAGCTGGGCATAGGCCCCTCAGAAATAACATCTATTCACAACAACCCATTAAAAAGACAAAATGACTATAAAACCACTGATATTATGGGTTAAATGGGATTCTCCCAATTCGTAAAAACAAACGCTATGCGTCAGTTTGTGGGCAGCGGTGGCCTAAGGGTTAGAGAAGCGCTGTGTTGCCGAAAGGTTGCCGGTTCGATTCCCCCTTCAACACCGCTGAAGTGCCCTTGAGCAAGGCACTGAACCCCCACCTGCTCCAGTGGAGCCGTTTAGTGGCCAACAGTATAAGACTGAGGTTGTACTGGTCAGCTCCCAGGTTTTAATGTGTGTGTGTCTGTCTGTGTGTTTCTATATGCAGGGCGTTGCTGAAAATGAGCACTTGTGCTCAGCTACTACCCTGGGTAAATAAAGGAGGAAAAAAAGGTTCAGAACAGCAGTTACCAGTGGTGTTTTTGGTCGTAGCACAGTACCACAGTGTGTGGCTAGTTAATTATTTTGAACTTAAAATTCAAATACCGTAGCGCCGGGGGGGGGAAAAAATCACCATTACGAATTTACGACTGGCAGTTACTGATGATGTTCTTACAACCCACCCTCTGGTTCCAGGCTGTCAGACTAAAAAGGCACCGGGCAGGAACTGCAATATGGATGCATGGCACTGCAACCCCCCCAAACATGCCAGTCGCTTTGTTAATCAGGCTCCCACTCTAAGTGAAGCTGAGAGCACAAAGCCATGTTAACATACAAAAATGGATTCAAGTGAAGCCGACACCACAGGCAGGGTGGGTTCATTCATGTCATTTGTATTACTCTTGTCGTGTGGACAAGATATGAGGGGGGGCTACTGCTAGAATTCAGAAAGAGTTACTCCTCTGTGCATCTCTACTGTAGAGAGAAATCTGCAGACCATGATCTGCCTCCCAAACGGCACTGTACTGTAACTGCACTGCACTGTAACTCATGCATATGGGTATATACAAAGGGGTATGGTTCTAGCTGGTCACTGTAGATATTCTACAGTCAGCACTTTCACACACTCAAGTTTCATTCCCAGTGAAACGAGTCCGTCTACCTGGCATTCAACCAGCTACTGAGAATGTTCACATGACTCGGAAATGCTTCTCTAGCAAATTACTCTGTTTATTCTGAGATATGATATCATCAATTTCTCAATCTTGGCACATTTTTTTATCAACTCATCTACTCTGGTTAGACCTTTATTCACATTTCAGTGGACAGCAGGTCTACAAACGAATTTTGTATCCCTTCATGTTTTGCCCTGTTCTTCACAATGTTCTAGCATTCTTTTATTTTATCATTAGGCTCAGAGTTAGATTTTTGTGTGAAAATCCATTTAAAAGAATGAGTGAGGAAAACAAGGGAAGCAAATGGAGAAAGATGGTCCATGAAGCCACATGATGACGAGTGGGAACGATACAAGACTGACATTCAACAATGAACATCTTACACCAAACCACACTGCGGGCCAACCTTCAGAGAATTTCATCAAGTCATCACTCAAATATTATATCAACATCAGGTAAGCGCTGATTACTTACAATACTGTCTGTGATTACTTTTGCCAAGTTCCTCTTAACAGTCAGCTAAATGTCTAGCCTGACACTCTGGATTTTCATTTTGTTTTATTATTACTTCAAATCACCAGAACATATTTTTTTTAATGGGCGTGGTTAGCAATTAAGGGGCTACTTTAAAATGAAAATGAAATAATGTAGCTAGGTAGGCTTAATTAGTTCATTTTTTAACTCATAACTCTGGTTAGCTATGGCTGAGGTTCAGGACATGACAACATGCTCCTATAAACTGACAAGATCTTTTCTAACCCATGGACATACAGTATCAGATACTTACAGAATCGGGACGTAAGTCCACCTTGACCTGGTCTCCATCCTCGTAGCCTTGTGGGGCTTGGTTCTGCATCAGCAGAGGGATACTGAGGTTGTATTCTGTCTGAGGCCCATTCTCCCACTTCTCAAGCTCCCTCCGGGAATCTAAAGATGCAAGATATATAGATTAAGATGTCCATGCATGATGCACACACACAGTCACACACAGTCACACACAGTCACACACACACACACACACACACACACACACACACACCTTCAATGAGTTCTTTGACGGCCTGGGATTCGACAGTTTCTGGTTCGAGATCGGTGGTTTGTGTTTTGTCATCCTTTCTTTGACCCTGGATGTCTTTGTCCTCAGCTTTGTCCTCGACGTTGTCTGGCCGACACCAGCGGTTCTTCTGAATTAGAGGAATAATGAGTTCCTTCGGCTTCTCCGGCTTCGGCTTTGAACTGAAACGACATGCCTAGCAGTCAGTAAGACAGTAAGAAAGGGATAACGTTAACTAGTCATATCCCTTGAATGACTGTAATAATACACAGCTATGCCCTCCTGCGTCTGCGATTCGAAGTTTTGCAGGACCACGTTTCGTCCAGTGAGCAAAAACATATGGGGCACACAAATCAGCAGGTCCAACTGGTTGGTGCAAAGTAATTAATGACACCTGTGACCCGTCTAGTGTCTATACATGTGCACCATTATACATTATGTGCTCACTGGAGGAATTGTGGTCTGTGTGAATCTCATGGTAAAGTGGAGATAATTGACTAAATACACGTTTTCTGCCAGACCATTTTAAATGGATATGAAACTAGATGACATAGTTAACCCGAAGTCACAGCAACAAATTATTGGGTTGAGTACTAGAAACAGAGCTCTACCACTTTTAATGCAGATGGAATAGGAGTGATCTATGGCTGTGTTATGTAGTACTAGTGTGTACATGGAAATTGGAATACGTTAAATGAATGGCTGGCTTCCCTTGTGTTACTGTACCTATAGCCAGTAGACAAATTATGTCCATTAAGAGTGGCTGACAGTAGCTTAAAACAAGTATAATAATAAATAAATTAAAGCAGATAACCCACAAACCCAGTTGCGTAATATGTAGTCTACTGTCTACACAACTTTACTGTACATAACGTTTTATCTAAATGTGTAATACGTTGTTTGCTTTACTACGAACAAACGTATCTATTTTGAAAGGCACCAACATCACTGGTCATCTTCCTTGTGTCTTGTGTGTACAAATACATATTTGATCAAATAAATAATTATGCCCAACGTTAGAATAACGATTGCAAAAATTAGCATGTTAGCAGACCTTTGCAGCTCCCTCCCATCAACTCCGGTCAAGTAATCTCGATCATCCTCATTCACAGCATTGTTGCTGGAGAATTTGGGTTTGTTTACAGTTTTACTGAATCCAAAAGATATCGCCCCTGTCTTTCTCTCTCCCAGCTCTTCAGAAGCACCAGCATTGTCGCTCTGGTCCATAGAGCTCTGGTCGCCGCACGACGCCATGATGGTTGTTTGGAAACGGCAGGCAGAAGAGAGGAGGAATTGTGGTACTTGTAGTTCTGTAGGCGTTTCCCGTCCTTTTTGTTTTCACAGCAAATACTACATTTCCCAAAGATCGCACAGATGCGATATGTAAATTATAACTTTATTTACATAACGGGAGCGGAATGCCTTTGGGGTATAAACTTTAATTACCGTATTAGTGAAAGACAGCCACCTTGGCTCTGGCTTTAGTGTTTCTCAGGGGGGACCGCAGGAGACTTTGAGGCCTGAGGGGGTTCCTTCAGGGCGGGTGCAGCAATCAGGGGCAGTTTGATTTCATTTAATTATAAAGGCTATATATAAATTAACACAAAGAAATAACGTGATCATGATTATTCAGAGTCGACTCAGTCGAGAGAGAGAGTTGGTCGGCCCTACCAGTACACTGAAGAGTCAGAGATAAGATTGTAGCCTACAAATAGATTATGAAACCATGAAAGCCAGGTACAAAATAGAATCTACAAAATAATTCTGCTTATGGCTGTCCTAGTGTCCTTGTCATAGCCTAACACATTCACATGGTTTAGTTTAGGTGCATTATAGCGTGTTTATTAGCTGTGATTTGTAGTTGCATGCTGATGGGTCTGGATCTTAGGTCTGGATGGTCTGGATATGCTAGCCTTTGCCTTTCTTATCGGTATATCTATGGCTGCACTGCAGCCGCCTGAGTAGCCGGGTAGCTGCATGTGCTCTGCTGCTCTGTGCTATCAGCCTCTCCTCCATCATCAACTTGTCTTGAACCAAAGCACAAGCTGCACAAACTAAACTGCTGATCTGCTGAAGTACAGCAAGGGGCGGTACTTTTAACTCTTTTCTTTCCCTCCCCTTTACGCCCAAGTTACATTGATTGTCTTTCTCATTATCGTTTCTCCCTTTCTGTTAAAAGTAATTTCTGGGAACAAGGATAATATAGCATGATTTTAATACATGTCACACTTTACGGGGGAACAATGGTATAAGTCAACGAGACGCTAATTGATCATCGCGCTTCCACGCGGCGCCGCAAAAGCACCGCGTCTGCAGTTCAATGACACCTCTACTCTAGTCGGGTAAAAATCGATACTACCTCGCGAATCCCTGGCTATAGGCTACCTATACCGACGTGATTTTATTTTTTGTATTTTTTTGTACTTAATACACGGGACGGTCCAATGAAGACATATCGAGTAAAATAAACCAATGCGGTTTTGCTAAATGAAGATCAAGGAAGATACGCCGAGAAGGGTATTCCCGAGAAGAACGCAGACATGAAGGTGAGAATTCGGGGGGAATCATCTAGTTCTAGTAGAAACAGACAAAGACCTTTTAATTGGGATATTTCTTCAGGTTCTTCTTCTTCGGGCTAAAATGACGACTTTATACGCGTCATATATAAGTTTAAACAAACATTTGTAGCCTAACCGTGTCTCTGTCTGTCCTCCCTGGTCCGGGTACCACTAGTGCAACTGAACGCTGTCAGATTTGCCACAGTTTTTTTCCTCCTCTCTCTCTCTCTCTCCTCTCTCTAGTCTCTAGCCTACTATATGATCACGGGTCTCGTGCTCAGAGCATCTCCACACTAGTAGACACATATTCCGCGTGAGGTGCACATCGCGTCTGAGTTTCTCTGGGCTAGCCACTGCATGGTATCAGCTGTCACTTAAGCTATTCGATTTCAATTTTCTTGCAATTCGTATTTATTGTTTATTAAGTGGGCCTATTATTTTAATACAGTCGGGTCAATGTATATAGACGCGTTTAAACGGATTCTCTTTGAACGGCTGAACTGCTTGAAGAGAATGTGTGTGTGTCAGCGCCAAGGCAGGTCAGTATATTTTACCCTAATATGAGAAATATGAGAGCGTGGTGTTGTGCGTAACCTTGTGTTTGTCAGAGGCGTCAGAGAGAAGAATGGTTGTGATGAGGGTGACAGATCCTGCTGATAGGGGTGACAGAACAGAACATGCTGATAAGAGTGACATTTGACTATGGAGAAGTTTATACCTTTAAACTTTCCCTGGGTGAGCTTATACAGTTCACGTCATTTCATATCATTAACAAATAACAGATTGGAAAAAAAGTTTTGTTTAAAAAAATCTGTTTTATTCGCGCAATTCTTTGCTGCTCTTAATTATGGTTTTTGTGTTGTTGAATTGTGCACCAAATTTTGTCCAATCTTTATTTTCAGCATATAAACAAAGAGGCAGGCACATGTGTGCCAATTTTTCTTATTTTGAATACATATACTATTTCGTCCATCCTTGCAAGATTTACAGGTGTGTGTGTGTGTGTGTGTGTGTGTGTGTGTGTGTGTGTGTGTGTGTGTGTGTGTGTGTGTGTGTGTGTGCGCATGCGTGCGTGCGTGCGTGCGTGCACGCGTGTGTGAGAGCATGTGCGTGTGTGTGTACTGTTTACTATAGGGTGTGTCCTTGCTTGTTTTGATGTGATGTGATACAGTATGTGACCCTGGCATTGTGCGGTGCTCTGGCCTCGTGATGCATGTAGTCAAGGTTACATTACAAATGTAATGGTATTATGAGTATTAATTAATAATTAAGGTTACAATATGGAAAGACTGTCCACACGTGCACACATACATTGCTGTCACGTTCCCAGTGAGCAGTCCTCATTTGACTTCTCCCTGAGGATAATTTGACTTCTCCCTGAGGAGAATTGCTGCCTAAAATACCCATTGTGTACAGTGATTACTAATTAAGCCTAAGGATTAAATTCCTGTTTGTTTTCTGCGATCTCCCTTCTACACTGCTAAGTTTTGAACCAGCTCTAAGTGGAAACGCATGTTGATGTGTTAACATGAACCCACTCCACACCAGCCAATGACACGGTGTCCCTCTGTCTGCCGTAATAGCGCATGTTGATCCCTTTCTCTCATGTCCTGCATGCTCTCATGCATATTCATGGTGACGCTTTTGAGGTGTGGTAGAGGCAGAGATGCTGGGAGGGGGAGAGGCGAGGGGCGATGTACCCTTGACAGGACCGCCGCTGCTCAGCCACTCTCCCCCATCTGTGGGCCAAACCTTTTTGCTCCCAGCCTCTGCATTTGAATTCTATACTTGTAGCAGTACGTTTGGTCTGCCCATCCTAGAAGTATTGCAAAACTGTCAGATGAAACCAAATGTAAATCTACTGTGTAGATTCACTTAGACCCTATACTTAGTTGACCCCCAGGGGTCTATACTAAGCCCAAAACATCTTCACCAAAAATAGTTGGACCTACAAGCTCAGATTGGCTCACAGATCGGCTGTTTTCGCTGAATGTTTGCCCCAGACTATAGCAAACTTAGGGTTTAAAGTGGCTAATGTAGACGTGTGTGTGTGTGTGTGTGTGTGTGTGTGTATGTGTGTGTGTGTGTGTGTGTGTGTGTGTGTGTGTGTGTGTGTGTGTGTGTGTGTGTGCGCGCGCGTGTGCGCATGTGTGAGTGAGTGCATGCGTGCGTGCGTGATGCGTCTGTGCGTGAGTGCGTGCGTATGTGCATTGGGGCGGACCTGAACAAGCCAGCGATAAGTGGCTAACATCAAACTGACATTGCAAATCAATGCACGATCAATAATACGGCGTGGAAGTCACAGTTGCACAGCAATATTTCTGAAATGTCAAGAAGGTCCAACACAGGAGGAGAATCCTTGAGTCAGATCAGAGTGGCACAACTGGGATCAATATCAGGTGGTGGTAAGAAGGAGGAGGTAGCAGAGAGTAGGGTCACCTTCAGGCCTCGATACTGAATCAGCAGTATCTTTCTCTCCATACACACACACACACACACACACACACACACACACACACACACACACACACACACACACACACACACACACACACACAGACAGACACACACACACACACACACGCTGCTTGAGTTACAACATGGTGACCTCACAAAAACATGCTCGTTATCCCCTGAAATGTGCTACTCCATGCCCCTCCACACCTTATGAATTATTCATTTTTTCTATTATGATTTTGAATACTTTGTTATACTGTTCCTCAATGCTCCTGGTGTCATTGTAGCTCCGTCATTGTTTGCTCACTGTCTCCTTCTCCCTCTCTCTCTCTCTCTCTCTCTCTCTCTGTCTCTTTGCCGTATCCATCATCTTCGTTAAGGAGTTGAAACGCCTCTCCACTCTGCTTAATTAAACTGCTATCACTCCCTGATGGGAGAAACTCATCTGATCTCACACTACAGAGGAGTGGCGATGGTTTAAACTGACTTGTTACACAACTGGCGTATTTCTCACCACTGCAACGGTGATTGCCGAGGTGACCCCCTCATCCGAACCGTTTGCTCATGTGAGGTTAAACCATTCAGTGTCCCCCAAAGGGCACGTCCCAGGAGGCTACACAGTACAATTGTCAGTGTTAATTTAACTCTGAGAATGTACAAATGGAACCAAACGTGTGTGTGTGTGTGTGTGTGTGTGTGTGTGTGTGTGTGTGTGTGTGTGTGTGTGTGTGTGTGTGTGTGTGTGTGTGTGTGTGTGTACGTACTGTGTAGGCATGTGATTCCCTCTGGACATGTTTCTTGTATAATCTCACATAAAGTCACATCTTATGTGGAGCACATAAGAACAGTACGAAGACGACAATAGGTTTCAGAGTTATCATTAAGGTTGAACGGAGGATTTAGATTTAGAATGTACTTCCCACTGCAAAGAAAAAAGCTTTTCCTACATATTCATTTCATAGTGTGTGCGTGTGCCGTGTGAGAGAGAGAGAGAGAGAGAGAGAGAGAGAGAGAGAAAGAGTCATTTTGTAAATATTTCATCCCACAAGCATTTAATCTTTTATTTTTAAATCTGCTGTCCGTTTGGTGTTGAACACCCCCATGGCCTAGATTTGAAAGTGTGAGAGGAATGGGGAGTTAAACACCCCACGGTGCACACTTCTGGTGTATGTATTCCCAGAGAGAGGTCATCACGGACCAGGCTGGTATTGTATTGTGATGAATGTAAGACCAGCAGTTATTCAAGATGCATTGCTTTATGGGAGCCCATATGGGAGGATGGTGTAAGATTAGGAGCAGTGATACAGGTTGGACTGAACAAATGAGCTTATAGCGCCGGAGGTTTTATCTTGAGTCATCCATGTCTTGATCTTCGTGCTGTGAGCTTCTCTGACTGGTGAGCAGCGAGACAACTTAGAATGTAGGATTGTCTCTCACAGAACTGGACTGATGTGATCCACTTCGGTATTAGTGAGGACTCTGCAGCAGTGTCCTGAATCAGCTGCAGTTGTCTGGTCGATTTCTTTAGGGAGACACAGTTACAGTAGTCGAGTCTGCTGAAGATAAATGCATGGCCAAGTTTTCCTGCTGAGACATATATCCTGTAAATTGTGATATATTCTTAGGGTCATAGTAGGCTGTCTTTGTAATTGTCTTACTGTGGCTGAAATCCAGATCTGAGTCCATGACTACACCAAGATTTCTGGCTTGGGTGGGTTGTGTTTTTTAACATTACTGATTGAAGCTGAACACTGACTTTTAATCATTCGTTCTTCCTTGGCTTCAAAAAAGTATTTAATATAATAGTAAGTCAGGACAATAACGTTCCAAACATTTATGGATTATTCAGTTCTTGTATTTGGCCATAATCCCCTGGTGATATATAATATTATATATATATATATATATATATATATATATATATATATATATATATATATATATATATATATATTGTTCTCCATAATATGAGCATGTACAGTAGATATGGTGTAGATTAGATTTTTTCACCTTAAATTGAAAATCTGTCTGTCTGTCTGTCTGTCTGTCTGTCTGTCTGTCTTTCAGTTAGGGCTGATTCATACTCCTATTTTAACGCTGTTTCGGCGCTGTAGTGCCGAAATGATTTCGGCTCATCAGAAGACATTTTCAGTACCACCGAAGAGCCGACCGACTTTAAGACGGTACCTGCCCCCCCGAACCTCAAATGATGTCACATTGTAGGCTCTATACAGAGCCGAACCGACTTTTATTCGGCTCTAAATAGGAGTATGAATCTTAGCTAGGTCAGATTGAAGAATTGGGTTGTACTGTCTTTGTCGTGTGTGTGTGTGTGTGTGTGTGTGTGTGTGTGTGTGTGTGTGTGTGTGTGTGTGTGTGTGTGTGTGTGTGTGTGTGTGTGTGTGTGTGTGTGTGTGTGTGTGTGTGTGTGTGTGTGCGTGCGTGCGTGCGTGCGTGCGTGCGTGCCACTGTGTGTGGGTAGTCAGTAGTAGTCACATGCTGGCTGATGAAACACAAAATTGATCACAATGGACACTTCAAAATGACACCCAGCATTAGTGCACCACTTCAATCTTCACTTGAATCATTCCATAAAAGCCATTAAATATGGTAATTGCACAGTTCATTGTCAAATTGACCATTTAAAGAAAAGGGAAGGCTTTCCACCAATTACCAAAGGACAGCCGCCATGCATATTGTACTGAAAATGTATTGATGCATTTTACAACACCATAATTTATTCACAATAACATTACCGGGAGTAGACGAGAATGGCATCACAGTGCAACAGCTATGCATTGTGTTTTGTTAGGTTTGCAGACATTCGATAAACTGATCATGTCAGAAGATGTACAGACAGGGACAGGACTTTGATGTGATGGGAGAAGTCAAGGCACAATTGATTGACAGCAGGAACACCAAGCATCACATGGCCTGACAGTCACTGCATTCGCCACAAAAGCGTTTATACTTTAAATTACTGCAATATATACCTTTATTGAAAGGATAAGCCCCTTGAGATGTCTCATCTCATTTTAGTTGGGATCCTCAAAATGGAGAGGATGTTACTGCCAGGTATCTAAACTTCAGTGTTAGGTAGCTCTTAGGTAGCTCTCTGCTAACGTTCAATTTATTTGCACGCCGGTGGCGCATACCAAGAATTGCATATCTGCAAGCTCACAACACATTGCAGTCCAATGTTGTGAACTTGTTAGATCAGCCATTTTAGGTGCATGACATGATGGTATAACTAAGTATAAATCCAACCCTAACACTTGGTAACTCAGTAAATTGAACACAGATTATTTTGGACTGTTGGTGATCAGACAAAGTGATTGACACATGGTGTCGTGCTTTTTCAAAATGTCTAAAATGGTTGCTTCATTTCCTCCCTACATGCTGTGTTCTTACCCTTGCTGGAGCTGCATAAGCTGATGAATTAAATTAAGCACCATCTTAATTGAAGTGTTTTGCTTGCGACCTTTTCCTGAAGGTCTTTGACAATGCTCTCCAGCTCAACGTTGAGCACTATTCTCATGTTGCCTTTGTTCGATGCTTCAAGTTGACTTTGAATTATTGAGCTCTGTGGCAAGGCTCATCTGAAGTGGCATTCTCTGAGTGTAACTTTTGTTGTGAATAAATAATCTGAAATATTATAGTGACAAGGGCTTGCCAGTTATATAATGTCTGTTTTGTTATAATGATAGTGTTATGGGATAAGTTAGCCCTGTTTGGAACCTAACCCTCTACTATTACTCTGAGATGATTAGGCTATCCCGGCAGAGGAAAAGTTCATCCAAGTGCATTGAAGATCATCAATTCAGGAGCACTACTGGCACCTGCTGTGTGGGGTTCTTCCAGTTTGAATGGAGGAATGGGAAAACATGGCACAGGCTGAGTGGCTGACTAAATAAGCATTCTTTTTCAACCCCGTCGTAAAAATAACTTTCTGGAAAATCCTCAAATATCTGTAGGTGTCTGGGACTGCCTTTACATAGGATGTTTTGCGAAAAAGGTGATCTTCAGACTTCAATGCACTTGGACGGACTCTCCCTCTGTCGGGAATCAGGATACCCCGATGCGGACGCTGGGGCTATAGGGATGAGTTGTGTAGTGCCTAAAATCTTGCAATAATTTGAACATACATGTAGGCTAATGGTCAAGTCAGGATAATAGTTTATTTTCTTTTTATCTCAAAGAACTAGGAAGATTGATTTTCTTGTAGCCGAAATAGTGAATTATTTTTGCTTAATGGATTGATTGGTTGACGTCATCTGTATTGACAAATTGCATAACGGACATATCTGCATCTGTCATAAGTAAATGGGCTCTGAGGAATGGGCTGAAAGGCATTCCTCAAATAGAGATACAAAACAACCCTGAATGGGATCAGCTGCTTACGTTTTATGTCTGTCGGCTGTCAGTAGCCTGAAACATGATTTAAATGCCGTTTGAATAAAGGAATACCGTGAGAAAATAAACATTAACCTCTAAGAATAGCTTCCAGGGGAAGAGCCTGTTGTGTGTCCTTGACAGATGGCTCTGGTTTGAAATTACATTGTGCAGCCTGGGCAGCAAGGCCACAGGCCTGAATGCACTGCTGGTGGAGAGGAAGTCAGTGAAACAGGAGACGGGCTGGTCAGCTCATTTCTGACCTTAAGGTCAGCACGTTCAATACTTGCTGCTTTTTATAGGCTTAGATATCCTTGAATCAGTATCCAGTATTGTGTTCTCCTTCTCTGTGCAGTTTATATAAGGAGCCAAGGAGGTATTAGTGATGTTGTTGTTTTTTATTTGAAATTAGAGCAGAGAGCGGGGTCATCTTACCCTCACGTCAGATCTATTTTGGCGGTGAATATATCCCACGAAAATGAAGAGAAATACTGGAGCAGATTTAGACCTCAATTTACTGTGCTTCACTCTGACTGTAAAGCCTAAATATTTGAGCCCTAGCATCCTTATTCCGGGGAGAACATTTGCAATGATAGCTCACAACAACGAGCTCACAACGTGCAACGCATTTTCAGTCTCTGGAGATCTGCTTTTTTTGCGAAGATATTTGTTGGAGAGTGAATTACGGGAGGGTGCCTAGTGTAGAGCCTAGATTGACTCCGGTCAATAGGGTTTAAGTGGCTATGGGCACGGCAACGCACAATTTCCATTCTATGCTGGGAGCAAGGGGGTGGAGTGTCTGGTTGCTTTGTTTTGACATGCTTTAAATGTCTGAAGAGTGGAGTAAACATTGGCGAACTTGGACCGAGTGTCAACCAATAGAAAATAACTAAGAAGCCGGTGAGTGACCCCTCTTGGCAGGAATTTGTCTTGTAATGTGTTGTTGTTTTAGGACACACCTTTTCCGCTTTTACCACACATAATGAGCACATCATTTTTCATCTCTGAATTGTTACCATCACCCACCTCCAGTCAGAGGCGTGATTTCGGAAAGAAATTATTTGGGTGTGGCAAAAAATAAGTTACCATAGCTCCATTTCTAAAAGAGCAAATATTGTGGATCCACTATTTTCACTGTTTGTGTGGGGGCAATTTTTGGTGGGGAAATGTTCGCCTAAAATGACATTCCCAAAATAAGGATGCCACGTTGAAAGTGGTTAATAAATGAATGGTTGCATCCAATAAAAGGCTATACTAACTTATAACACGTGTCACATGTACAGTAGATGGACGGGCATCAACTGCAATTAAATCAGATTCATCTGCTAAAACAATTCAGAGTTGGGGACAATATGCATAAATTAACTGAATTTAAGGTTAAATGTTAAGCTTAAAGGTTAAAAAGGGGGTGGCAATTAGCGTTGTCCCGATCTGATCACATGATCGGAAATCGGGGCACGATCACCTCATTTTCAAATGATCGCAATTGGATCCGATCAGGAGCAAAAAATTCACACCCGTGTGAACTGAGTGGTGCAACTCCGTGTGGGGGTCCCCGGGGGTCCCCGGAATTTCCAGACCCACAGGAATGCGCCCAGGGTGCCGGCCCAGTTCCGGCGAGCTGCCCCACGTCCGAAACGGTCAAGAAATGACAGAGTTACTGTGGTGGGGGAATTAGCAGACAACTCTTCTCTCTCTCTCTCTCTCTCTCTCTCTCTCTCTCTCTCTCTCTCTCTCATGCACGCTCCACATTGTAATTAGCAGGCAACAGTGCAACACTCTCTCTCTCTCTGCGCCACTTTTGCCCTAAACATAGGGATGGACATAGAGACGGACATTGCTGTTCCTTGGAGTCGTTGCACCACTCAAAAACGTGATCGGGACATCCCAATCCAATATTATATCCATATCATGATATTAGACTGGATATTGTCTGTAATTTGGGATAATGTACTATTGTGATATGGCATAAATATAAATTTCGCATCTGAAAAAATCTGTATTGGAAGATACAGATAAAACGTGATTGGGACATCCCTAGTAGCAATTGCCATCCCCTAAATGACACCCATGCCTCCAACCCACACAGAGGTAGAACATCAGCCGGCGGAGATGTATCAAAGTCGGGTTATGCCAGACTATACAGCCAAGAGCCAACCACTCCAACTTCAGTCCAACAAAATGTAACCACAACCTGCAAGACAACAGGGGGCATTGGCGCAGCGGCATCCGACTCCTCAACGTGCATTTGGCAACAACACTTCTGACACAGATGTGTCACAGTGTGGCCGTACTCTAATACACCACAGTGCCACTTGCAGAATTTTAGTTCTTGCGATTAAATATAAATTAAGCTTAAAGGGGCCTGAAACCCTAGGACGATTTTGTTTGTATGTTCGTCATATCCTTCTATCCTACTTTAAAATCCTACTACAAATCCTATTACTAAATTTATTCTGTTCTTTATCCATTTTGACCAATCGATGTATTGACTACCGGTATTCGCATATGCAGGAATTGAGTACTCAGAATTTTCCCTTTGCCCCATATTTAAGCAGTTTATTAGCATTTGTATTTTGTACAAATCTTTTATTATAAGAGTGAGAGTACTCAGTGGATTGTCTTTTTCTACTTAGTGGATTGTCTAATGTCTATAATCAGCAAGGAGCAGCAAAGCAGACTTACTACAAATTTCAGCTGTTTATTATCGTACTAGCCCTTACCCTTTGTGAAATACTTGCTGCCTTGTGGCGGGGGGGGGGGTAATTTGTTAAATTGGAAAAAGGGCTTCGTTAAGACCTCCATATTATTATGGTCAATGCCTGTGTGAAAAGTGGGAGCGATTGGTGCTTGCAGTGAGGAGCTACGGCAGTCACAGTGACACACATTCAGACAGACAGACAGACATTGGCTTAATTATAGTATGATGTAGTCACAGTTATGGCTGGGTAGCATGGCTATGCTGAGGGTTTTATTGGTTTGTGACTTTGTGGTTGGTTGTTGTCAGGGTGACGGTGGTAGGAGTGTGTGTGATTTGGGCTCTGCTGTGCCAGGGTTAATTGATCAGCAGGTAATTCCAACTGTCTAATTTTGTGCTCTCCTCTTTATCTTTGTGTGCTGGACCTGTCCTTGGGGCTATATACACACTCTACACCCAAGAGAGAGCTGACTCAGTGCTGCAAAGTGTGTGTGTGCATGTGCGTGTGATTGTGCACGCTCGCGCGTGTGTGTCCATGCGTGCGTGAGGGCATGTTATTAATTATACTTGTGAGGGCCAAATGCCCAAACAAGAATGAAAATAGACAATTGTGTTGTGGATGTTTTGAGACAGTTGTCCCTGGCTATAGACAAAATAGGCATTAATAGGCATCACTGATAATTACAGTTTTGTCACAATATCGATATCATGATGATGGTATATTTGTTCCAAAACTAGAGGTTCAGGCTTCACAACTAGAGTTCGGTGGCCCTCACACCTGCGATGTGCGTGCCGACACGGGTATGTGGAATATGATATAAGAGATATATGTACTGTACTGCATGTATGTATAAATTGTATATATCGTTGCTATCGGGTAGAAACTACCTAACACCATTTCTGAGGTTTTAGATTTTTTTTTTTACAGTAAATCACTGCTAATCAACCGTGTTGAACCAATGAAACCAATGAAAAGTAGTAAAAGAAACAACAACCTTTTAACTCCATTGGACCCTCAAATTGTCTGATAAAGCACCTCTCCCCCTCTCATGCAATACATTCACAATATAAATTCACAACACCAACTTTGAGGAGGCAGTATTGCTTTGTTTTAAAACTATACAGTATGGTTTCCTGAAAATTTTACATTTTGGAGTTAGGTGGTTTCTTCCCAACAGCAGAGATATATCTTTTTTATTCAAAGTATAATTATAATCTAATTACTGTCAGTTTTTCAGTTTTATAATCTATTTACTGTAATCGCATTACATATAATTATTTACAACCTTAACACAGCCCAGCCCAGTGACTTTGCTGGACACGTTTATATAATCACTATAGGACGAACTGAAGCGCGCGCGCGCGCGTGTGTGTGTGTGTGTGTGTGTGTGTGTGTGTGTGTGTGTGTGTGTGTGTGCGTGCGTGCGTGCGTGTCTCAGCAGACCTGACAGACTGTGGCTCATTAAACTCACTCAGACACAGGAGGTTAAGACAACAGCCACAGTGTGGGCACTGCATTCTGCCATTTGAAACAGACGACAGATAGAGACACAGCATAACGCACTTTAACGCAGTCACAACAACTGCACAAAATGAATCAAATAAACTGCTTAGATATACAGTGCAGTTCTCAAACCTTTTCATGTCAAGGACCCCCAAATTGATATATATTTGGCCGCAGACCCCCCGTCTGAAAATATTTTGTGCCAAGAAGATTTGTGTTATGCTAAATGATTAAAAAACACTTTTATCATTTTTCAATACATGTTTCAATAAATTCAAAAAGTACAATCCTGCAGCGTGGCACGATCTATTTGTATAAAATGTTGTATAAAATAGGTTCAAATGATTGTGATGGCTGTGAGGCTGTATTAAGACATTTAGCTGACCCTCTGGAAGGCTCCTCAAGACACATTTTGAGAACCACTAACATATAATACCACAGTAGGCATATGTGAAAAATCATCTCCATAACAAAGTAGAAAAATACCACAGGCCTACTATTCCTCGACTCATTGGGTTTAGCATTTCAAGCAGTTATTCCCAGAAGATGGAGATGTTTAGATGAATCACCCGGAGACCAACAGCTTATAGAAATACCATTCAGATAAGAAGCACTTTGCAATGAGCTGCCAACGATAATACATCACAAGTTGATGCTTATCAATGTGTTCACATGCATTTCTCGTGCATGCGTGCGGGCGTGCGGGCGTGTAGGCGTGTGTGCTTGTATTACTTTTCTTTTGCGAGGGGTAGATCATTTCCCTGGTTCTCACGCGAGAAATGGATTATTTTAAAGTTAAAACTGATTTGGGGAGTTGGTCTGCTCTGACGAAGGCTACTGCCAAAATGCATCAGCGTGCTCAAATATACATGAGAAATTGCATCTGAGCCAGCATCTTATATTTTGGAGTGCCGCTTTTTCCACTTAGTTAGGCGCACCTGCTTTTCTTTCTTTATACATACCGGTAGTTGCGTGCCAGTATCATTCACTGAAAATAGCCGATCTACAAGCTCACTATGTGGCGCAACGCATTGTTAGCTTGTAGCTTTGTGCATGGTTTACTATTATGTATAAAATTACCTAAAATGTTGATGTCCGCACACAAGTATAGAAAAAACAAACGTGTGTGTGTGTGTGTGTGTGTGTGTGTGTGTGTGTGTGTGTGTGTGTGTGTGTGTGTGTGTGTGTGTGTGTGCGTGCGTGTGTGTGCGTGTGCGTGCGTGCGCGTGACGCACACATGCGTGTCTGTGTGTGTGACTGGCTTAGGGAAACAGGTCGACAGTGTTGCTGCAGAAGGCTTCACAGTGGGGTAGAGAGAGACAGAGAGAGACTGGGGGCATCACAGATGATGTGATAAGCATCCTACAGGTTGGACCACGCAGCATCCCTGGCATAAACGGCTCCACTCATGTGATCCGGGTTATTCAGAACTCCAGGGCCTAGGACGCAGTGACAAGTTAATGGCCCAGAACCCACACTATTATAGAAAATAGCTGGATATTTTCTTCTCAGTTCTTGGTTCTCTGTTTTGAAACACCATCTCAGCTTTTTCTATTACCACCCCTTACACCACTTATACACACACCTCTCACAATGCAACACTGAAAATGCACCGCTCACACACACCTCTCACAAAACTTAAACACATACCATACACACAAGCACATGCCTCTTATGTATTAATACTATTCACATAACATATACACTAATACACACATACTGTACGTACATGTACATATTGCATATGTAAAAAATACAGAGATATGACATTTAGAATTAGGACCCGTGCACACAGCACCTTCAAATTTCAATCACAACCTCAAGGTACTCTTCTATGCTTAATTATTTATTGGTCTTTTCTTTGCTACAATGTTGAGCAACCAAAACCACCAAAGAATGTTACTCAATTTACAACAATGTTGGCATTTAGCTCTTATCCAGAGCGACTTGCAAGAAATCAGAATAAGCAAAGTAAGCATAAACTCCAGTCAATAAACAACAAAGTAAATACTGTATAGTCACATAAATAGAGTGCAGAGAGTGTAGTGCCTCAAATAAACTAGAATACCAAACAACCACCTGAACCTACAGCAGCTGTCAACAAGCTATCTAATTCATAGTTCTTTTACACTTGTGGTTGATAAAAACAAATCTACACAATGTACTTGTGTATGAAATAGTCAAAGAAAAACCTAGAATGTTGACTCGCAAGTCTGACTCACGGTGCCTTTTGCTGAAGGTCACAGTAGTGAGTCTATAGAGTCGACCCCAGGCAGCGTGGAGGCTCAGTCTCCATCTGACCTTTAACCCTCCCCCACCTCGCCCAGTTGCCTCTCGCAATGTGACAGTGTGTCTCTGTGGTCTTGTCATTTTGACTCTCTTCCATATACACAGTCTGTCCCTCTGCTTCACTGGCTGTCCATCTTTGACCCCCCCCCCCCCACACACACACACACACACACACACACACACACACACAATGTCAGCTCAGACAGTCAGCTGGTCTCTCAAGTGAAACGGATTATAGCTGCACCTTGTCCTTCTCTCTGTGTTCAAACCAGCCTCATTACATTAGAGCCTTCCCTGAGCCAACAGGAGAACTGCACAAATGTCATCATCAATCAATCAATATTTTTTTCATTAAATAGATTTTTGAAAAGTATTTCATAAAAAAAATAAGCTTGACTATTTTCACTATAGTTTGGGTCGTGGGGTGACACCAACGTTTGGGAACCACCGATGTTTGTGTTCATGTTGAGTGTTTGTTGATTTGATTCAGTTGCACAAAATGTGAAGATCATGGACCAGTGATATCCAGACACCCGTCTCTGGACATCGGACATCACATCAACACAGAGGCCCTGAACCGAACCAACAAATGAATAAATATGTTTCATATCCTCAGCACCGTAGCAGTGAACTGCTCCCCTCCAGTGCTCTAGTGAATTAATGCACTGGAGCACACAGACGGATACTAGGCTATAAACTTTATTAAACTAGGCTAGCATTTCAACGCAGGGTGCAGCTTCATCAGAGCTAAACCCGAAACCCGTCCCCGACAATTGCTTCAATGCACAACTCATGTTGTGCTGAAACTGCATCCTACGATAGTAAATGAATCAAGAATGCACATATATTATGTGAGATGAAAAGAATTTCCATGACAGTTTTTCCCCCCTTTAACATTATTCACTTTTAACCGTGAGCGCGCCGATGTACAGTTACAGTAGGATCAAACCGATGCTGACAGTAGAGTCATAGACTCGAGGTAAATGTGCGAGCAATGCAGGCTGCAGCCAATTATTCACTGGCAAGAAAAGATTCATAGATCCATATTTCTGTGAGTGCGATATTCAGGACAGCACTGCAGGTACACTATATAATATACAGTATATGAATGACGTGGGTTGCTCCAGGGTTCCTCAGTTGCTACAGTACAAATGCTCAGTGACACGCAGAGACAGCATCCACGTACGCGTCCATGAATTAGAAGTACCAGAAGGACTTCGGAGTGCTGGCTATTATTTTCTTATTGTGAATCTTCGTGAGACGTTCACCCGGCAAACTGCATCAGTATGCTCGTTTTCCACAAATGCTCAGTTTACCTGTATTATTACTAAATGATCCGTACTATCTGGAGGGCAGATCAGATTTTCCCATGTGAATGTGTACTGTACTGTGCGTATGTACTGTACCACCATGTTGTGTGTTTACATTATAAATATGTCAGACACCAAATAGATATTGGACTCGAAAGCAGGCAGGACTCAGGAGACATATGGAAAGTTCAACAATGTATTCAACACTGGCAGGGGTTGGGGGGAAGGAAGGTAACCGTGGGCAATGGGACCGGGCAGAATCATTGTTGAGGGGGCAATCGTGGGCATTGGGTACGACATTGGGCTTAGCCGTGGGTCCAGTCCAGGATGCGCACAGCATGGGTCGTCCGTTCGATCAGGCTTAAAGGGACACTTCACCCTTTTTGCATGTTAATGACGTTTAGAAGATTTAGAACACTTTCCTGTGGGTCTTTATGTGTGTAATATGTGGTTTTAGATATTTTAGATTTTAGCAGTGAGCCCAGTGTCTCTGATGTCATGGACACTGAGCTCACTTCCTTCCATCCTGGACTACAATTCCCATAATGCTTTGGTGCACTGCTCCTCCTTGTGGATAGGGGGATGGCTATCTTACTGAGTCAAGACTCAACATGTAGTAACATGTAATCATTTTGTACAAAGGGGTTAGGCGGAGGTAATTTCACAGGCAGGGGTCAGAATGAAAATACAAACAGGCAGAATTTAATAGAATAAATCTTAGGTACTTTTTGCCTGCTAAACTAACGGCAAACTGGTCTGATGAGCAGCAGGTATAGAAAATAATGATGATACAGGCAATAAATGCTTGGACTAATCAGTCAAAACAGGCTCAGGTGTGGAACTGGGCACACCTGTGTACATCAGCTCCCGTGGATGTGGGTGTGAGACTTTTATCAGTGTTGGCCCATTGTCTGTATAGCTGTAGTTGGACATGGTTGTTTAACAAATCACTTACTGTGTGTGTTTGCATAACACACAGACCGTTTCCAGGTTATTCCTGAATATCAGGTTCTCATGTATTGAGAGGAAGTACCCTTGCATGTGTGTGGAATACTTCACGCTGGAATAATTACAATATTTCATATTCAGGTGTGAAACAACGCGCTGCACACACGGTGAGCTTCATACTGTGTGAAGTCATGAAGATGTCACCTTCTGAAGTTCTGCAAATGACACTAGTGCTTTTCAGTCTGGCACCATCCTCTGTCTCACCTTCCTCTACCCCCCTCTGTGGCCCTTCCTTTCTCTTCCTCAGTTCGTTTGTCATGTCTAAGGCGGCAGTGAAAAAGCTGCACTGGCGTTCCAAGGTGCACGAGTGCTTCGTGCCCCTGGTCGGGTCCCCTGGCGACCTGGGTGTGTCCATCGGCGGCGGAGCGGACTATGGGGAGTTTCCATTCGTCACTTCGGCTCCCGGGGGAGGGCTCACAGTGGGCAATGTTATCCTGGAGATTGGGGGGACACCTGTGCTGGGGATGACCCTGGGAGACGTCAGAGGTGTCCTCAACTCCTGTCCCCATCCTATTCGCATGAAGACAGTGTCACCAGGTAGGGCTCAGCCTTTCAATATGCTTGCAACCTTTCTGGACAATGTGGCAGAGCACAATGGTTCTGTGTTAATTAATAATTCATATTAATAACCTCATGGCACATCTTGGAAACAAGGTTATTATCATTTTTAAATTTTCATTCGTTTTTTTTTTTAAATACGTTGTAAGATGATTATTACGTTTTTATCAATACAGTTTCAGTTAGTTATCTTTTTCCTTTAGCAATTTTTTTTCTTTTCCCACCTTTTTTCATTATCTCATTACGGTAGTTTTAGTTAGCTACGTATAATAACCTTGCTTGAAAAGGACACTCCAGCTGCCACTTCAACACTAAAGACAGTTTTAGATGTTCAGGGTTATTTTATTTTACATTCTGTTACACTCCATTACGCTACAACATCATGAAGAATCTCTCACATCTGTATCCAGTCAACCGTAATCTTTGTTACTTAACCACCACTCTGACTCTGTGACAGGCACAATCTGTAGCCTGTAACATTCTGTCACCGATTTGCTGTCCTTCATTTGCAGTGGTGGACAGTAGTAAACTACTGTAACTACATTTAATTGAGTACTACTGTACTTAAGTGCATTTTAGGATTTTCTTTTTTGCAAGCGCATGACTTTCACTCCGCTACATTTTCAATGGAAATATTGTACTTTTGACTCCATTACAGTTCTACGAAGGGACTCTTTGGCCCCAAACTTATAATCATAAATTATGAATTAACCACTTAAGCCCTAATTCAAAAAGTGAAAATAGCCGATCTACAATCTCACAATGCGCCGTACCACACTACCACTATTTTCACTTTTGAACATTTGAACATTTCTGTTTAGTTTGTTTGTTGGTTTTTTAAATTTCAATACAGTAATTATAAAAAAGGAAATCAACTTCATAATTTGTACTTTTGAATACTTGGTATTTAGTACCCTTTAGAGTAGCCTTTATTCACCACCACTGTCATTAATTAGTCTGGATGTGTCAAGGCGTTCGGTCAATATGTGGAGGCCGGAGGTCAAAAATCTTGATGACACACATGACAAGCGTGTTGAGGCTGATGCGGCTATACAGTTGTCCGTCAGCCTCGAGGGGCCTTGGTATTTATAAGGGGGGGTTGGGGGGGTGGGGGGGGTCTGAAAAGAGCAATATGTCACCAGCTGTGTCACCTGACCGCGCCTCGCGATGGCCTTGCCGGCCAGGATTGATGGCTAAATCGGCCAAAGTAGTATAAATGAGAAGCGTTATTCCTGGTCCCTCGGCCACCAATGGATACATTATCATTGTGAAGTGTGGCTGGTCCTCCCTGGATGGTGTGACTGCATGTAGCACGGTGGACAGTGATGGATGAGGACTACCCCAACCCCCCCTGCCCTCCTCCCCAAGCCTCAAAGCCAAGGTTTTGTTCAAAAACTGCAGACAAATCTGATTTGTTTCTCAAATCTGATCATTTAGGACTGGTTGTCCAAACTGTTATTTTCAAGTGATCAGATTTGAATCACATTTCAAACCAATCTGACATGTGGTTTTATGCTCTACAGACTTAATCTGATTCCAATCTGGATAGGCCAAAACTCTGATTTGGACAGCTCAAGGATGCATGTCCCTGTTGTTAACCCATTTTGGGCGGGAACCCGTTTTGGTGTTAGCATTACGTTGTGCTTTAGCAGATCTACAAGCTCATAGCTGTAGGTCTGCTATTTTTGAAAAATCAAAGAGCGACTGACATAGAAGACATTTTTACAATCGACAATATATTTTATCGAATGATTTAAAGCTCCTCAAAGCAGTTGGACGTATTAAACACTGCAGACTCATGCAGACTCGCTTTTTTAACAGAACCTGGCAAAATGATAAATGATCAAGATTAAATGAGGCAGGCCTAATATGAATTCATAACTTGCTCCTGCTGAGTCCCCCAAAGTGTTGGCTATTGCAACATTGCTTTCCTCCATTCTCCTCTCTGTCAAGCAGCTTATAGGGACTGTGCACTGGGGTAGTTGCCAAGTTCCTCCAAACTGATCAATTGAGACAGTGGTGTCAAATTACATGGACATTCTCTACAGAGTATATCCACCACATATGAATACATTTATGTCTGTCATCTGTCAACCAGGAAGATTCTTAATCTTTTGCCAGAACTGAGTGTGTTCCATAGACTGTAAGTGTGCTTGATCTCTCTCTCTCTCTCTCTCTCTCTCTCTCTCTCTCTCTCTCTCTCTCTCTCTCTCTCTCTCTCTCTCTCTCTCTCTCTTTCTCTCTCTCTGATTGCATAAATGTTTGTTTTATTATAACAAATAATTGTATTTATCAATAGTCTACACAAGTGAAGGCTATGATGTAGCATACAAAGACCGGCCACCCATATTCATACAGGTAGATATTTCTTTAGTCCTGCAACAACTTATGTGCACAATTGTGTTTCTGGTATAGCAGATTGAATTTATGCACAATGATATTTTCACAGGCTGTACACAAGGCATGCATACTCACTCTGCTGTCAGGGGTTTGGATGCTTGAAGTTTCACTCACATGTTTTCTTGGGTATCTGAGATACATAACCTTGAGGCCTGTCATGAAAGTCGTGCTTCACTTTAATGGCAGCCCATACTGTAGATGACAACCTTCTGACCATGTACAAAGATGTCTGACCATCCATGCGTGTTTCATCCCGATATGACAGCTCGCCATAAAACAGCCATGTGAGCTCTCAGACTGTCACGTGTTCATACTGTATCCAGTAAACACCACAAGCCGATTTTCTGATTCTATCAACGAAGTACGTTTCTGGGAAGCCTTTTCCACAGCATAATTAATAAAAGCCAATTAGTTTCTCCCAAAACGCTGTAGGCTTTGCATTGTACTTCAAGGCCAATCGCATTGACCACATGTGGCCAGTCATACAGTACTGTGTGTGTGTGTGTGTGTGTGTGTGTGTGTGTGTGTGTGTGTGCAGTGGGCTGCCTCAGCTAATAAAGTTTTATTACGTGCGTTTTAATCGGCCAACAAATTGAATCTGCTACTGGGCAGAGCCACTGTAACAGACGGTGGCCCGGGGTTGGGTGGGTGGGCGCCGCTGGAGGACTGCTCGTCTGTCAGACTGACAAGCTTGTGATGCACTCAGGGCCATCCATAACAGCAAGTGACCTGTCATCAAAGGCCATAAAGCTCTTGAGATGAAATTAATAGATCAGGCTGAGCGATAGAAGGCCTGCTGATCAGCTCTGATCCCGTTACGGACCGCTGGAAGCCTCACTGTTTCATGTGATACACTACCACTGTTTCATGTGATACACTACCACTGTGTTATTATAGGATACGCATACGAGACAGTGATACACTACCACTGTGTTATTAGGATACGCATACGAGACAGGAAGATTCACTGTTAAATGTTCACAGGATGCATGTGTTGTGTTGTGAGGTGTTTAGAAGAAAGATGTGTGCATGTTATACGCACGCACACGTGTGTGTGTGTGTGTGTGTGTGTGTGTGTGTGTGTGTGTGTGTGTGTGCGCTCATGAAAGGGTCATTTGCAGATGACAGCGATAAATCCAACCCGGTGACAACAAACCTTGGTACCGTATGTTAGCTTAAGCTGTCAATCTGTTTCGCGGGCCATAAACACACTTAGACTAACCAATATGACACTGCTGTTGCTTGCCAATGTCTGTAGTTTTAATTTCTTCCTCTGTATCTCCCTCAGGCTCCACATTGTGCAAAGACCTCAGGTTGTATTTGAGCAAGTGCTTCACGCCGGGGTCCATGGACAGCCAGCTTCAACAGGTCATCCGAGAGAACCTCTACCTCCGTGCAGTACCCTGTAAGTGTTCTGTTCTATCCCACATGCTTTCAAAGTGGGGGCCACCAGGGGGGCCAATTTAGAAATTTGTGGGGGGGAGTTCAACCAACTCTGTATTTGTTATGTGATATTCAGACTTTCTGTTGCTTTATAGTAAGTATGCTGGTGGTATTATTGCTTATCTACCAATTAGGTCCAGAATAATAACAGAGCTCCCTTGTAAAAGTACAATTGCATAGAGACTAAATAATGAAAAAATAATGATAAAATAAAATCTTTTCAAAGGGTCATTAAATTAATGAACCTTTGAAAGGTGTAAAAATGTACATGGGCAATAATGTGCAAATACACTGAAATTGGTGTTTTGCAAGTACGAACTTGACTTGACTTTTCCATAGCAACTGTCCGTACTGTCACACCACTGGCTTTATTATCTCTGGCACTTTCCTGTTCCTTTCCTCGTCACTGTCTGTTGCTTTGTCTGTTCCTGTCTTCACTACTGTCAGGATGGAAGGTAATCCTGATTGTGATTTTTAGTTCACAGAGTCCTATCTGTCTCTATCTGTATATAAGATCAGATGTAAACCTTTATTGATGTGGTGAAATGAAGGTGTTGTAGCAGCAACAGCAGCAAGTGTGAAACCCAGGATAGATCCAGGTACTGTAACAGCAGAGAGATAAGAAGATCTTTTAATTTAGAAACATAATACAATTAAATATTCTCAAGGGCCATCCCCACCAAGAATATTTACTATAAACATATGGTGTGAGCATCCATACTGATGAGCGATAGCAACATGTAAACATGTTGAACATGAGTGCTGTGTTAAACATGACATTGTGTAAATTCGGGCGCATCTTTGCGTTTATATTGTTCATAAAATCGCTCTGAACGTGACGCCTGTCTTCATTATAGTTGTGGTGTGACTGACTGCCATCCACTTGAGTTTGTATGATTTCTAAAAAATTACTGTAATATTTATAGTCCTTGGTGTGTCCGGCCCTTTAGAGTCTCCTACTAGACATCTGCACTTGGTCTGCACTGTACTACAGTATGTACATTTATATTTAGATTGTACTCAATCTCCTACAGTGGTTATCTTGATAATACTGTGGCTGTGCAGTCTATCAACATTGAATATAATGTGATAAATGCATATAAGTGAGTCCTCAGCAAGCATCTGTAGTGCCTCAGTATAGAGTACACCCCATGGTCTCTTCTTAAGCACACACATTGTATCCTGCATACTGTAGCAGGACATACTGTACTGTGGTGGACCGCTTGAGTGTGATGTCTCTGAATAAAATCAAGTCCAGTTGCTGCCAACGGTAGTTGGTCGTAGTACATCTGTTGCTACGCTAATATGTTAATCCTCTGAAATGACGTCACGGTCAAAAGGGCTTGAGGAGGGTGAACTGCAGTGACCACTACTGCCCGAGGGTTAGGAGAGAATATGCTGTGATGATGGAGACTCTCTCATCCTCTCATGTTATTGTGGGTATTTGTTTTATTGTACTATAGAAGGGAGGAGACAGGCCACCTTATCGTTGCGAATTAGCCTGGCTGTGGCACTGTGGCAGAGGGGAGTTGCTGCTAATCTCTCCTTGAGTCTAGGAAGTAGGTCATGTGAGACAGGCTGACACCACGCCACACGCCACAGCACACGGCTTGACAGAACAAGGCACAGGTCACTACTCCCAAGATGGTGCAACAAACTGCCTCCAAACTGCCTCCAAACATGGGACATGAATATTTATATTGTGTAAAAGTGCCTACGACGTTACTCAAATCAATCACCCCTATGTGCAGCGTGGAGCCGTGAGCGGTTCTGCTGCTATCTAAGCATTTCTTAATCAAATGTGGACCGATGGAGTGAGGTCGGTTGATGAAAGTTAGATTTTCGGGCTTTGAATTCAGGATTCAGACCTACTACACACTGTGTATTTATCCTTGTGCTCTCATGGACTGATAGCCTGTTTTATACTGAACACAGGCAGCCCGGTGGTGGCGCTGTGGAGCTGGCTGGACTTGTGAAACAACTTCCTGCCTCTCTCCCAGTGCATTCCTTTTAGTTGTGAGTGTCAACAAGGCAAGCTCCGCCCCCTCCCCTCCACGGCTGCATAATCCCCTGATCTGCCGGCGACCGTGAGGCGACACAGTAAGATGCTGTGGTTCCCATGCCACACACACACACACACACACACACACACACACACACACACACACACAGAACATGTCAGGCTGAGGCTAAGCGTGCATGTACAGTATGACATGTGCTGTGGCTTGGAAACCATCTGATCCCTTTGTAGACCACCTGCAGGGAGGAATAAAAAGTGTCCGGACACTTCCGTCTTCAGTCTCTTCATGTTTAGACAGAGCTACCTTTCTTTGTTCTGTCTTTTGGTCCTGGATGCAGCAGCTGTGATGGATGGTACAGGAAGTTGACGCTGAATAGTTTTCATCAGTGGCTCGTTGAGGCCCCCTACAGGAACTTACAGCCTAGCCTGTATGTAAACTATTAATGGAGACCTTACCTTTCTACTGATAAATAATACTAGTGGTACAGTACCACTGGTACAGTAGGTAGGATCACTGTGAGTCATCATGACCCTTTATGTTTTAGAACTGTGCTCATTGAATGGCATTGCTATTTTGTTTAGCTTTTAATCACGCTAATATGACCTATAATAGCAATAGGAGGATGGTGTCTATGTTTGATCTGCATTTTCTTTTCATTATGAGCAAATTAAACTAAATATATCCCTGGATCTGCTGCTCTGACGTTCGGAGGGCATTGTGATGCAGCATGCTTCTCCAAGAGGATGCGTGCTGCGTTGTTGGAGTTGGCACTGATGAAAGGAGCATAATTACAGAGAGCCCGTCAGCAGAACAGGACATTAACATGGAAATGAATGACAGGATTAGGTAAATGCAGGACATGTATCAATAAGGTTAGAGGGGGGGAATTAGATTTTGAGTAAATGTCCGTGAGTGCCAAAGTGGAGGAGATTGCAGTCTAATGAATGTGTGTGTGCACTGTGCACACACTTAGACCAGCCAGGATCCTTCATGTGTGTGGTGATAACCTTGGGGAGCAGGTTAATTTGTGGAGTATTATGCTGACTGTAGTATTGCAGCATATCTGTGTGACCAGCATTATGTTTAGCTGATTTAACAGTAACACCCTCATTTAAAGGGACACTTCACATGTTTTCAACCCGTACTGTAGGTATCGTCGTCCTTGTCACTATAATGGTCAATATACCTGTAGTACTGTACCCTTTCTGTCTGATCGTTCGAATACTGGACAGCTCGCTTCAAAACACAGTCACCCGCGGCCATAGATCCGGCAGAACTGCTCAGGCTGGTATTCCTAAACGTAAACTTATCCTCAATAAAACTATGCCTAACCTTAAACTTATTTCTAATCTTATTCTCTGTAAAACAAATAGAATACAAGAACCGAGCGGTCGGCGTGAGGTCGGTGAAAAGAAACGAGGGCGAGCATGTTTAAAGGCGAGCATTCCGGATACCGATGGTTTTGTGTCTCAGAGGTAGGTTGTGCATATCATCAGAGCTAGATGCTGATTTAGCTGTGCACATTTATGCTCCCCAGAGGATGCACCCCAGTGATTCTGGTGACCCTGTGGCCTTTTCCCTAGCCCGGTCAATTTTAATTTTGCACACAACTGGGTTAATTAACATGAGACTAGGCAAGTTTATTCATGCTCACTGGAACTCTAAGCATTTGAATTAGAGCCATGCATTGGGATTGGGATCCCGCGGGTACTGGCCCTGACCCGTGGCTTTTAATTTGATGTGGGGGGGAATGGCAGGTCCCGCAGCGTCCTGTGATAAATCAGATGCAGTGCACCTGAACCACGCAACAGTTCGGGGGGAGCACAGTTGGAGCTTGGAGTCAACAAACAAAGTTGAAAAGAAACTCAAAGCAGGAGATTACAAATCAAAAGCAAAGCAAGGGAAGTCTGATATGAACACATTTATCTTGTGGCTAAAGGCAGAGGAGAACATTATTTAGAAACATTGTTGTTACAAACAGCTATACTAGTATACAGTATGCATCTACTTACTAATAACCTACTGTTGAGCAGTAAGAGCCAACGTGATGTGTCGCTGTCCATGGTCATCTCTCTATGAACGGCTGAGAGCCGTTCTCTATCTGTGTGTGTGTGTGTGTGTGTGTGTGTGTCTCTCTCTCTCTCTCTCTCTCTCTCTCTCTCTCTCTCTCACACACACATTCTGTGATTCTGTTTGGGTCCCCAATGGACATTGGATATTGCGGGGCTCAGCAGGACTAGACGGTACTTGAATTTAGCTGCAGGCTATAGGAGCAGGCGTTCAGCAATTAACTGCGGGCAGTTAGAAATGAATCCACTGTGGGAATGGTTAGACATCCAATGGGAGGGGCTGGACTAAGAACACAGTCCTGTGCAGGGCTCTAATTGTAATCACGCTATGACCATTCATGTACAGTAGCGCCACCCTCAGGCCAATATTTCATGAACTAACAGGCGGATTGCGGGATGAGCCCTTCTGATTTAGGTGACTCTTGGCATTTCTTCTATAGTCTAATGTCTACTTTTTTTCTGTGTTAAAAAAAACCCTTGGGTCTAAAGATACAATGTCGGTCGTTTCAAAGCACTTCTGTAAGGAGCAGTATGCCTCAAGGGGTCGCTATAGTGGAGTTTTTAGACTCTTTTGTCTTGCTGTGTCTCCAACCTGAGTGTGCAAACATTCCAGTAAGATGAAGGCTGTGTAGTTTCCATTAGCTTGAACTCCCTGCTGATGAGGTACATTTTCGAGTCCTCCACAATCCTCCTCTGAGACCCAGAGTGAATTGACCGCAATTACCACCCTATAGTTAGCATTAATGAGGACTGGCATATGGAGATAACGTTGACAAAAGTTAAGTGTTCCTTTAATGATGCCTTTTTGCTTCCTGTGTGCAAAATGCTAACGACCATGTTCTCCACGTTGTCCTGTATTTTGTTTGCATGACTTATACAACATGTACAGTATATGAATATCAACATTTTCACATACAGTATCACCATTTCTTATAATGGCTTAGTGCAGTGGCTCAGTCTGTTTTGAGTTCTGGAATACTAGTATTTTGACCACTAGCACAATACCTCCATGTACAGAATATAATGCATAATACAGGGCGCATGTTGGTAGAAGGTCCTGGGCTCGATTACTGCCGGGGTGGGGACGATGTGGCCGCTGGGGGCGTGTTCTCTCCTCTGCATCATCAACGCTCATACCCTAGGTGGGGTTGGCGAAAGGGCCTTTCTGTGTGGAGTTTGCATGTTCTCCCTGTGTCCCTTTGTACCCTCATCCAAATACATGCAGTAATCCTGGTCTTTATACTGCCTCCACCTGGTCAGTCAGGGCGCCTGATGGAGGGGAAAGGAACCGGTTGGAGCTAATTATAATGTTGCATTTGATAGAACAAAACATTTGAGGGTATAGTATTTTGTTCATGATTTTTACATTTTCAGTTCAATTTATAAGAAATGCTGTTAATTAGGAGCTGCCTACAGTAATTTATACTTTGTTGAATGCCGGAGTCTCGCACCAAAATCTCCGATCTACAAGCTTGCGTGTCACAGACATGTAGATGTGCTATTTCTAAACTAACTAAATATATACAGTATCAAGCCCAGTCATTATATCATTTCAAGCTTTTTCCCCATGCTATGCCAGTTATTTAAAAACTCTTCTTAAATTGATTTGGTTGAGAAACAACAGTGTAGTGTCTGACACTCTGGGTGCTTCAGACAGATGGGTCATAGAACCAACGGTTGGAGTTCTGTAATTGTCTCCGGAATCAGTCAGAGAGCGGATATAAGACACAAATGGTTTATTCTAATATGCCAGCCCTGGCAGACGGACAGCTTCTCAACGTTTCCAGTGGGAGGATTCATGGGGCAGCTATCTGCGTGCCCCCGGTCTTGATGGACAGCTTACTCTGGGGTGTTGATACACTCCGGTGTAATTACCCATCCCCCCCCCCCCCCCCCCTGTGGGATCAGAGCGTGGCGCCTACAGGCAAACGACAGGGAGGAAGATGTCAATAATACTGCTACTCTTCTTCCCACTGACATGTCATATATATCTGGGAGGGAGGGTACATAGATAATGAATCCCTGCCTCACTCCATATCAGCAGCACGGATACTGTGTGCCCTCAGGGGAGGAGGAGAGTTATAGACACGTCAAAGACCATCAGGAGATTTGCTATCAGATGTTTAATTAAAGACTCATCTTCTGCTTCCGATTAGGATTTGTAAATAGACTTCGAAGGGGGTCAGGCTGACTTAAGGCAGTCTCGTGCTTGACATTTATGGTGTGTGTGTGTGTGTGTGTGTGTGTGTGTGTGTGTGTGTGTGTGCGCGTGTGTGTGCAACTGTGCATGCATTTTTATCAATTTGTCCACTTGTCTGTGTGAACATTGTGTAGTAGACTGCAATATGTGTATGTTGCAGTACTGTATGTGCGTGCGCGCGTGTCTGCCAGCATGTGTGTATCATTGTAGCTGAGGGAAGCAGTGCATTAATCACAGGTTTTATGTGGTATCTGGGTGGGTGTGACTCGAGTCCTGCTGTGATGTGTGTTTCAACAGCAGAAGGACAGGCACGTGTCCTCGGTTTGGGCCCTTGGGCTAATTTTATACCCAGTGAAGGATTTTGCTCATCTCAAGGTCAAAATGACAGAGGTCTCATTGGAGGGCAATGGGCGAGTTACACATCACCCGATAGACTGGCTTAATGAGTGTTGATGAATCTGTGAATGTGCAATAGCCATTTGGAGACAGAGGGATATATTTTGTGTATTGTATCCCTGTTCATTGGCGGTTTTGTCCTTACACATTGTGGACGAAAAGCCTTTCCAGGCATGTTTTTGACTAGGCTGTGGACACCCATTTGAAAAGAGTTTGTACCAGGGACATCCATACAGGATTTGTGCTACATTATTAGATAATGATATACTGTAGTACACATACATATACTTCTACCCTGTATACTAGGTGGGGAAAGTGAAAGTGAATCTTCTGAAGATTCATCCTTAAACATTCTTTAATTGGGTTAATGACATAAACCCTGTTTACTTCATTGACTGCCCCAGGGAACGTGTTCCCTCTACTCCAAATATCTTTGCCGAAAATAGCTGATTTACAAGCTTATAGGTGAAATTATAGTTGTACTGCTCCTTGTTTTGTTTTGTTTTTTTGGACCACTTTGAACCAACTCAATGAACCCTGCATCCCTATTCGGGGTATAATGTGAACAATCTGTGAAAATAGCTATTTTCTGCAAAGTGACTTGGTGTAGAGGGAAAAAAGAGGGCGGGGACCACATATAGACCCTGGCCTATGGGTGAACCCCTTCAACAAAGTGTATAGGATTTAAGTGGTTAATTATGCACCTCATACATAGACCACTGGCCCTCAGAGCCCATCATTGGTGGATAAGAATATAGTATAACATATGCTGTTTCTGAATATCTCATGAATGTTTAATATGGTTAATATATTATTGATGAGGCTGTTGACAGGCTCGTCATTGCCATTGGGTGGCAGGTAGGGGTGTCGTTATTCCATTGGGTGGCAGGTCGGGGGGTGTCGTTATCCGGGCGGCCCATTTCGCATAAACAACGAAATGTTTCACAGGATTTAGTGGAGCCTTGAATTCTCCCTCGTCCCATCTGTGAATGCGTTCATTATAAACACAATCTTCACCATCGGCACAGAACCACAAAGGACCTTTCACAGTGGCGGGTGTTTCTCTAAGGGGTACCATAGCTGTAATTGCACTCTGTTTCCTTGAACGTGTTTTCTTTCAGTGGTGTGAGTATTTGTTGGCTCGTGCCCAGCTTGCCCGCAAGAGTTATTTTTGTCTGTCCGTGATGTATGATGTGACCTTCTCTCCTCAGGTACGACCAGACAGCTCAGAGAAGGGGAGATCTCAGGGGTGGACTACAACTTTGTCTCAGTAGAAGAGTTCTTCTCTTTGGAGGAGTCGGGAGCTTTGCTGGAGAGCGGCAAGTTCAAAGGTGAAGGAGCCGTTGTACTCATCATTGTACTTACAGTACAGTAGACAACTAGACATGTAACATCATTCATCTTCTAGGCCATACTGTTTTCATGACCATTTTACATTTGCTCATTAGCTACATTTTCTAGGCTACTATTTATATCAAAACCCTCTGAAAAGGTTTCTCCAGGCTATAATAGTACTTTTTAATCAATGATAATCAAATGATAATTAGATTTATAAGCACTGAGTTAATGACAATGAGTTAATAAACAGATCATCAGGGACAAAGCATACATGGGGACATGGGGTGTCCTCATGTCTCCATTTTGTCTCTGATGGTCACCAATTGAAATAACTGATTATCTATTTATTCAATATTCCACAAATTGGCCACAATGTATTATAGAATGTTACTCTCTTTATAGAGGGTATGCGTGTGACATCATCATCAAACCCGGAAGTTATGCAGGAATGCCTACTGAGTGGCAAAAAACTATTTTCTGGCAGCCCATACATCCAAACAGAAAAGTCCTATCTGATTGCATTAAACAACGTTAAACAATGTTAAACTCACTTTGCATGTTGCTTTGCCACTCGATTTGCCACTCATTCACTTTAAGCATGCGCATACCCTCTATTTGCATAATGGCATTTTCCTTTGTTTCTTCTTTATTGATTAATGAGGGAAGAATATGCTAATCGTTTTTCTGTACGCTGCATTCTAAACTTAGCCATTAGTCCGGCAGCCGACAGGCTTCTTTTGTGGGAATTTTGGTACCTTTTTTATTGGCCTAAAATATTGTCTATATAGTTATACATACATTCATGAATCCACTTGCTGACTGGCTGTCAGTATTGAGCAATTTTTTATAGGGGTTTCTTGTGACCCTACCATTAACATGCTATGGCAGGCAAAATTGTCAAAAATGTCAAACTTTCCTTGTGCTTTAAGTCAGTGGCGGAAACTCCGTGGGTTCAGAGGCGCGATTGAACCCCCTGGCATTTTGGCAAAGGCGCGACTGAACCCACTGCATTTTGGCAAAATATATCTATATGCACTGCAGTAAATTATGCACCCACTGACTGTCCACTGAAATGTCCCCTCCCCAGTGGTCATGTTGTCATACACGTAGTCACAAGTGACATACCTTTACGAGGGGTTACAAGATAGGTGTTGGGCCGCCGCGCATGCCGCATTCAAATGCTAATAAGGTGGCTTTTGTTCGAAAAAACAAAACTCGTTTTTTTTCCACCGCTGGGGGGGGGGGGGGGGGGGGTGCTTGAACCCCCTGCCGTTATAAGAACTTTCCGCCTCTGCTTTAAGTAGCATGTGACATGTCAAACTAGGGTTTTTTTCATGATTTTGAATCCATTCCTAGCATTAGTTTTGCACAAAAAACACTCCTTGGTCTAAAAACGGCCATAGACGTCATGACAAATGTGATGAGGTCAGCACATTTTGTACTATTGTTTTTGAATAGTTCAGCCCTGAGGAAATGCATATAATAATTCCAGTTTTCAATCGGTATGCTAAAGCTGACCTAAACGTGACCTAACCTTAAACATACTTAGTTTAGCATGCAGCCTACAGAAACTAGCTAGTAGGATCTGCTTAATCATGGAGGAACTTTGTGAATGAGACCAGTGCAAAGTCGTGAAAACTGCACACACAAGAGCAGAACTATGCTGACGTACAGCATTCTCTTCGTCAGATTTATACATCTGCACCTTCCCCTGATTCTGGTTTTATACAGCTCAATTATTGCGGCACTGGCCACATTACGCACGAGTCAGTGTGACCATTATGCACGGCTGTGAATATTTATAGCTTCTACACAGACTGCAAAGATGGGATCTCTCTGGTTTGGGATAATTGCATCTCTGACAGGCATGAATGTTGTAGTATTCTGTAACAAGTTTGTTAAGCACCTCATTGAGATGACTAATGGACTGTTAACATGGTCTATTGTTTTCAAGTACCCACAACAAAGCAGTAGTGTGCGTTAACAGCGAGTGCTCGGTTGGGGGGTAGCTGTCCTACAGATAAAAAATAATGGGCGTCATTATTTTTATTCAAAATAAAATAAAAGTAATTTTGCTGGTCCACGGACCACCAAAGGTCCACGGACGACAGGTTTGAGACCCTTGGTAAAGGGTATCCCCATCCTGCGGACTCCTCCCTCATCCTGCGTTTGACTCCCTGCCGCTGATTAAAAGCCTCCGACAGATTAGCCATCCATAATTCATAAGAGTTTAATGGGAGCAATAAATGTCATCCTCACCTTGCCTTGCATGTGACAGTGACAGACGCACTGCTCTGGTGGAAGCAATCAGGAGAATCATCAGCAGAAAGTAGCTGAACGCCGGCAGAAAAAAAAAAAGGCACTAAGTGATGTTCGGCTGGTAACCTGGTTGTAATGTGTCCCTTCAAACCATGATCTCCCTGAACCACAGAGAGAGAGAGAGAGAGAGAGAGAGAGAGAGAGACGGACATTAATTGGATTTGTTTTCCAGCCGGCAGAGCAGATGGAGAAAATACACAGTATTTTACTGATCCCAGGGGAGAGTATAATAATGCACATACACTAGATCCTGCTACAGCAATATGTGCAGGACCGCCCACCAGGAATGAGCCTAGGCTTCTTTATGTCCAAAACCTTTTATCTCATGACCTCATTTCAGATGTCATGTGGCATAAAAATAATGTACCATGCAGATTGTATGTTGTTTGTTTGTTGAAATAATGATAATGGATTACCTTCACACTACGTACAGCACACGACTTTCAGTCATTACCTGAATGATGCATTGCAGCATCAGTTCTCTTAGAAATTAATGTCACAACAGTGGTGCAGGAAATGCATGAGGAGCACACGACACGGTGGAGCCCATGCGGTGTGGTTCAAAGTGCAGCGCATTCGTTACAGTTGCACGTTTGTCAAGGCAAAACGGTCTCTTACGTAACCTGATCATCCCTCCGTCCCAGGGAACTACTACGGCACGCCGCGACCCGTCCACATCAGTCCCGAGAGCCCGCCCATCACCTACCAGGAGCACCGAAACCTGCTCCGGAAGTTCCGAACGCGCAGCAAGTCCCTCAGCAACCTGGAAAAGACAGCAGACGAGGCAGACAACAGTGAGGAGGACTCCGGCTTATCAGGCAAGTCTGACTTCAGCAGATAGAGATCGGTGCAGAGCGAGCGAGGGGCACCGTACGATGACTAAGAGGACTGCCGTTACAGGGACTGTGATAAGTTGTTGATGTCATATCAGATTCAGAGCTAGTGCAGTAACGTGACAGCAGGATACCCCGGAGTCCTCCCATGGGTCTATACTTGGTCCGCTTATTTTTTTTCCCTTTTCCCTCCCATCTCTTTGCTGAAAACAGCTGACCTACAAGCCTATGGGCTATTTTTGCTGAATGTTAAGCCTAGCATAGGGACACTAGGGTTAGTTTAGGTGACAAGATATAAATACTGTTAATATTATACAAGTTAATATAGGAGCAAAATCTGTATCTTTAAGGGGAAGCTCCCTTGTTAAGGGCTGTACAGGATACCCTGAAGAAGGCAGTTGTACCCGCTGAAACGTTGGTTCCTGCTCTGCATCCTAATAAATAATCGGCACTTTGGCTATCAGTGTGTGCGGCCACTCTTTTGTCTTTTTAAGACTTAACTCTTTAGACATGTTTCTGCCGTGAGCTGTCACCACTACTAAGACTGGTGTGCGTTTAGCATCCTCCTGCACAAGGGCTGTACAGTAACCAGCAGCTAGATAACTGCAGTGTCCCTCTATCTATAGCCACTGTCGCTGACACCCAAATTAATCAATCATTGGAACAATTAGTATGCCACTGTCTCTCTGTGGAGTAATGGCCACATCGATTGCTGGATCACTTCCACAAGAAGGTCAGTCTGCCCTGAGGTGTGGAGGCATGGAGGCAAGCAGATAGTACTGTAGACATGCACCCACCCAGACAGGCATGCACCCACACAGACAGACATGCACCCACACAGACAGGCATGCACCCACACAGACAGGCATGCACCCACCCAGACAGGCATGCACCCACACAGACAGGCATGCACCCACACAGACAGGCATGCACCCACACAGACAGGCATGCACACACACAGACAGACATGCACCCACACAGACAGGCATGCACCCACACAGACAGGCATGCACCCACACAGACAGACATGCACCCACACAGACAGGCATGCACCCACACAGACAGACATGCACCCACACAGACAGACATGCACCCACACAGACAGGCATGCACACACACAGACAGGCATGCACCCACACAGACAGGCATGCACCCACACAGACAGGCATGCACCCACACAGACAGACATGCACCCACACAGACAGGCATGCACCCACACAGACAGACATGCACCCACACAGACAGGCATGCACCCACACAGACAGACATGCACCCACACAGACAAGCATGCACCCACACAGACAGGCATGCACTCCAGAAGGTATAGGCAGGCATCTACCCTCCCATGCAGGCAGGCTTTTACCCACCCAGGCAGCCAGTCAGTCAGGCAGCCGGTCAGGCATGCAGGCGGGTAGGTAGGGAAGGGAAGGGAAGGGAAGTGGAAACAAGGAGTATATTGATGGAGGTAACAAATCAGACTGTGTGGTGTGACAGGAAAGATAAGCAGGCTAGGTTTAGACGTAGACTGCTGGAGCTGCAGTGGCGAGATCACAGAGACACCAGCAGTGGAGGAACAGGGAGATCCACAGTCTGATAACAGGCAGAATGGCGGAGGTGAGGCAGAAAGGTAGCCTGGCACAGTGCCAGGCAGAGTGGGCGGTGTTCCACACAGGCAAGGAGGGAGATAATAACCAATGTGGCATTTGAAAGAAGGACGCGGTCAGGTCGGTTTGCCGGCGAGAATTCCTCCGAGGTCAAGACCTCTGCTGACTCATCTGCTGGACTGAAACTTGGGTCATGCCACTCCTTTGGCACGTGCTGCGGCAGTCGCCATGACACCCGTCGCGATGCTTGACGCCTTGTGGAGTCCTCTCCTCATGCCAATATAAGGCTCACAGCTGAAGGGCAGTCCCAAGGACAGCCAGGCAGAGAGATCTGCTTGTTTTCTCTCAGCTGGGCGCGCTATGTGGTGGAATATGCTCGATCACACTCTGTCCCGCAGTGGGAGGAACAGGCTGCATGCTGACCTCAGGGTTTCACCGGGAACACCTAGCAGAAGGTCTGCTGTTCTGCTTTCCACCATTGTAATGATGGGACTCGTACATTTAAAGTCCCTCTCTCCCATGTCCCATGGCATGGAATCATCTCTGTTCAATAAATGCCCCCCCCCCAAAAGTTCCCTAAAGCACATTAACCTTTTCTTTGGGCTATATTTGCCCTCATTTAGTACTCCATACCTTAAATTATGCATAAGTTTGATCCTCCACAATTATAGATAGATAGATAGATAGATAGATAGATAGATAGATAGATAGATAGATAGATAGATAGATAGATAGATAGATAGATCATAGTTTTACGTAAAGTAAAACGGTGGTTCGTTTTTGTGATGGAGCGCTTGTTCTTTATTATCTCCACCAGGCCGAAGGCGTGGGGAGAGAGTATGTTTTGCACTCCGTCCGTGTGTATGTCTGTCCGTCTGTTACCAGCTAATCTCCGGCACTGTTAACCCGGTCGGTGCCAAATTTTGCACGCACACTCCCTGGATGTCAACGATTAACCTCTGCCCCAAGTTTTCCAGAACGGCCTGTTATAGTCCCAGCCGGGAGGCTGACTTTTGTAAAACACATTTTCTTATATTACTCCTCCAGATTCTGTCCAAAACTCCCGCAAATCGTTACACAGTATCTCTATAGTTATGTGTTCAAGACGGATCTGTCCGATATTTCAGATTTCATCCTAATTGGTTAACATTGGCTTTCAAAGTTTGCAGGATTGGCCCGTTTTGAACAAAAATCCTAAAATCAGCAATTTACGTGAAATCCTTCACAGACTATCCTTCTAGGCTGAGGAATATATCCACCCTTTTCCTGTTATAGCGCCACCGACAGGTGGATTTTTGCAAAACACATTTTTGGAACAAAATCCCTGAAATCATGCCAACCAAGGCATAAGAAGAAATGGCACCCTTTCACATTGGCCTATTATAGCGCCACCAGGAGGCCACAACCTGACCTGGCCTGGTGGAGACCTGTGCCCCGAGGGGCACTTTATCTAGTTTATTATTATTTGTTATGCTGGAGCATTTTTGGAGTCCGATGCCTTGCTCCAGGTGTGCACCATAGATGTAGTACCAGTTTGTACCAGTAGTACTGTGCCGGAGATCAAACATCCTTTAAGATCATGGTCGGCCTCCAAGCCTGCCACAATTGAACCACTTTCAACCTATTATGGACCTGTATTTTCCAGCAGATCTACAATCTCACAGCATTTAAGTCTTGTAGCTCTGCTTTTTCACTAGTCATTGTTTGATTAAGTATATTTAGGGTCCTTTGCTCCTTTTCTTTGAAGTTACAGGAGGCTCTGCAGGGGTCAGCAACAACGGTCTCCTAGACCATCATTCCCCTGGTCGGCCTCGGGGGTCCCACAGAGGGGATGGCAGGGAGATGGAGAACGGGGGAATACACAGCAGAGACATCGCCAGGGCCAGGGGCTTTTTGCCGGACCACTGGGAACAGGCCTTCAGTGACCCAGGAGAGTACTATATAGAGTGAGTTACAACCACTATGTTGCACATAACTGCACACCATTGAGTTGCTGTTCAAAATGGCTTTAAATGCTATGTCTGTAAGTTTTATGTCTACTGTCTCACTCTCCAGACAGAGAGAGGTAATTGCAATGATGTCTGAAAGTACAATACGATGGCAGAGGATGGGGCTCCAATTTCGTCGCCGCCATTACCCGAGATGTGGCCGGCAATTCAGCCGCTGCTCGAAAATCACGAATATAGGAACTTGCTCTGTCCCTTAATGGTATTTTGGTCAAGCGTCACCCTCTATCTTTTTTGCAGACACCGGTAATTGCGCCTAGAGGTGTGGGCATGGGCGTGTTGGCACGCTTTCCCCTAAATTGCTATTTTGGTCACAGACATTTGGGAAAGCGACAGTGGAGTTTAAAACCACCCGTAACTTATACCCGTAAGCCTCGTCAAATTAGTTTGGTAGAGCGGCGCACACCTGCATGGAGATGTCCTTGGAGTAAGGCTGTAAGGCTCTAGAGTAAGGCTCTATGTAATAGTCATGGATTGTAGCTTTAAAAAGATCCTGATTGTCGCTTATAAATATGCTCATAACAGACAAGCTGATCTCTCTTCTATTTCAAGTGTGTTCAATTCCAGTGGTGCCACATTTTCACCATTTTGACTCTGATGTGGATGTTTTTTTTGTTGTTGTTTTTGTCTCCAAGTCACAAACCCAAGAGGCCCAGCTGGTCCCAGAGTCCCCGACCGTCAAGCAGGGACGCAGTCTACAAAAATGAATGTGAGACTCCTTTGTGTGTTTCTGGTGCCGTGTTTCATTGCAGATGTAATTATGGGTTCATGGGTGACGCATTTCACTGTGGAACAGCCTAATTGAAACTACGCATTCATCATGGCAGGAAGTAACAGATGCTTGCCAGCTCGTTAATCAATTCAAATGAGATGGAATTTACTTGTAGTTGAATTGGGATGTGTGTAATAAGGCACACAGCACACATTATACAACTAAACATTTGTTAGGTTAGCTACATTTTCTAACCGATTTGAACCATCTGCTCCTCTATTTAAAGATAGTGTAAGATAGGTCTTAAATTATGTAAAATATCTGCTTGACTTTTCACTAACAGCGCTCTCTCTCTGCCTCTCCAGCTCTTTAGTGAATAGAAAATAAATGTTCAGAAGAGTGAAATTGAAAGTGATGACGCAAAGAAATGACTAGACAAAATGGAACGCTATAAAATTTAAGATAAATAATAAATGTTTTCTCTCTCCTGGGCCACACACGCCGTGGCCCAGTCAGTTTAGAGCTTGCCCAGTTTAACTTTGAAGAAAAACAAGAAAAACTACAAAAAATAGCCTACTATGGCAGCCCTTGTGCATGCAAATGTCTGTTAGTAGCAAACCACAGCATGCAAGCCACCTTTGTTTTCTATGGTCCCCCCATTAGCACGTCGTCAAAACCGTTATCACCTAACGGCCGGACATGCGCCTCATCCCTCCCCCATTTGCACAGTCACTCATTTAATCCACGCTACACGCCTGGTACCTTGGCGGGGAAAAAGGTGGATAGCAGTGATTACTGTCAGAATATAGAGCTTTATCTTTTTAACAAAAAGCTTTTGTTAACCAAAACACATCACCTTTGATATTAAACACATGAACCCTAGCGCCCCTATCCTGGGGCTAGCATTCAGCCAAAATAACAAACATTCAAGCCCCCACAGGGCTTTGCAAAGTGATTGTCCTCGATGAGTATCTCTAATTCTGTTTGGAAATCTGGGTCAGGTAGTATAGACCTATAGACCCGTTTCCAGCTGTATCTCTGTGAATTATTATTAGAAATGGACTAAAAATAACAAGAGCATGGTCTGATGTATGAATACAACCAATATAACATTTCTCAACTAGTTCAACAGAGATTCATGGAACAGGGGTGTGTGTGTGTGTGGGGGGGATCAATTCTGGAGTAAAATGTATAGTCTCTATTGTATTGTATGGTTGTCAGACCAGCCTCATCTATCATTTGATGAATAGCTTGTTATGTAGGACTTGGACTGCAGTCGGATGAGGCTTATTCCATTCCCCATCTAATGTAACACAACATTCCAGTAATAATATTAGGGTACGTGAAGTATACTTCGCAAGCAGGGACGTTCATCTGGTTAACAGATTCAGTTAACTATTTGGAGCTGTACTATATACTGTACATATAGTATGCTCATTGATTACCATTTCACCATACAAAGAAAACCGTAAGGAAACACAAAGAAACCATCTAATGTTCAGCATTTAAGATGAATACTTTGTCATATGATGATGTTGCACGCTGAAAATAGCTGATCTACAAGCTCACAGTGAGCTATTTACAGCACACAACACATCATCATACAGCAGAGCTTAAATTAGCCTTGTGGATTAGGATAGCGACTTCTGCTATTACATGCCATTAATATGATCATTAAATTCCGTTCATGGTGATTTAAAATTTGTTTAGGTAAAAAAAAAGGTGATTAATAAGATGATTCATTAAGGCCTATAGGCCCAAACCCCTGGTGTTGTGGCGGGCACTGTTCCAGGCATGCCAAGGAGCATAATGTGGTAGTAGGACAGTCAGTGACACATTTTTATAATCTTGTTATGTGCTCAGCTGGTAAAGAATAGAATGAGGACATAACATGATGTGCCGTATTTGTGCAATGTGGCTTATTATAAACAGCAAGAGACCAATCATATCCTACATTAATGACATGAGTGCGAAACCTCTCACTAAGCTGCAGTGCACTCCTTCAGCCACTAGGAGGCAGTGTAGCTCAGGCAGAGAGTGTGTGTTGACTAAAAAGATGAATTGTGTTTCAGTAAACCTTTTTGAGTGGTGCAACCACTCCTATAGACAGCTATGTGTGTCTCTGGCTGGCTGTGTCCAAGCACAAAAATAGCTTTTATTTGGGGTGTTACAGACAGTACAGTACACTAGTACAGTGACAGTACAGAACAGTACAGTACAGTAGAGGGCCCACCTGGGGACCCCCACACGGTGTGGATTCTTTAACTAGTAGGGCTGTATTTGAATGACGCCACGTGCACATCACGTGCACGCGCATGCATGTGCACATAGCTACTCAGCTCGTTCTAGTTGAAATACTGTATTAAAAGATATGATGGAAAACCAGCTATTCTAATGTAATTATATTTCTTATTATGTAGTTGCATTGTAAATTAGTTGTTTTTTATTTTAGTTAAAATTAATTATTTTCCTTTTCGTTTTATATAAAAGTCATATATAGGTACTCACCCATAAGTAGGCCTACTTAAAATGTCTTTACCTTAATGTCTTTATTTTTCTTCTTTTTAAAGATGTGAGATTACAACATCACTTACGTTAGGCCTATTTTCAAAATAGTGGGTTTAAAACAATCACAAGAACGTCCAACAAGGATAACCATGTGAGTTTCAGGTTTTGAGCTGATCAGTATTAGTATTTAGTAAATGAACAATAGTTTAAATGGAAAGAAAAAAGAAACGTGTTCAACTGTTCATTAATTCACTTTTGTAAATCAATCAACATGTAGGATAGGCATAACAGCTTTGGTTGGGCTTCAGCCTAAGCCTTTTCAATCAACCAGAAATAAATGTTGGATGTACAGTATAATGTTCATGATGTTGATGCTCGAGAAAACTAAATTAAACTTTATTTCACTTAAATTGTCTATGAGTGACTATAATAACAGAAAAAGCAACACTAGCGCAATGATAGCCACAATCAGGAGCTGATATTTATATGTATTCTTTTCATATGGTCTATGGACTTATTGGTAGAGAACGTAAACTCACATTTGTAATGATTGTCGACAGGCACACACTGCGTTTAGGCACGAAACAAAGTTTCCTCTTGAATCTGGACACATGTCTTCTTCGGTGGGTCGTCATCTAGACATTCGCATGCAGCAGAATAATACTAGGCTAAGCTACAGTACCTGCATGGCCATTTAGTGTAACTGAGGATGTGAAGTGACCGAGAACATCGGGTAATGTTATGCAAAGCATAACAAAGGAGCCTAAATGGTTGAAATACTAACCGTAACATAATTATAACACACCTCCAATTACAGTTTATTTGATTTATTTGAGACATTTCATATATTGAAATGTCAAAAGGTTAACTGATTATTATTATCCATTTGTAACTCTTAAGCTGCGTTCAGACCTAAATATATATATATATATATATATATATATATATACGCCTCGGTTCGTCCCGTTTGTACCGTGCCAGGTCACACCATGCCCGTTCACGCAACGTCTTGTCTTTGCATTGACTTTGTATGTAATCGTGCCGATCTAACCATCCAAGTCTGAACGTACATTTTCAGAGTGAAATTACCACTGAGGATTTTACTGTGCATTGCTCTTCTGACCTGGGGACTGGATTATGTTACTTAACATCGATCTTAAAGATGGTAATCTGCAGACACACAGTCTGTGCCCCATTAAAGTGCTAGTGTTAATGGTGCTCACGGTTTCCTCGCTAAGTGCCATCTGGTCATTGCCATTGGTTGTGACTCTGTCTCCTCCTCTCTCACTTCAAACATCTCTCCTCTGTATCTCTGATGGTATCTGTGATGGTGGGTGGTGTCTCTAATGTGGTGTCTCCGATCTTGTCACTGATGGTATCTCTGTCTTACCTCTGCACTGACGTGGACATTTTGACGTGCATTGGAGGTACAGTAAGCACCTGCTGTGTCCTCTCAGGGTTCACAGACCAGCCAGAGGAGCTCCGGGGTTACCCGATCCACACATGCATCGTCAAGGGTTCCAGAGGGTTTGGTTTCAACATCGTGGGAGGCAGCAGACACCAGGAGTTCCTTCAAGTATACAGTGTGACGCCAGGGGGGCCCTCTGCACTCAAGACAGGTATGTAGAGTGAAATATGTTTTACACAGACAGATCCAGCATGAATTAGGCATTAGTATATAGTGCAGGCTTTCGGGCACTGGAATTGTTATTAAAACTCTCACGTCCTTAGATGTTCTAAAATCACTGTAAATCACAGGCTAGTATGTAGAGTGAAATATGTTTTACACAGACAGATCCAGCATGAATTAGGCATTATATATACAGTATAGTGCAGGCTTTCGGGCACTGGAATTGTTATTAAAACTCTCACGTCCTTAGCTGTTCTAAATCACTGTAAACCACAGGCTCTTGGTAAAATAAATGGAAAATTGTGCTTTTGTAGAGGCCTAGCGCCTTTATCCAAACACATTACATGAACCCATTCACACACGGCCGACTGAGGAAAGGCACCAACCTGGTCATAGGGAACAGTTAAAGATTCAGTATCTTTCTCAAGGACACTTGAACACTAACCCAGAGGGATCTGGGGATCAGTATCTTTCTCAAGGACACTTGAACACTAACCCAGAGGGATCTGGGGATCAGTATCTTTCTCAAGGACACTTGAACACTAACCCAGAGGGAGCTGGGGATCAGTATCTTTCTCAAGGACACTTGAACACTAACCCAGAGGGAGCTGGGGGTCGATAACCGCAAACCTTGCCAAGTGTCTGCTCTACTTCCTGAGTCACTGCTGCCCTCTAGGGGCCACATATCCTTTATTTAACAAGATAGCCTTCTCCGGGATTAAAAGACTTGCATCCGGGGCACGGTGGCACAGTTGGTAGTGCTGTCGCCTCACAGCTAGAAGGTCCTGGGTTCTATTCCCGCTCGGCACGCTGTGGGTGCTGGGGGCGTGTTTCCTCTTCCGCGTCATCAGTGCCCATACCCGAAGGCGGGGTTGGCAAAAGGGCCTTTCTGTGTGGAGTTCTTACATGCAAACTTTGCAAACATGCAGTAATCCTGCTCTCTGAACTGCCTCCCCCTGGCCAGCCAGGGCGCCTGATGGAGGGGAAAGGAACTGGTTGGAATAACGTGTTCCTTCCACGCGCTACGTCCAACCAGGGAAACTCCCCCCTGTCAGGTGTAAAGGAGCAACTTGGACACTCAGGCATGAAGGAAGCATGAGTTCAAGTCCGTTGGTCTCCCCATGTCCCCCATATATGGGGACTAGGTTGGCGGAGGGTGTGTAGAGCCCAGGATCACATTAGATAATTGACACAGGGGTGAAAAATGGGTTACAAAATCGTGGGATAAAAAAAAAAAGACTGACAGATTATGTGAGAGTATTTCCGAATACCGTGTCTCCTAAACACACATGACACAGATACAGGAAATCAAACGTTTGGGAGTCTTGCTTTCCCCTTGTCGTATTGTTTCAGTAGAATTAAGCTGTTGTTGACATCCTGATGTATGGTAATGTAATTGACGAAGAATCATTTCAAAATATGATTTACACCTTTTGAAAAAGTGATGCACAGACACAAGGACACACACACACACACACTCTCACACAAACACACACACACACACACACACACACACACACACACACACACACACACACACACACACACACACACACACACACACACACACATTTGAAATGTTTATTTATGTCCACATAATGAGAAGTACAGGAATACCTTGTATAAAGGACATAAACACTGCCAGTGCAGTTTGACAGTGGGAGAGCAACCAGTTACAACGTGCATGGACGGCAAAGCATCGTTACATACAGTACAGCTGACATGTCGGACACCGGGCAGCAGACATAAATCATGGATAAAGGAAACAATGCCTCCTCCAAATTGATACACACACACACACACACACACACACACACACACACACACACACACACACACACACACACACACACACACACACACACAGATTCTTAGATATATTTGACTTGTTTGTTTACATTTTGCATTGGTTTTGTGTCAGCTACATGAAACTGAAGGGCAATGGGGGTTCTTGATGCCTTCCATAATGTCTCCAAAATGCCTCAAATCATCCAATTGCCATCCAAGGCATAACAAAGAAATGGCACCCTTTTCACATTGGCCTATAGCACCACCAGGAGGCCACAACCTGACCTGGCCTTGTGGAGACCTGTGAGGGGCACTTTTTCTAGTTGTAGTCTGCATGCTACATGTGATCATATGTCGTCATCTCTTTTCATATCTTTCTCTCTATCTCTCTATCTCTATCTCTATCTCTATCTCTATCTCTATCTCTATCTCTATCTCTATCTCTATCTCTATCTCTATCTCTCTCTCTCTCTCTCTCTCTCTCTCTCTCTCTCTCATCCTCCTCCTCCTGTTGGATTAAAATATGATGTAAATGTTCGGCTCTCTCACAGCAAATGTACTGTATCTCTCAATCAATCCTTAATCCTAATGGTTCACATGTAATAATCTAGCTATCATTTCACACGCATTTGGACCGATACGACACACATACTGTACAGTGTACACATGCACACTTGCACTTAACGCTTGCCAATGCCAAATGATACAGACATTCCATCCCAGGAACCCGGGATACAGGCAGTCTGCAGGGAGGGATCTGGTTCATTTCTGTTAATAGGCTGCTTTAGACGGATTAGTTTGATGGATTAATCAACACCCACACAAATAGAGTGCTAAACAGACCAACAGCATTTCATTTATGAACTACACTGGTCGGATTTCAGATTCACGTACAAGAAGGGCTCAACATACTGTACTAGATCAGTCAGCTCAAGTCAGTTGTGTTTGTGCAGCACACTTCGTATGAGATAAAGTCAAAGCCATTGAAAGACCACACAATATTATGTATAGATATACAAAGTACGGTAAACCCCCAGCCTCACGCACGGCACACACTTACGCATGCACGCACGGCACACACTTACGCATGCACGCATGCACACATTATACTAAGGCCTTTGGGGGGGGAAAAGCTAAATGCAAAGTAAAAGAGAAATCTTGTATTGTTTGTAATCTGCCCTCGGACAAATCCAGAATATCCAAGAAAGGTGTTATTGTATGCAGGTTTAGCGATAATTTTATGATTTTCTGTACCCGCAAAAAACAAAAACTAAAGTCTGGCTGTCACAAAACAGTCATATCTAGGGACATCAAAACCTACTCTAGCGAGGCCTTTAACCTAGAACTGGAGAATCTGGATTGGTCCGATGAGCTCAGGAGCACACTAGTCGAAGAAACATGGCTTGGCTTCAAAACCAAATTGACATCAGTACTAAACACCATGGCTCCTTTGAGAACCATCGGGGTCAAAACCCACTCGGAGCCATGGATGAATTCGGACATACTGACTGCAATGAAACAATAGCCGATCTTCAAACTGCGACGGAAATGTTATTGAGGCAGGGTCAATCCCCGGCTCCTCCTGGCTGCACGCTGACCTGTTCTTGAGCAAGACACTGAAGGCTCATACATACTCAGTTTTTGGTGATAGGTTATCACCGTTTTAGGTGATAGCTTTGAGGTGATAGAGTTGAGGCCATCATACTCGCGGTGATGGATTGACCCCGCCTCCCTGTGGTTTACATAAATCCAAGGGGACCACCCACCCAACTTCTAGACCAATCAGTGAACGGGGTGATAGCTCCAGAGTGAAAAGACTTGTCTGATAGTAAAAACAGAGAGATGGGTCTGTGTCCGCGGTGGTAGCTGATCATCACAGCGACTGACGTAATGGTGTAGTTTTCCAACCCTTTAAAAACTATACTGCGGTGATAAGCTATCACCATTATAGTATGTATGAGCCTTAACTGAACCCCCAACTGCTCCTGATGAGCAGGTTGGTGCCCTGCACAGTTTCCTCCAGTCGGAGTGGGAATGTGTGTGTGAAGTGAATGTGGGAATGTAACATTAATGCAACTTTATAAAGCGCTTTGGTTCATTATGGTGATACGATTCAATGATTTAAAAACAATACAGTAAATATTTAGCAAGAAAATTTAAAGAAAATGTGAATAGTGCAGGTTTTTTAAAGGAAAATGTATGAATATGGATATAAATAAGTAAACGGTGATTCCCTGGAAAATACATTATTATTTGATCACATAGACAAAACAGACCAAGTGTAGTGATATAAATTAAAGCCCTCTTTTTCTTTTTTCGTCTTAAAATGGCTAAATACAACGCACAAGTACTTAGTATTGATACAATCAATTATTTCCATTGCAGAACAATACAGATTATTGCAAAAAGATACGATACAAAGTCAATGTTGCTGTTTACATTTCGATATATACCCCTCCCCTGCCTCCCCACGCAGCGGACCTCCTGGTCTACATCAACGACGTGTGTGTGCTGGGCGTGACCCACAAAGAGGTGGTGGAGATGCTCAAGTTGGTGCCGGTGGGTCAAACCGTGGACGTGGAGGTTAGACGGGGTTACCCCATGCTATACAAGCCCGACGGCCGTCCCAAGCGGGCAAATCATGGAGACCCCCCACTCCTGCCCACCACCACACAGCCTCAGTCTCTGAACGGACGCCTGCCTCGCATGTCGTCACCCGCTCCACACGCCCAGCAGGTTTGGAGGAAGTACTCAGATTTACTTAAGTAAAAGTCGCAATGCTGCGGCATAAGAATATTCTATTACAAGCAATATAGGCAGTATATCTCAAAAGATTTACCATATCATAACTAGAAAGGTGCAATTCTGGGAAGTGTGGTTGCACTGCAATTGAAATTGCAATTCATGGATTTATACAAGAAAGTTCTGTTCTTGATGAATTCTGTCTTGCCATAGGCTATAGATCGATCTCCTTCTGATGTCTGATGTAATTTACACATCCTACCTGGGTTGTGTTTTTTTCCCCATTCTGAATTCCTATAGACTTTTCTTATATCGCGTCAAATAAGAACTAATAAGAACAAAAATAAACAAATAATCCCGGCTGTTTTATTCATATGGATATGAAGAATCAACTGACTGTGAGAAAATGTGACTGCCAATTATTTTTCCGCTAGAACAAAGAATGTATCAAATATGACTGACTGACTATCGTAATTGATACAAGACAGCTACAATATGGCCAAGACAGTTTGTTTATTTTTGGACCACAATGCTTATATGTGACGATTTTAAGAAACCCAATTATTCTCCATAGCGAAAATACTTCCCGGAACAAGGGGATGGGGGAGTCACGTCAGGAGTACTTCTGTGATCTATTTACAGACAGAAAATGTTACAAAAACTGTCCATTGAACTGTCCATTGAAATAAAAAAAGGTTAACAAAAAACAGGTTTACTTTAGGTGACATAAAGGTTCTCGGACCTAGAACAGTAGTGTGTTGCCTACAGCAACCACACTAATGAGCATTAGTGAGCACCAATTATATAAAGATCGTTTGAAAATGGGTGAAGCCATTCTTTAAGTACAGTACATGTGTAAATTGACTTGGCTTCTTTCCACCGCTGCACACCCAGTACCTTCACCTCAACGGGGTCCACGATGACAGGAGGTACGCGGAGGCGGGTATTGACCTGGACGCCAATGGGAACAACCACCACACGCCTCCCAGGCTCTTCCCGCCGTACAGACGCTCCAGCGTGAGCCATGCCATGTCCTCCGGCCCCGTGCGACCTCCCCGCTCGGTGAGAAGTCTGGCCAGAGCCAGACTGCTGTCCCTCGACCCCACGCTTGCCAGCCAGAGCGACAGTGAGGTGGTTTCTGCCATCGGATCGCACAGGTAACCCTTGACCCTGTCATCTTACGGTGTCATCTTACATCTTACAGTAGTGGAAGAAATACTCAGATGTTATTATTTTGTATTTTCAAAAGTATCAAAACTGCAATGTAAGTATTAGCATCAATGTAAATGTATTAAAACTTTTCAAAAATAGCCAATCTACCAGACAGTATCCAGATCTCTTGTAGATTGGTAATGCAGGGGTTCTCAACCATCGGGGGGTGGCGAAATTATTTTGGGGGGTCCCCAAATTATAAGAAAAACACATAGTGCATGCATAAACTTCCCTTAATGATTATATCTGGTTTCAGTATTTATTTATGATGTATTTTCTCTATTATTAAGGTTATTGTAGCGGTCAATTTGTATTGGTGGTGGCTGTGGGGAGGGGGGAGGGGCGGGGGTCGCGAGGCCGAAGCATTTTCGCGGGTCTCCAGTCAAAAACGTTGAGAACCCCTGGGTTAATGTATGTATGTTTTGTAATAATAATCTGTAACTGTAACTACTGTAGTATCTAAAGCTGTCAAAACGTGTAGTGTATTAAAAAGTACTATAGTTGTCTTATGTACAGTAATAAAGCATTGAAAATTGTACATACTAAAAGTACCTCGGAATTCGAGTTATTTACAGTACTTGAGTAAATAACTTAACTGTCCAACAATAATTTTCACCGCTATGTTGTTTATACCGAAACTGTGATTTTAAATCATGACACGTCCTCTCCTCCTGAAGGGCGTCGTTGATCCGTAACCACAACAATAACTCCTTGACGCCCAATCATATGCTTCACTATGGAACCTCCAAGTCCTCAGAGAGCGACATGTCCACGTGCACTGTTCCTGGAGGAGCCAGACTCCCCCTACCTTATTCAGAGAGGAGGCCCAGGTAGGCCTTTTTAATCTATTAGGCCTAAAGGATTTAAAGTATAGAATTATTAAATGCATAGCCTGTTTTGTCCATAGTACTTTACTTGGATTATTGGTACTGGTCATTGTTATTATTTGTCATATCTGCCCTGTGCAATATTTACTTACAAAGCCTAAAAGTCAAAACAGCAATGTAATAGTTTGTATTTTATGTTTTATTTTCCAATGTTCAATGCCAAAAAAACCCCCACAATTAATTAGTTTAAATGCAATTATTTGTATAACAATTAATCATCAACCCAAAAACTTTCAGGCCCTCATCGTCACCGGGGGGCCCGCGGAACGTCCACGTTCACTCTCGCTTCTACCGGCCGCACGGCTCCGCCTCCTACCTCAGGATGTCCCCGACCCCCGACAGCCCCGCCCACCACCGCGGCTACAACGGTTTGGCCAGCAGCAGCGCCAGTCCCAGCAGCGTGCCGGGGTCCCCGGGAGGCATGAGCCTGGGCAGCGTCAGCGGGGGCGGCGGTGGGGAGCTGGTGCCCGTCGCTCTGGCCCAGAGCGAGGCAGAGCGCGGCCTGGGCTTCAGCGTGACCGCCGGGGGGCCGGGGGGTCAGATGACTGTGGTGAAGAAGGTCTGGGACAGGAGGCAGTGCTACGCCCTGCAGCCGGGGGACGCTATCGTCAAAATCAATGGGGCTGATGTTCAGAGCCTCACATTCGCACAGGTAATACTGTGAGTGCTTCTCAAAGTGGTTGAAGTGGTTGACCTTCTAGGTCTATAACTCAAACTGGGGGTACTTTCGAGAATCGCTGAGTCAACAGATGGATAGAAATGAGAGTCTGTAATTAGTCTGGAATAAAAAGCAAACACCTTGGAGCAAACCTGTGTGCGGACTCTCCTCTCTTCTCTTCACTGTACTTACCGTAGTCCAGCACCAGACAGGAACTGGATGTGCGCTAGCCACCTACTTTTTGTATCTGTAATTACACCCCTTAAAAGTTCTGCTGTGGATGCTGTCATCTGTTTGACATTTATGTTCCCGATAATATATATATAAAACATATTTGTTTTTTAAAATATATTTTTGAATTTACATTTCAGCGCTCCGAATGTACAGACTGCTAGGGGGAAGCATTTGAAGATTGTGTGAACCTGTCTCGAGAGACTAACCTTACAAAAATGTCATGTCTGTTATGTTAGCTACTACAGTGTATTATGGTGGTTCTGCTTCCAGGTTCAAAGGATACTGCAGGAACACACCAAACAAGGAGAGGTGGTCTTATTGGTTTACAGGGCAGGTGAGTGTGTGATTGACACTACCTCTCAGGCACAACAAGGATTTGTTGATCTAGGTTTTATTTTTGTTGGTCCACTTAATTTGAAGTGTTGCTTAACAAATCAGTCAATAAAACCTAACCTGCGATTAATTGTGATTTCCTGACATGATGGATTGACCAGTAAATGAACAGCATCAATGTTATTGTCTTGTCTTGAGACTAGCGTTACATGTGTTTCTTCCCTATTGTGAGAAAACTAGCATATACTTATGTTAAACTAAAAGTAGCATGGATTCAGATTTGAAAATCTTCACCAAACAGGTCCCTTGAGAAACGCTTTTGCTTTCTTCAATCACAATAAATTCTGACATTTTGGAAATTTACACCATCTCAGCTGCAAAATTAAATTAAAATCTGAGTTTAAAGCAATGGAGCAACAGGATTAAAATGTTTCCTGTTTATTGAGAAAATTGAGAAAATGATAACTAAGATTAGAAGGATGGGTTAAATGTAAACCATTACTTTTAAACTGGGTATAAAGCTTTTCACAACTGGATTAATAGATTCACCTTGATTGAATCATTATTAAAGCAACAAAGCTGAATCTTTTTTGTGCAACCCACCTCAGAGTCATAGATAATTCATAAGCAGATCTACTTAAGTGTTCCAGAAAATCAGGTGACTCTGCTTTGCTGAGGGAATCGATGATGCTTATTGCCATGGATACCATAACCCATTGGGGTCCCCAGCATACAGCCTCTTAATAATTAATAATTATTTTGTAAACATTTAACACAAATCTCTTAACCCCTAGCACAACATATTTTCAAATGAGGGTCCATGGCCAAATACATATTAATGTCCTTATCAGGAAAATATTTGAGAACCACTGCCATAACCAACACATTGATTACGTCTTCATTATGTATTCCACATGGAAGCACAACATTGACATGAAAGGACCTTCACTTCGACACTCAGATCATTATTTGTTTTTCATTTGTTATAACCAGGCAACCGTCATTCCTCTGTGTCCCCCAACGCTGGACGGAGGCTGCCCCCACCTCTTCTACGACCGCCTCCTCCCCCCGGGGTGTCGGATGAGCCCTCTCGGGCCCCAGAGGCCCTGCTGCCTCTTCCCCGGACGTCCATCAGCACCCCTCCGTCTCCGGCCCTCGTTCGCTCCTCCCTGGTGCAGAGCACCAGCTTCTTGGAGTCCATTCCCGTCACCTTGACCATGGAGCCTAAAGACTGGATCAACACGGGGCTGGAGGACGAGGGGGACGGCGGACCCCCCACCGAGGCAGGGCCTGACAGGTAGGCCTGTCACCATCATTACGCAATCGCCTGATCACAATTACCCTTTGAGATTTGTAATTATTTTTGCATAATCGTATTCCATTCATCTGTATAAAATTCATTCAATTCATTTAAAATAGCAGATCTACAGATCTGTAGAGCTCTTTTAAGCTCTCTTTTAAGTTATATTATTAAATGCATTGCCTGTTTTGGCCATAGTACATTATTTATTTTGATTATTGCTGCTGGTCATTGTCTGTGATTTATGTGTACTATGTATCTAATTTATTTGTGTATCTTTGTTATGTATCTGCCCTGTGCAATTTTTGTTTACAAATGTCCAATGTTCAATGCCAAAAAGGACAATTAAATAATTAATTGCAATTATTTTGTATGACAATTAATCGTCGTCAACTAAAATGTCATGATCGTGGCAACAACCCTACTGACAGGCCGGGCGGGGAACGGCCGCACCGAGGGTTTGAGGTGGAGCTCAGGAGAAAGCCAGGAGAGGGGTTCGGGTTCGTCATCGCCTCTCAGGATGTGGAAAACGGCAAAGGTGAGAGCCATCTGCCTGTTATGAAATTATCTCATGTTGTATACTGTAAATATTCAGCAGCGGATCAGGGTTTATGTTTGAAGTACAGGAGATACAGTGTCCTTATTCTGTAGTGAATATGGAGCAGAAATTGCATATCTACAAGGCTACAAGATGATAACGATTTCAGCAAAGAGATTTGGTGTCGGGGGGGAATTACTAGTGGAACTATAGTATAGAGCCTGGTGGAGCTCCGGTCAACAACGTGTATGTGGTTAAATGGCTGCATTGTATTTCTTCTTACAATTTAACTCCATTCATGCTTGTAAATCAGTGTATTCATGTAGAAAACACGGATATACTAGGTACATAGGTTTAATAGTGAAGAGGCACGCTATGTTCTGACACAGCTGTGGCTCAATGAAGCGGTTCCTTTCATCGTTCTCTCATGAGGATCATTGACTACACAGTACTGTTGATTGCTCTTTGATAGAGGACACAGCTGGCTGATGGTTCCAGGCACATAGGACGTAGGACACACGTAATGTGTGTGTGTGTGTGTGTGTGTGTGTGTGTGTGTGTGTGTGTGTGTGTGTGTGTGTGTGTGTGTGTGTGTGTGTGCGCGCTCACGCGTGTGCGTGTGTGTATGTGCACCCATTATGTATTATTCTGAAAGTTATTCAGAAAGTTGGATTTCAAGCATTGACATTGTAAGTGTGCTGCATCCATTTGGTTACCTGCCTAGGGGAAGAATCATGCAGTTGGATGCTGTCGGGAGTAGATTGGCCATTAGGTAATTGCAGATTAAAAGGTGGTTGCCATGGCTTCATGCCACTGGATGAGTCATGATCTATTAAAGAGGCTTTTACAGTAACAACCCTAACAAGCCTGATGTCCCTGATCGGCCTTATGCATTGTTACAGATCACTGTTTACACATAATTATCGGCTACTAAATATTATTTTAGCAGAGGATCCCTGACATGTAATTAGTTTGTCATTGTGAACTCAATATGTACTGTACTTAACACTTCATTAAATGATGAATGGTGAGTTAAATTGGACTACAGGACACTTGCCCCAAAGGGGAACTCGCTGTAAATTGCTGTTTTTTGGAGGTCACACATGAGAAGAATTCCTGGTTATTTCTTCTATAACCTTGAAGTAGAAATTGGCTTGTTTAAGAGCATAGGGACTATGGAAGCAAATGTGCCTTTCTGCGCATAGTTATGCATATCTGAATGTGTGCGTGTTTAGTATGCATGTGGGCACACGCACCTATCCTGTACGCACGTACACATGCGCGCGTGTGCGCTCTCTTTTGTGTGCTGTGCACTTTGAGTGAAATCGATAGAATCAATAGTCCAATGATCGTGGCCGAAGCCCTGCGCTGCAGGTCTATTAAGCGCTCAGGTTTTATGTGTGTGTGCCAGTATAGCGATCCTCTGTCTAAATCAGCATGTCAGCACGGGAAGCCTTTGTTGACAGAACGTTCTCGTTCTCACGCTATAGCTGCTGCTGCATCTTCCTTCTGCAGCTCTCTGTCAGCTCCCACCGGCCTGACACACCGCAGCCACAGCCACGACTGCTCCATCGTCACTGGCAGCCCCAAACCTTGTATCTCCATATTTCACACTTTTAGTTTTTTTGTAAAGTAAAGCCCTACTTTGTCGCAAAACAGACTTACAAAAATATAGTTAGCCGATCTGCAATTTTAGATTTCTTTGTGTGTGTGTGTGTGTGTGTAAGTGGTTAAGTATTAGAAATGTGCTGATGATAAATCATCTTTATTGTCACATCACAGGTTTACAGGTGTAATTCGTTTTTTCCCGTCATTTTTGTTGTTTCCAGAAAGAGAAAGATAGAAAAGAGGGGAAGAGGACAGGGGGAGAAAGGGCGAAGAAAAATAATTAAAAAACAAAAAAATATTTACATATTTTATTTACACATGTATATCACGCAGGTTTAGACATTAGGTGGATGAGCATAGCAGCTGGTACAGTATGCTATTCATGATAAGTGGTTTTATAAATGTATTGTATTGTAAATGTAAGTATTAACAAGAGATTGTGACTAAAATAATAACTACATTGGATCCATTGGTTCTTTTGTGAAAGAACCAAAAAAAAGAACCTGAAAAAGTAACCGTTTTGGACATACAAGGTTTCCTGCCTGACACGGTGACGTGCTGTACTGTATGATGCTTTATGGAACACATCACGGCATTAGTAGCTTTTAGTATTAATGGAAGGTTAGCCACTGTGTCCCTGTGTGTGATATATGACCTCCTCCCCCCCTGCATTCTGAAGCGCTTCAATCTCCTTTATGGGACGAGCCGACATGCATTTACGTTGTCATGGTGAGATTAAGGTAGCAGCTCCGTTCCTGGTTTTCTGTGTCCTCGTTCGCCCCACCGTCCAGCTCACCTCCGTTGTAATCGTTTCTTTCTTTTGGCAGTCGCTGCTGCTCTCGCCTTCTCATCTTCGCACTTTCTCTCACCGCTCTTCATCATAGTCATTTATCTCGTTCCCCACCTCTCTCCCTCAATCTCTCTGTCTCTCCCTCTCTCTCTCTGTCGCTCTCTCTCTGCCCCTGTCTCTGTCTCTCTCGTTCCTGTCGCTCATCCCTCCCCACTCTGCTGCAGTAAAAGCATTCAGTCCGGTTTTTCAAAAGATTAAAACTGTCACTCTCTCCCTCTGCCACTTCTATTTCTCTCTTTCTCTCCATCTCCTCCACCTCACATCTGTATCCTTCTCTCTCCCCCCCCCCCCTCTCTCTCTCTCTCTCTCTCTCTCTCCCTCTCTCTCTCTCTCTCTCTCCCTCTCTCTCTATCCCCCCCTCTCTCTCCTCTCTCATTTCTCTGAATGCAACACTGAGCACTCTGCGTTGCGGAGGAAAAGCGACAGCGTAAACACAGAGCTGTTGATCAGGCTTTGTGTCATTCTCTTTAGTCAACCTCGGCACCTCTGTGTGGATTTCCGGTGATTCGTGTTGCTTCCGACACATGCTGTTCAAAGAGCCATGTTGGAGAGGCTTCAGTCTGCTTTGAGAACTGTCAAGGAATCCAAACGTAATTATTGCACTTTGTTTCTCCTCTGCTGTATAGTACTGTGCCTGGAGGTGGGTGTGCGTACTGCATGTGTAGTTATGCTTGCTTTATGATTGATTCATAATACCTCTATGTTCATCTGTGTGTGTGTGTGTGTGTGTGTGTGTGTGTGTGTGTGTGTGTGTCTCACCCAGTGGGACCCTCTGTTATCACGTTAGACCTTCAGAGCTTTTCGGGAACCGTGACAGCTTGTCCCGTGTCCTGAATTTTTGTCCAGTTTATTAAACTGAGCCATATAATCTCCACAAGTGGTAGAAAGGTAACAGGACATTGTTGGAGGATGATAGAGGATTGGAATTTGGAAATATACAAAATAATAATAATAAATAAATAACTGATGGCATTAAAAAAAAAAAAAAAAGTCTGTACGCATGTCAGAGTTCTGACATCATCGCTGTCATCTGGTCATTTGACATTTGACATTAGCAGTTACTGTGCACAAGTCCTCAGTGTTATTTTATTGTCATAAATTGGTGTCATAATTGGTATTATATGATATTATATTATATTGTGTATGATATGATACTAAAGGTACTTCTGAAGTTTAAAGGTGGTGCAAGTGATATTCTGATATAGTATTGATACTCCAATATTAATCGTTGTTGTTTGTTTCAGTAATAGGGGTCCCCATCGCTCCAACTCTTTAGCAGATTTTTTCAATTTGTTTGTTTCACTTCCTATTTTGTCTGCTCACTTAATTCTGTCATCACATCCAGTTTCATATGTTTATCCTACTAGTCCTTACCCGTTCTGAATATATGAACAGCAAATGATGTTCAGTGTGGGTAATGTGATGTAATAGATCACATTACTGATGGGGGGGGGGGGGGGGGATTGTTTACAGAATGTTTTGGGTAGTTGGGTTGGGCAACCATATGTTATGATCCAACAGATATAAAAGTGCACAGTATTGTAACTGTTGCCAAGGCAATGAGTTAAACCCTGTTGTTCTTGCGTGCTAACGGTAGGCGGTTAAGAAAACGTCTCCATTTGGCCACCCCGAGTCCCCGACAGATAAGCATTCCGTTGTGATGGAGCTATGCCTGTTCAGTGTGTCACGCAGCCACGCTGGGTGCACGCAGGGCTGTAATCTGTCTTTGTCAGTGTCCAGGCTTTCATCGTGCATGTAGCCCATGTGTATGACACGGCGAAGGAGGTGGTAGAGGAGGGATGCGGACAGTGTGGTGTCGAAACAGCGCGTGTGTTCACGTGAACATGCCCCCGTCCAACTGTCAGAGCTGGCTTTCAGGTGCCTGTGCCACGCAACCCCCGCGTTGGCCGCGATGCTTCCCCAAAGAAGAAGTTATGTCGACGGACGCAAGAGTAGCTGTAGGCTACTATGGGTCCGAGTTGTTTTCCCCGTGTGGGTCTGATGTACAGTATAGGCCCCCAGGCATCACCTGCCTGGGGGGGGGTGTGGAAAGGGGAGGTGCGTTCATTCAAGGGGAATGTGGTGACACTGGTGACACGTGATTCGCGGGGAGATGAGTTGTTTTTGACGCAAAATAATTTAATGAAGATGATTGTTAGAATGTTTGGCGTGTTTAATGCAGGGCAGATTGAGGTTGGAGGGCTGCACGGCACTAGGTTCCGTGAGGCTGTCCGTGCGTTGTGGCGTTGTGAGGAGGCGCTGGAAGCGAGCAGCTGTCTTGCTCTATGCTAGGGAAGTGGACAGACAGACAGCGGTTCTTGAATTAAGAATAGATGTATGCGACTATGCGTTCTCTCTCCTGACTATCCCGGCCTGAAAAGTTGAGAGATGGGGACCTGGGGAGACCTGTGTTACTGAATGAACGCTCTATAGCAGCGGTTACTATGGTGAAAATGGAGCCATTTAACACTTATTTAACAATTGGCTACAATTTACAATTTACAATTTAGGCATTTAGCAGACGCTCTTAATCCAGAGCAATTTTCATTAAGCAACAAAAAAAGCATGGGAATACATCACAGAAAAAGCATTTATCATGAAACATGCGTATTGCGTAAGCTAAGAACGTAACAGTGGAATATCTATATAATGAAACTACATATATACTATACTATGCTATACATATGTACTATGACGTGCTATGACTACATACAATGCAATTATAGTGCTGTCTACATAACATGCTATAATTCTGTATCAAATGCTATCCAAGTCTACATAAATGCTATCTAAGGGGGTAGGGTAAGTGCTATGGGCCATGATGGAGTCTGAAAACGGTCTAATTCGTCGTATGTTATAGAGTGTGAACCTACAGGATCGAGTGACAGCTGTGATGTGAGTTTTTAACGAGAGCCGACTGTCCAGGACAACACCAAGATTCCTGGCTGTTGAGACAGACGTTACCAGGGCGTTGTCTACGGCAATAGTTAGCTCCCGCATAGGGCAGGACTTAGCTGGCTACCTTCAACATGAAGTTACCGGCTGCAGGATAATTGCATTAGGAACTAGAACAAGTTTCACCAGGTCAGGCAGGCTATTGTGTCTTCCTTGTGGCCATGGCCAATGTGAAAAGGCTGCCAAATCTTCTGATTTGAGGCATTTTGTTCCAAGAATGTGGAATGGAATATGAAATATCAAACTGATCCGTCTTGATCACATGACTATAGAAATACTATGTACAGATTTGTTTGTTTTTTGTGCAGAATCTGAAGGAGTAATATCAAAAAATGTGTTTTACAAAAGTCGGCCCCATGGTGGAGTTAGAAAAAGCAGATGCAGGGCAGAGGTTTCTCCTTGGCCTCTATGGAGGCCTCTAGCTGCAGATCGGTGCAGCTATAGGTCAAAATGCAAATTGGTCTGTTATAGCGCCACCATGAGGCTGATTTTTTTCCTCTGCCTAGTGAGAATGTGCATGTAAAATCTCACGGAAATTGCAAGCTGCGTTCATGAGTTGAGTCATTTTGTTAAAAACGTACCAATCCTGCAAACTTTGGAAGCGGGATGGAATATGACTGATAATATATAAGATACTGTGTGTCTAACCTATTTGCGTGATTTTTGGACACAATCTGTAGGAGTAATATCACAAAATATGTTTTTCAAAAAGCGGCCTCGTGGTGGCGCTATGATAAGTCGATCTAAAACATGCCGCAGAGGTTCTTCTCTGGCATCCAGCGAGTGTGTGTGTGTACTGTGCACAGTTTGTCTGTGTCTGTGTGTGTGTGTGTGTGTGTGTGTGTGTGTGTGTGTGTGTGTGTGTGTGTGTGCACAGTTTGGCTGTGTCTGGGCCAACCGTGCTGGAGATTAGCTGGTCGCAGACCGACAGACAGACAGACAGACAAACAGGCAAGATTTGTTTTGCACCTTGCAGAGACAATGAGCCTCCTCAGTAAACCTTGTTCTTCTCAATATCAACAGCCTCCTCTCCTCTCATCTCCTCTCCCTATAGCCTATACATACACTCATACAGTACAGTAGGTATACAGTATCTGCATACAGGCTGTAGGACTGTCAGGATGCCCATGCTGGCTGTGATGTATCTGTTCTGCAGATGCAGTGCTAAGCGGTGCAGCGCGGCAGAGTGTGGGCTGGGTGCTGGGGGGGGGGGGGGGGGGGGGGGGGGGGGGCGCTGGGTCCCGGGGGGGCTCCCGCTCCGCAGTGGAATTACTGTGGACAGGAGAACCAGGGGACGAGAGGAAGAGGATGGTCTTAAAGCAGTCCATTGGTGTGTGTGTGTGCTGGATTTGAGGCCAAAAAAGAAGTCATTTTCAGCATGCAGTTCAGCATGCATTTTCAGCATGCAGTTGGCCCAGCAGATGTCACTATTTTCTCTCCTGCTGGCTGCAGAAGCATTTACACTCCATTCAAGTGAATATTTTCAATCACTAGTTTAAAGTCTTTAATCAATTATCATAATGCACGTTTTCGTAAATTACTAGAAATCTATTTGTATAGCAGCATAAACATTAAAAAAACAAGCAGTAATGCAATACAGTGAGGACATGAATAACAAAAAATAAACTGAAAAGGGTATAGAGGTATGGACCCCCTTTTTAGATCATACTGAAGAGCGCATTTGACTCTGTAGGATGGAACCCACCTTAACGTGCACACATGCATTATACAACCCATGTACCACTTGGAAACTATTATTTATTATCTATTTTTTTTTTTATATATTTTATAAAAGGGTATAGACCCTTGGGGCCCCTTGTCAATGAATTATGTAGGTTTAAGTTGGTTAAGTCATCTCCTAGTCTGGTAGGTTGCCATTGCCAGGTTGAGCTTGAACTGGTTGGCTCCAGAATAGATGGAGGCTGAGGAAGAATTTAGGCCTGATAGTTATGTCTTGTTGTTGGTTGTTGGTAGTACTACCGTACCACCGACCTGAGTGTTGTACTTCTCCCCATGATATCATATATATTAAAGCATATCCATCACCACCTAGAATATCGTCTTCAACTCCTCTCGCCTCATTTGATTGATCCAGAGTTCCACGACAGTTCTTGGCATTTACGAATAGGATCTAATTGGCTGATGGATGAGTAAGAAACGCAAACTGTCTTTGCTTTCTGATTGGTTATATAAGGTGTATATGTCCTGATGAAGATCTGAGTGATTGAAACGTTGACGATGCAGTAAAATACAGCAGAGCTTTTTCAGCATTCATTACCTGTACTGTACATCTACATGTGCAGACTGCAGAGCTCCTTTTGTGATACTGCTGCTTGTGTTGCACCTGGGCATGGATGTGTGTGCATACCTTCCTCATTATATTAGGACACACGCAGGAAACTCGACGCCTGGCGTTGCCGGAGTTATGTGCTGTAGATCAGCATGTTTCGGTACCCAGCATTAGACTACATGGTTATTGTGTGTTGAAATACTCTCTCTCTCTCTCTCTCTCTCTCTCTCTCTCTCTCTCTCTCTCTCTCTCTCTCTCTCTCTCTCTCTCTCTCTCTGATCAAGCTCTGATCTGACATCACCCTGAACAGAAACCAGGCCCTAACAACAGCGATTTACGTCTGTCTATATTTGGGCACAGTTCGCCCTCATGCCACAGACCCATGATTTGGACTTCATATCTTACAAGATTGAAAATAGCAGATCTACAATCCGAATTTTCACAACAATACTTTTCTCATCAGCCTTTAGGCAGTTATAGCTTTCAGTTATGTCAGCAATCCTCAACTTTTTTTAAAGGATTAAAACGAGGATAAAACATTGTATGGACCCCAGTCTACACTGTAAAAGCCTCAGTAATTATTACAAATCACACTTGTGTGAAGTGAGCGGCACTCTTATCATCATACATCACATTCTGTGCTCAGCCAATCAGCGGAGCACATTCCGTGCTCATACAGACACACAAAGCTGTGCAATAGGAGCGGCCAGAGCCATCAAAAGGAGAGTTCTGCCAATGAGGTTCATGTAACTCTTTTGTCACTCTATAGAGCCCATAGACTCCAATGCATTCCGTCAACTTCTGGTTCAGGTCTTTGTCACTCTTCGCCAATAGAAGTCTATGTAGAAGAGCCGCCATTGGACTTAACCTGACTCTGCCAGATGGGGGCGGTATTGAGTAACCATGTTGTTTAGCAAGCTTCTTGGATCTGGCAGCATCAGGTTACATTGGACTGGCCCCATGAAGTGAACAGAGTTGTCATAACTCTCTCATCTATACGGCTCTGGGAGCGGCTAGTGCCGCTCAAATGTTTTTACAGGCCCAATAAGGGTCCATTTGGTCCCCTGGTGGTCCCCAGACCTCATGTTGAGAACCAGCAAATGAATGTTTTGAAGTCAGCGAGAGTGAGGTGAACGTGAGGTGCCCGTTCAGAGGGCCGGTGGAGGATAATTACCTGTCAGTCGTCATGTCTCAGCCCACATCCATCGGCACCTGTAATGAACAAACTGAACAGGGTCGTGCACACACAGCAGATCGCCCACAGCGTGTATGACTGTGTGGCATGTGCGTGCATGCACTTGCTCTCCATAAGAACTCTGGTGAAGACTGATTAACTGAGCAGAGAAAACATTTCCCGTGCCTGACCGTGGATGGAGGGAGATGGGTTGATGGATGACTGGATGAAGGAGGACAGCACAGTGTTTCAAGGAGACAGGAGGAGGGGGTGGGGGTGGGGGTGTAGACAAAGAAAGAGTGAGGTCATCTGTTATATAAAGACGGCCAAATAAACCAGACGGCGTTTAATCACATCTTGTTTTAAAGTGTTCTGGATCACGTCCTGAAGAACTAAATCTTCAGCTGCACTTTACTTTATGTGTCGCTTCTTCATTTGACCTCATCGAGAGTTTTCATCGAAGGGCTTCTTCTAGTAATATATCATCTAACTTATAACACTGCATCGCTGCGATCCACAACTGGGTGTTCTGTAAACACCTCAACACCTGCTGTCATAGTTAATTTAACTATCAAATACTTAAATAAAAGCTACAATTCACAATGTAATTTAATGAATATAAAGGTACATTTGCAGTGGTTGGAGGTTGTTTTCCTACTCCATTGAAACATTTAGACCCTGGTATGAGGGTAGGACACCTACTGGTACTAGACGAAGACGAAGTAGCCTAGCCTGAAGCTCAAGATTCCCTCTTGAGTGGTACCGTGTGTGTTTTTGTATCCCACAGGGATTTTTGTACCCCAGGTTTGAATCTCTGTTACAGTCTCAGTCCAGAAAGTATAAATAAAATATATAAAATATAAAAAACCCAATATTTAAAATGAATAGATTGTAGTTTTAATTGTGTGGGTTTGTGTGTTTAGCTGCGTCGCTGCTCCCTCACCGCTTCGTGACGGTACGCCGGGGCAGTCCGGCGGCGCGGAGCGGGCAGATCCGACCCGGAGACCGCCTGGAGGCGGTGGAGGGCCGTCCTGTGGTGACCCTGCCCCACCAAGAGCTGGCACAGATCCTCCGCCGAGCTGGAAACAGCCTCCGCCTCACCATCGTCCCACGACCCAGCACCTGTGAGGAGCACGCACGCATGCACACACACACACACACGCACGCACGCATACACGTGCATGCATGCATACACATATCATATCTGCACCAATGCACAGCCGCATCCGCAGTCCTAATTTATCCCTTTGTAACTCTGAGAGTTACTCTGAGAGACCTGTAAGGGTGCATACCAGATGGACCAAATGGACCCTTGCAGGTCTCTCAGAGTTGCATTTATTAAGCCTGGGGAGTTTATACATTGCAGTCTAACCTCATGTCTTCATGTCTTCTAGACTCCTCAAGTCTTTCAGAATCCACCGACTATGACCCAAGTCACAAGAGCAGGAAAGGTCACAGGTCACGCCCAAAGGTGAGGACAGGATAGTTTTTTTCTGAGCCTAAATAATAATCAGCATCCTGCTTCACTTTTCTGAACACAATATATTAATTTGGGGTGCAACACTTCAGACGTATCGATTCAATCTATTATGAAGAAATCATCAATAAATTGATTAAATAAATTTACTTAAAAAATGCTTTGCTCTATGAGGCATTGCGAGCTTGTAGACCTCCTATATTCTCTCTATTTTGTCACTGTCTTTGCACAACACCGTTGCACAGCACCATGGTGGTTTTGGGTTAATGGTATTGTGTTTGTGTCGCAGCATGACTCCAGGTATTACAGTGTGGACCTGGACCGCGGCTCTACCGGGTTTGGGTTCAGCCTGCGGGGGGGCAGTGAGTACAACATGGGTCTGTACGTCCTGGGGCTGATGGAGGGAGGACCCGCCTCGCGGAGTCACAAGATACAGGTGGGATCATTTCCTGCCTAGTAGATTATTGATGATAGATTTGATTGATCCAGAGGGGAATTCAGCTGTCATAGAAGCGCCACAGTAAGGTGTTGTGTCCACTGAGGTGTTTTTTCCTGAACACAGCATATGTTTTGAATGGGCTATGCTGGAAATGCTAACATTTTGAAGAGGTGTTGAGTGGTGGAATATTATCCGTTTCACCTCTCTACTAATCTCTATGCAACACTTACAGATCGGCTATCTTTTGCCAAATGTTTTCCCCACCAGAATAGGAACACTGGGGTTCAAGTGGTTAATACATTATACTACACTATACTACAAATAACATTGTCAGCTTAAATGCAGTGCATTGATGATGTGCTGTGCGTTGTGGTCATACTGTATAGGTGAGCGATCAGCTGGTGGAGATCAATGGAGACAGCACCGCTGGAATGACCCACAGTCAGGCTGTGGAGCAGATCCGTAGAGGAGGACACCGCATTCACCTGGTCCTCAAGAGAGGCAACGGCTACGTTCCTGACTATGGTGAGACTTGTGGCTCCATTTTCGTTTCCGCCGTTACCCGCGACGCGGCACCGCAAGTCAGCCACTGCCCGAAAATTTCGAGTAGGAGCTTGCTCTGTCCCTAAATGGTATTTTGGTCCAGTGTCACCCGCTATCTATTATGGCATCACCAGTATGTGCGCCTAGAGGTGTGGTCATAGGCGTGTTGGCACGCTTTCCCCTAAATTGCTGTTTTGCTCACACACATTTGGGTAGGCGCATAGTGGAGTTTAAAAGCACCCGTAAGCCGTATGCCAAATTGGTTTGGTATAGAGCGGTGCTCACCGCGTGCCTCAATGGAGATGTCCGGAGTCAGGCTGCTTCATCTGATCATCTCTCCTTATTCTCCTATGCATCTCTTTGTAATTTTCCTATATTCAGCAGAAGTGAGTGCCTATCACTTCCTTGTGTCCATTGTGTTTATTTATGTCTAGTCAAAGAAGTTATTAAAGATTCCATTTGCTCGTTCAGTTTCATCACAAGAGAGACTTCAAGGCAAACAACGCATCACTCTTTCATGGGAGCCCGTAAGGCTATGAAGCAATAACTGGGCATAACGGCAACGGATAAGGGATCTCTTAAAGGCAATGGCATGTGGCACAGTGATTGGTTTAATTATTGTAACGCCCAAACTACACCTATGCATAATGTAACGAGTAACGGAGGTGTTTTAGGGATTTAGACAGGTAACCAAAATACCAACTTTAGTGGGGGAACACCCCTTCCCCACTGCTAAATCCCCAAATAAATACTGTATTTAGAACGAAATGGAGCCCATGGTCTCTTACTAATGACAAAGACAACCCTTCCCGCTTCTGAGTTCAGCTCAGATAGCCTCTGTAGCTCTGTCTGTATGCACCTGCATTGAATGGTAACCAGAATTTGTCTCCTTCTTTTAAAAGGCATTTTGTTAGCACAGTGTTTGTTAGTCAGTACACGTTCTCTGGAAATCTGGGATGTACAGACCATAACGTGTATAGAGACACATGGGGACTACAAATGTCACGCCCCCAAATGAGACAGCGGCCCCACTTCTGGTCCGTTTCAACGGTGTGCTGCAGCTGTCAATGCAATCCCTATGAGAGGCATCATAAAATACCCTAATTTCACTGGTCCATTACTGAGGCTGTAGCGATTTTTTTTTGTGTTCTAATAAAGTTTCCCATATGTTTGATTCGTCCTTTTCAATGTCACATACATGCCATCTGAATATACAACCCACAATGTACTATAATATACTTAAGGGGTCGCACGGTATATAGGGATGCGACCTCAAGGTCGCATCCCTTGAGGTTTTCAATACCCAGATATATGTGTTTATTATCTAAACAGCATCTTGCGGTAAAACACACCGTCAAAGTCGGCGCTCGTAGCATCGTAAAGGCAGTGACGTCCCTTAAAAGCGTCAGGTTCTCTATCTGCCGTCTCCCCTCTGCTCTGTTGGTCTCACGTGGTAAATTTAATGTGAAATACATCCTTGACCTCTATTAAGAAAGCAACAATATATGTTGACAAAGACACTTACATTTGGAAACATATTTTTATTCAAATCAATATAGTCTTCAGTAAATTTCTTATTATTTTAAAAGTAGGCTAACTACAGTATTATTTCAATGGACCTCTATTGGGCTGGCCTGCAGTACACCGTTCTAACGGACCAGAAGTGGGGTCTCATTTGGGGGCGTGACATTTGTAGTCCCTGTGTGTGTCTATCCACACTTTTCCTGGGCTGTGTGTGCTCCAGTTCCTGTTGATTTCATTGGATATCATTGGTCATCTGACCAGTTTCATTGGCTTTCATTGGATCAAATCGACAGGAACTGGAGCACACATAGCCCAGGAAAAGTGTGGATACAAACCACAACATCCCAGAGTGGTTGTGGTGAGCAGCAGCTAATTTGCCTTTAAAGCAACAGACACCAACAACAACAACCTGTAAAAAAGGACTGAAACAGGGGAATAGAGGCATGCGTAGTACCAGCTCAGTGGCCTTATGGTTAGTGTCCACCCTGAGACTGGGATGTCGGGGTTCGATCCCATGGCTGGGTCATACCAAAGAAAAATGGGACCCAGTGCCCAGTGGCACTCAGCATCAAGGGTTGGATTGTGTGTGTGCGTGGGTGGGTGGGTGCGTGCGTGCGTGCGTGCGTGCGTGCGTGTGCATGTGCGTGTGTGTGTGTGTGTGTGTGTGTGCATGTGCACGCGTGTGTGTGAGAATGGACGAGATAAGTGGAACCTCTGCTTTGTCTGTCAGACACTTTCCTCTAGGGGTGGAATCTATTTATTCTTTTCTTCGCAGGGTTGAAGTTTAATCTTATCTTATCCTGTTTACTGTCCTCCTTCGGGGGTATTTATTTAACATCACCCTCTTGCTTCTGGTTTATTTAATTCTCCTTACATTTCCTGTACTACAGCCCTGTCTCCCTTTGCACTTCACCTGCTCTATTTGACTTATTTCCTGCTCCCTGTCGCTCCACACTTCCTTCCTCTTCCTGTCTGTCTCTCTTCAGTGGAACTGTCCAGCTTGTCTCTCTGTATGACCAACTCCAAGCTGGGCGAGCCTTGCTTCTATGTGATTGGACGGACCGAGAATACGCGGTTGGTAGTCGTTCCTGTTAGTTCTCATGTTTTCTGTCTTTTCTACACCCACTCCGCTCACGCTAAACGCTTCATTTGTACGCAGTCGTACGACGCAGTTACTTCCCCTCCCCCCTGAAAACAAATAGCAGATCTACAAAGACGTCTTGTGAGATCACTATTTCAGGGTTAGCGACGCGGTCGTACGACAAAGTATAACCTTCCAGTGTGTCCCTGTATTGTCCCTGTGTTGAAAACGTCCTCATTTGTGACATCATATCCATGCCCCCCCCCCTTCACCATTCACAGCTGTTTTATAGAGCGTGATGGGAGTAGAATTAGAATTAAATAATCTCCCACCATTTTATTTTTCTACTGAGATTTACTGAGGTAAATACAGGGCTGAAGTGGGTTAGGTAGCCTGTGTTTTGTAATATTAATCAAAATCTAATGCTGCTGAGATGTAGTGGAGTAGAAGTAACAGAACATTGAAAATACTCCAGTAAAGTAAAAACAATACCTCAATTTTTTTACTTAAATACAGTACTTGGGTAAATGTACTTACTGTAGTTACTTTACAACACTGCCAAGTACAATTAGAGAGAGACCCTATAGCTATTTTGATCAGAGTCACTCTCGATTGGGGTGACAGAATCTTGTCAAATGAATGTCTGTGGCCTAATCTGTACCATATCAATCTGGGGGTCTCTGACACACAAAAAAGGCTGAGAATCAGTGTGCCACAACGTTAAACGGGGATATAATAAATTAGCGTGTGTTGCCTGCAGGGCATAGGATTTGTACAGGTGTGGTATATTTTAGAACACGGGCATGGAGGTTTCGTGCCAGACAGCAGCTGTTGTCACACAAGCTGAAGTAACAACACAGCTCATGCAGAGATGCACTCTGGGAACGCTCGCTTGCTGCCTACAATGACTTTAAATGAACACTGAGGATTTGATTTTGTTGTGTGATAATAACACGTTACATAATGGGATGTTTAACCCCCTACTCTCACTCTCTCTGTCTCCCTCTTACCTGCCTTCTATCCATCCATCTATACATCCACCCATCAGGCCGTGAACACGGAGTCACCTCCCCCTCCCTCCGACGGCGTCAGCAGCGGCGGCCAGAGCAGCAGAGTGTGGCTGCAGTAGAGGCCGTTCATCAGAGGAGGCCCCGCAGCTCCACCCCGAAGGAGAAGGAGAAGACGTCGAGGAGGAGCAGGTCTTCGAAAGGACGGGAGAGAAGGAAAGGAGGAGAGGAGAGTGAGAGAGTGAGAGGCTGGCACTCAGAGGGAGATGGGGAAGGAGGAGGAGCCCCAGGGGCCAGGCAGGAGGAGAGGGAGAGGGGGGGGAGTTTACTCGGCGATAAAGACGGATACAGCAAGAGGAAACGCCACGGGAGGAGTAGTGCACACAGAGGAGGAGGAGAGAGGAGGAGCAGGAGTGAGGGGACGAGGAAGAGGAGCGGAGAGAGGAGAGCAAGGAGCCAGGAGAGGAAGAGGGGAAGCAAAGAGAGGAGAGGAGGAAGTGAGGTGAGAGGCAGGAGTAGAAAGAGGAGAGGAGATGGTGAGGAGCGAAAGAGAAGCAAAGAGAGGAGAGGAGAGAGTGAGGAGAGGAGGAGCGGAGAGAAGAGGGGAGAGAGTGAGGAGAGGAGGAGCGAAGAGAAGAGAGAAGAGAATGAGGAGGGAGGGACGCAGACAGAGAACAATAAGCAGGGAGACAGGAAAGAGCAGGAGGTGGCAGACCTTCCGGAGGAGGATGTGAAGGAAGACAAGGAGTCAGGGGAGAAGTTGGAGTCAGAGAGAGAGGAGCACAAGGTTCTACCCCTCCCAACCCCTGAGCAGAGGCTGCCTAACCCCAAAGAGGAAGAGGAGGAGGCGGAGGAGGATGAATGTGTGTTTGGAGGAAGGAGGCCCAGTGTCCATCAGAGGGAGTTTGATGAAGAGGAGGAGGATGAAGGTGTATTTGGAGGAAGGAGGCCCAGCATCCATCAGAGGAAGTTTGATGAAGAGGAGGATGTAAGTTTGTTTGGAGGAAGGAGGCCCAGCGTCCATCAGAAGGAGCGAGATGGTGTCTGGTACGACAACAGTCAGAAAGAAGGTGGCGGTGCGGGCGAGGAGGAGGTACAAAGTGAGGAGGAGTCCCAGACTCCTCCCCTCCTGCCGGGCCTTCTGTTAAACCCTCCGGCGAGAGGAGAAGCCTTCAACTTCCTCTCCTCCATGTGGTCCGTGGTGGAGCCGCCGGGGGAGGAGGACGGCGGGTCTGACGGGTCCGAAGGCAGCTGCAGCCGCTCCGACGGCTGCAGCACGTCCGCTGCCAGCATCTCGGGTCTCTCTCTGGCCCCTGGCGTGGTGGTGCCGGGCCCCTGGCTAACACCCAGCCAGCACAGGATGGCGCCGCTGGGACCGGGGATGGTAGGGAGGAGGAGCCGGCGGCGAGAGGAGAGTGCCGTGTCGTGACGACGTGCGCAGAATACTGTCAGGCGCACTGTGACTGTCACCGTGTCACCCCCCAGCAGGGGAATTCTGCTGGGTTTTAATACTGTCAGGCGCACTGTGACTGTCACCGTGTCACCCCCCAGCAGGGGAATTCTGCTGGGTTTTAATACTGTCACCGCACTGTGACTGTCACCGTGTCACCCCCCAGCAGGGGGACTCTGCTGGGTTTTAATACTGTCCCCGCACTGTGACTGTCACCGTGTCACCCCCCAGCAGGGGGACTCTGCTGGGTTTTAATACTGTCAGGCGCACTGTGACTGTCACCGTGTCACCCCCCAGCAGGGGGACTCTGCTGGGTTTTAATACTGTCAGGCGCACTGTGACTGTCACCGTGTCACCCCCCAGCAGGGGGACTCTGCTGGGTTTTAATACTGTCACCGCTCTGTGACTGTCACCGTGTCACCCCCCAGCAGGGGGACTCTGCTGGGTTTTAATACTTTCACCGCACTGTGACTATCACCGTGTCACCCCACAGCAGGTGGACTCTGCTGGGTTTTAAACGGCTCCCAGCGTTCCCAGCAAAATATCTCGCACTGCTTGTTTTTTTTTTCCTTCACATTTTTGGCCAAATATAATAATTAATATTCTTTGTGCCTTTTTACAGCTAACTTCTGGCTGATGTTAAATAAATAAATATATAAATTATATATATCTGTATGAGTAGAAATATTATATGAACATTTTTAAATAGTTCTGGGGCCAAGATGTCTTTTAAAATGCCCCTGTGAATCAGTCTTGTATTTTTCTGATGCCCCCCCCCCCCCCCCCCCCCTCTCTCTCTCTCTCCCTCATCATGTTTTTCACCAATCGCTTTATGTTTGCTGCTGTTACGGCAGGCGTTTCTAGGACACAGAAGGTGCTGCCGAGTCAGGCACCCTGGTTCTGGTTCTAGCCTACTAACTCTGTGTCTCTCTCTTCTGTTCCTCTGTCATTTGTGACCTGCCGAATTATGTTATCATCTTGTGGCCTTCACAGGTCAATGTCCCTAGACTTAAATCCCTGCTGTTTGTTTATTAACAGAATACAGTATACTAGGTTTGGCTCTGTTCATAAACAAACAGCAGTGATTTATGTTGGGACATTGACGTTATGTGAAGTCTACAAGATCTACAAGATGGTCACCAAGTTCTCCGTAACACCACCATGCATGCTGGAGGACAGAGGAAGTGAGGAGGCAGACATTTGGAATTCGAATTAAGCTTCTGTTTCCCCCTTCTCTGGTGCCCCCTGCTGAAGAAAGGCTGCATAGGCATCAAGGTATACCTCATGATGATACTGAGCAATAATAATGCAACAACAGTCCAAGGTGATCAACCATACATGTCCGCCATACATTTACATTTATACTCTGTCACTTGTCGACCACAATAAGTGACAGAGCATGAATGAATCTTTACTCTACATGTGGTTTGAACGGAATTTGCGGTGCTGTTTGTACAATGTCTACTAACGAAAACGTCCATGGACAATTGCAGAGCCTCGTGAATATTGTTCAAATTGTTTTATTGTGATTTATTTCAATGCTAATCTTTTTTTTAGGTATATAAAAGGTATATAAAAACTATATTCTGTAAATATTTATAATGAAAGAAATGACAGAATCTATTGTAAATATTCTACTTATTGGAGCCCTGATTTGTATGCTGTAATGATATATTATGATAAACCTATATATACATACACATAAATATATGACACACGTGTGCTACCATAAATGTCACTTATCAGCGTGTATACGAACCAAGATGGAAGCTCACATGAAGTCTGTCGATTGTAATAACAGATGAAGAATTATATTGTATATTATTCATGAAATGAATGTTTTGTAATATGCTGCTTGGATGTGGATTAATACTTTGTGTTCTGTGTACACAATGTGATTTGAACTGCTTCAAACCTAGTGTTTTCAAAATTGTCCCAAAATGTTCAAAAATGTGATAGTCTACAAGAAGTATATGCCTACAACATTTCCAAATCAATTTGAAAAACGTTGAGTTGATTAAAGTTTTATTTCAGACGTTGAACATGGAAGCAAACAAGTAAATTATAATACACATAAATTGAACTTTTATTTTGTATACTATATAACCACTTAAGCTGTAGTCGAAAAGTTTCAAAAATCTACAATTAATCTACAATTAAGTAAGATCACACAATATGGCAACAAGAGACGTTTTTTGATGACATGCCTAAAATAGGGATGCGATGTTGAAAGTGGTAAAAAAAAATGGGACAGATCAAATAAAAGTGAAACAATAAATAGCTGATATGTCGGCCAGACCAATACAAGGCTGTAGTAGCCTAGTCTAGCTACGAGAAAGTCATAGCCCTAGTGGCCATCTACAGCCTAATTTAGGCTCTGTCATACGACGATTTCGCATGCCAAAAATAGTAGCATACACCGTATACAAGCTCACACAAAGTGTCACATCCACAACACCTTGTGAGCTTGTATAGGTGTGCTATTTTCATCATGACCGTCATGACAGTAGTCTATTGATCAGGCATACGTTTGCCTTATGCTGATCTACTAAACCTGCACGACAGATGATGGCTGGAGCCATTGAGTCATGAAAGCTTCTAGTTATGGAAATAACTTATGCAGGTAAAAGTTGCATATGAGAGGACAATAAAACAGTTCATAGTTTATTTTTTTCTTTCTTTCTTTTTCACTCATTTTTAACAGTGTATTTTGAAAGAGAGGAGCCAAACGATATGAGATCTGGGGTGATGCTGTGAGATGGTATTTTTCTACAAGAATATATTTATTAGATACTCAGGTTTTCAGATAGGCTACACAGTAAAATCCTGAGTGCTCATTTAATTCTGAGTGTAAAAATGTACTCATAAGTGTTACCAGGATTTTGCTGTGTATAGTATTCTTTGCTCTAATTATGTCATTTGAGCTAAAGAAAGAAAATCTATTCATGTAACATTCAGTCATTCATACAATTATTTTACATATGTGGCCCGTGTTATTTGATCGTCATGGCAACATGAGGAAACCAATAATGAAAGCTTCTATGTATTCCAATATGAATATCTGGAGTTTCTAATGCATTTTAACCAACTTGAGCAAAGAATGGATGTGAAAATGAATTGCTTTGTGTGCTCTGACCTTCAGTTGTTACTGTTATGCTGCTCATGAGTAGCAGGTGTTGGCACAGCCAGGTGGCTTAAAAATCATCATCATCATCATTATTAATTATTGCTATTATTTGTATTATTAATATATCAATTATTGTTATTATTATTATTATACTGATGAACCTAGAACATAATGAACGGAACAATCTAGTTTATAGTAGACAACATGAGACTTTTTTATAATACACTTTTTCTTTGTTTTCATTTCCTAAGGGAGACGTGTGTCTATAAATGAACTGTAAACACATAATAAACTGCAAATAAATGAGAACATTTGATGGATGTCTTTCCCCAGTGGGGTGTATGTGTGTGTGTGTGTGTGTGTGTGTGTGTGTGTGTGTGTGTGTGTGTGTGTGTGTGTGTGTGCGCGCGCGCGCATGCGCGCGTGTCCTCTCACAGTGACATCAGCAGCAGTGGCAACCCTCCTGGGTATGCTGTCAGTCACCCTCCTCCCCCCTGTCAGGTGAAAAGAAGCAGCTTGGACTCCTCATGCATAGAAGGAGGCATGAGGCCAGTCTGCTGCCCTCCCCAGGTTGGCAGAGGAAGTGTAGCGCCCAGGATTACATTATATAATTGACAGTGGGTGAAAAATTGTGGTATAAAGATTCAAATAAAATAAAATAATTTAAAGGACAACTTTAGTTTTTTTCAACCAAGGTTCATGTTTTAGGTTGTTGTTAGAGAAATTAAAAGAGGAGTGTAATTATTTTTTCATTTGCTGCTTTCTTTCGGTTTTGGGATTTTTTGACAGGGGGGCGGGGGCATTCGAACATGGGGCTAAATATGTATTTTTTTTTAACAAAATGTTATAGCGATTTCTTTTTTTATTATTTACTATAGTCCTACTAGACCCCAATAAATTACTTTCGCCCCTACTGGTACTCATAGCAACATTGTCTGGGAGAATAACAAGTATTTGAATGAATGACATGAAGGAGACAGATATGATGTGTGAAGGGAGGTAGACAGTCAGACTAAACACAGGTGAAGTAAATTCAAAGGATAAGTGGCTTTAGTTCAGCCCCAAATCAGCCCTGTTTACTGCACTACAGCAAGCACTACAGACAGTACTTGTTAGAGTTAAAGATTTAGCTGGGGACCTGGAGTCTGTGAAATCTTTCACAGACAGTGCCACCAACAGGTGGAATTTTGAAAATGACTCAAATCATGAAGGCAGTGTGCAATTTACGTGGGTGGATCTGTTGTTGTTGTTGTAGTAACGACCCAGCACACTCAAACAAAAGAGGCTGATGACCCCCCTTGGGCCCCCTCAACTCTCAATAACTAGACACTTTACCTCCTCCCCCCTCTCTCTCTCTCTCTCTCTCTGTTTAAAAGTACAGGAAAAATCTCAAAGTAGGCCTACAGGTAAAAATCTCAGCTCTCTCATGGAAAGCCTGGTGAGGCGAGGTTACCGCAGCTCAAGCCAACCATCAATACTGGACCTGATATCTGGTAGGCCTATGTCTTACTGTTTGGCAAGAGAAGGCAGTAGCCTAGCTCTGGTCCATAGCCGAGAGTAACATAGCTCTAAATGAAACGCATTAGAGCTATGGACCAGAGCTAGCAGTAGCCTAGCCTACTGTGTGTGTGTGTGTGTGTGTGTGTGTGTGTGTGTGTGTGTGTGTGTGTGTGTGTGTGTGTGTGTGTGTTTATATAATGAAAGCAATAACTTCATTGACTGGTGAGATCGGTGAGTTTGGTTTGGCAATATAAACATGCCAATAAAGCCCTTTGAATTTAATTTAATTTAATTTAATTGAGATCGGACAGTAGAGGGCAGCACTGTTTAAGAGAAGCTGGCTGAACTTTAAATAGTAGCCTATTCTACAACTCTCATAGATAATGTAATGTAATCGGTAATTGTATCGTAGTTTACGAACTATAAATCAGCTAGGCCTCGCATGCACCAGCAGAATAATAATAAATGGAAGTAGGCCCTATGTTACGTACTTTATTGTAAAATTAAAGGCCTACAATAAAATAACATTGTAATTTGTGGTAGAGAGTACGTGCTTATAGCCTTTTGGCAGTTGAGAGCCTGACCAGGTCTGATAATTTTTTGCTTCATATAAATAGGAATTTCACATTCTCCATCCCATACCATTCTAATATTAGTAACCTAATGGTGCGCGTGACACAGGTAGAAATACAAAGAGGAGGAGAGGGTCTTTTATTTATAAGCTGCATTGAGTTCTTCCACTTATGGACACTTTACACATTCAAGAGCCACAAGCATGCCAGCCTCCATGCACTGGCTTTTTATAGCCAGAGATAAATAATAAAAAAAACACATTTAAGAGGTTACTGTGGTTATCATTTAAGTCAAGTGATCTACTATAGTTAACATGGGTTTAAGTTAAACCCATGCATAGTTTTTTGCTGTGGGCTGGCTGATACGTTTGGGTCTTTTGGATAACAGGCTATTCTAACTAGAACATAATTGTTTTCGGAGATACACATAACATGAATGTTATATCTTACTTTGACTATTATAGGAGAGCTCCTAGCTGTGTGTTTGACTTGGAGGCGCTCTCGACCAGGAGCGCTCCTGAGAAAAGCGCGCTCGCATCTTTTCATTTCTCACACGCAAGGACTCGGACGGAGTGAATTGCCAGCTGCATGGGTTATTTCTGCGCCATCAACACAGAGGACAGTCAACCTGGACGGACAACATACAAACAACGCATTCCAAAGACGGCGGAGCATGTTTCCATCTTTTCCATCTTTTCCAAAGACCAAGAAACAACGTAGCCTACAGGTTTCATTTCCTAGCCAGTTGATGATGGCACCTGCGAACGGAACCTCGACGGCGTCACGCGTAAAGTAGGTTACATGCTTAGAAACGTTGTAGGCCTACATATTTGATATAGTTTTTGGGCAGTCGAAATCAGTCGAATCGAATGCTGTCAAGTAAGCTATAGTTGCCTAAAACCATGCATGACATTATGGACGTAAACGGTGTTCGCGGAAAAGCACTTTGGGTGATGAACTGAACTCCGACTCTCCGAGCACTTGCTGATTGGGTTCGTCCGCGCCAGCTGGATTTGGACGTCAGATATGAAATTAAGTGGTTGGTCACACTTGTTTTGTCTTTGTCTTTAATGAGGAAGGACTCAAGAGCCATGGGGTGAACGCTGAGATGATAGACCGTGGGGACATTTTAACGTGGGAGGGAACATATTTTTTCTCTGTTATGTAATGCCTCACAAATCCGGATAATTAGAGGTAGATCATAGCTAACTACTCCCCCACACCCCTTACCCCCTTCCCTGGTTTGACTCTAGGCCTACAATGTTGGATGGTGTTTTAGGGAACAACTACAAGTTGATTTATTTTTAAGGAAATATCAAAAGATGATAAACTTGATCTTCAAATATGGCAGCACCCTCAACTCCAAATGCCCCTGTCCCTGTGAGCATTGACTCTGTAGTGTTGGCATCATCAGCTCTAAACATGGGAAACCAGAAAATGTGTTGCATTTCATTTCATTTTCTTTGCATGGCGTTGCAGCCTTTTCAATGGATACTGACGAGTCATAATCAGCCTCCCTTTGCGGAGAGATTCGTGGACATGTGATTATTTTTTAACACCGCAGCATCTTTTGTTCATGTGACCTCATGTTTGTGAACCTGTGAAATCTATAGTTCCTCTCCCCGGTCGCCCCGGTCCGTCCCTCCCTCCCGCCCACTCATCTGGGGCTGGTGGGGGGGGTGGTGGTGTCGGTGCCATTGGTACCATGGAGAGCAGCCTGGCGGAGAGCCCCAGCCGAGCAGTGGAGTACCTCTTGGAGCTCAACAACATCATCGAAAGCCAGGCCAAGCTCCTGGAGAGCCAGCGCCGGCGCATCGACGAGCTGGAGGAGAAGCTGAACCGGGTCAGCCAGGAGAACCAGGACCTGCGGCAGGACAGGACCGCTGACACCCCCGAGCAGAACCACAGCCCGGGCCAGCCTCTGTCCCTGCCCATCCATCATGGCGGTGTCGGTAGCAGTGGCAGTTCCCCGACGGCGCCGGCAGTTCCAAAGACGCAGTCGCCGTCATCACCATCACCATCACCATCACCATCAGCAGCAGCAGCAGCAGCAGCAGCGGTGGCAGGGCCTGCGGCGGTGACCCCAGGGCCTGGCAGAGAGCGGAGGTCCCACACCAGGCTGACCCGAGGCCAGTCCTGCAGTTCCTCCACGACCGAGCAGGAGCGCAAGAGGCTGGAGCATGCAGACTGCACAGATGGCCACGGCAGCTCCACCATACGCAGAAAGTAAGTTCTCTGTCACCTCAGGTCCCCTGCTGTGTTTCATGTCGTCAGCTATAGGGAACACCAGGCAGTGGTGGTGATGATGATGATGATGTTGCTGGTTCATACAGATGGAGAGTGTGGTAATGAATGACCATAGTGCAGAAGTGTAATATCTGGCTTGGCTTTTAACCACTTAAACCCAATATACTTTGTCCCCCAGGGCTTTACTGTATACTAGGCCCCTTACTTTTCCCCATTCCTTCAGCGTGTTGTGAGCTTTTTTTGTTTGCCATCAGAATAAGAACGGTTTAAGTGGTTTACTGCATGTTCTTTTATAAGTTTTTTGGCTCAGCTGACTCTGGTCAGAGTTAATCCTCTCTGTAATGGAAGGAATATTTGATTCCTCCGTTATGACACTGTATAGGCTCAGAGCTGTGGTATTACCTTACCACTGCATGCTTCTAGCGTGTATAACAGAGAGGGTGAGAGAGGTGAGAGGGAAAGAGAGTGAATGGAGTGGAGAAAGAGGGTCTTTCGTTCACTTGATAATCTGATAATCCTGATCAGATTTCCATTTGTACCAGAGCTTTCTGTTTCCATTGTACAAGTTTCCATTGTACCAGAGCAATGTTTAATTGAGTGCGTGGGATGCTTGTGTGTGTGTGTGTGTGTGTGTGTGTGTGTGTGTGTGTGTGTGTGTGTGTGTGTGTGTGTGGAGAGAGAGTCCATGTATACATTTTTATAATATGTGTGCTCTGTGTAACCACTTAGTTATCCTAGCCCGGATGTATTGTAGCCCCCGAATCGCATTTCCCTTTCATTCAGGGAAATTAAAATTTGTCCTCCAGTCTACACCAATCTTTGCCGAAAATAGCCAATCTACAAGCTCACAACGCATCTCAACACGAACGTGTTGTGAGCTTATAGATTTCGCCAAATGTTTGGCCAAGAGTAGAGACACACTAGGATTCATGTTGTTATTGTGGGCATATGATTTCATTAGTGCGGGTCATTTAATTTGCATTTCATCTGGCTTCAGTGGACTGTAAGGTGTGTAGGAGTCGTGAGACCTCTTGGTAGGTACAGGTAGGTTCATTGCATACACAGAAAGGCCCCTCTGGCCTTTCTTGAACTTTTCAGACCTGCGAAGATATCTTCTTTGTAACATCTACCCACCGCATCCGGTCCAAACACAAGCTGACAAGCTGATCTGCAGGTCACAGTGTTGGAAGCAATGCCTTGGCAAACAAATCTGTTAGTGTTATATGTTTTTATTTTAACTAAACACACACGCACTACACACACACACACACACACACACCCACACACACACACACTACACACAAACACACACTTCACACAAACACGCACTACACACACACACGCACTACACACACACACACACACACACACACACACACACACACACACACACACACACACACACACACACACACACACACACACACACACACACACACACACACACACACAGAAGGCACACATGCCTGTGTAGAGTCTGCTTATGTTGGCAGTTGAAATAGAGTGGTTTCTTTCTTAGAGATAATAACCCATTGTTTCTTGTATGCAATTATCATTACTGGATTATGCCTTCCATGTGTCTGCCTTCTTATGATCACAAATTCACAATCCATTAGTCAGTGACTGATTCAGATGAGACCAAATCCCTTATTGATTGGAGTTTCTCTTCCACCTGATGCCTCGCTGCTTCCCCGCTGTCGTCCCGTGGGGTGAGTTAGTCACTAGATCCAAGCACATATTAGGTGTTTATGTGGGCGTTAAATGTGTTGATGAATTGTGCAAATGTAGATCATGGTGATTCTCCCCTGTTAATTGCCAACAGTATAGCTGTGGCTTACCCACTCTCTGAGATGCAGACTCAGACAAGCGTGTCACCACAAGTGTCACATTTAATAAATGGCAGCCAGCGGCGCTGTGGGCCCATGTTGTCCCTTCCTGGATGTGAGTCACCCCCCCCCCCCTCCTATTCAGCTGTATTGTACAGTACATGTGATTATTAGCTTAGGGTCAGTGATGGAACCCCTACCCTGATAACAAGAAAGCAGTGTTTACATTGGCCATGCTCCTGTCAATCTACAGACAGATTAGATTATATAGAGAAAGAGAAATTGAGAGAGAGACAGCGAAAGAGAAGTGAGGAGAGAGACAGTGGGAGACAGTACAGCGAGAGAGAGGACTACAAATCGTTTTGAAATGCTGAAATACTGCTGTCAACCTTTTCAAGAGTTTATCCCAAGCTATGGATGTATAACTACAGTATGTCTCACAGAAAATGCACAATTCTTATGGTTTCGTAAGATAGTTTACGTTTTCTCTAAATTGAAACTGTCTCTGCCAGGCCGAATTAAGGCGTGGCGTTTGTCTGTCCGTTTGTTTGTCTGTGAAGGCACTGTTGGCCCAATCAGCGTGAAACTTTGCAAGCATAGAGGGAGAGAGCATTTTTCACATTGCCTTTTATTAACATTTTTATAATTACTCCTAAAGATTACTCCTAACATTACGCAAATCGTCTCTATAAGCATTACCCATTATCTCTATAGTCATGTAATCAACACGTACTGTATCTGTCTGAATTTTCATATTCCATCCTGATTGGCTAAGATTAGCATCTAACAGTGGCTTGTTTTGAACAAAATGCCTTAAATCATAAACGCAGCATCCAGTTGCCGTGAAACATTGCAAGCATGTTCCGACTAGGCCGAGGAAGACAGGCCACCCTTTTCACATTGTCCTGTTATACCACCACCTGGAGGCAGGTTTTTGCAAAACACATTCTTTTAATATTACTCCTATAGATTTTGTCCAAACATCACGCAAATCGGCACACATTATCTCTATAGTGATCAAGTTGGATCTGGCTGGCGAATTCCGAACTTTGCTGTCCCACAATAACCTACCTGACCTGGTGGGGACTTGTGCTCCACATTTTCTATAGTTTTGATCCACTTTTGCTTTGGCAATATAAACGTATGTTTTCTCAAGCCAATTGAATTGAGAGAGAGGAGAGAGAGAGAGACAGACAGAGAGAGAGGAGAGAAAGAGAAGGAAGGAGTGAGACCCTGTCCCAGCATGCTTTGCACTAAAAGAGAAACACACACTGATCCACCATCTGTTAATGGGTTGAGAGAGAGACCTGGGGAGGGGGGAAGGGCCATCTTTCATTCTGTACAATTATTTTTGGGTCTTGGCTACAGAGGAGTGGTTGTCGTTGCGTCTGGTGTGTGTGTGTGTGTGTGTGTGTGTGTGTGTGTGTGTTTTTTTTTAATTCATAAACAATAGAAAGGCTACATGACCTGTGTCAGACATTCTGGGTCCCCTACCTGCACATGGTGACATCATCAAAACTAAGCAGCTCATTTCCTCTCCTCTGTCAACATTGGTACATCAAGATCCTCCCGTCCGCTTTGTACTGTGTGTGTGTGTGTGTGTGTGTGTGTGTGTGTGTGTGTGTGTGTGTGTGTGTGTGTGTGTGTGTGTGTGTGTGTGTGTGTGTGTGTGTGTGTGTGTGTGTGTGTGTGTGTGTGTGTGTGTGTGTGTGTGTGTGTGTGTGTGTGTGTGCCATATATGGAGAAGGCGATGCTTTCTGTACCCGTGATCTGTATCTGAAGCACTTGTTGTAGAGTTTTCTCAAGTTTGCGCATCCACTATTGTTTGTGTTCAAGAAATTTCTTGTAAAATGTGAATACAAATAAAGATGATAAATGTGCGCGTGCGGACAATGGCATGTGCCTGCCTAAGCAGGTTCGTGCAAGTACACGCCACATGTGAAATGGGGAGGGTGAGAGATTAATTAGTGTGACCAGAGAGAGTAATTAAACTGGCCCAGGGGTGATAATTACTGCTGCGTGTGTACAGTATATGTGTGTGTCCGCGTGCGTGCCTGCGTGTACAGTAGAACAGTGGTTGTCAAACTTTTTCATGCCAAGGACCACCCAAATTGCATGTGGCCACGGATCCCCTTCTGAAAATGTTTGTGGCAGGGACCACCAGAAGAGAAGATTTGTGTACAAAAATAATCAAAACTAGAAAAAGGTCTCAGGTCAGGGATGTTTGTTGTGGGCGTGCATTGTTTGGGAGCGACTTAAGTAGATGGAACTGTATTGTGTTGTAGGTAGAGGATATATTATCACAATATTAGGATGATGCTGAGTTCATGATTTGAGGCATTTTGTTCAAACCACACCTGCAAACTTTGATGTCAATCAAAAGTCCAACCGGGGAAACTCCCCCCTGTCAGGTGAAAAGACCCCCCCCCCCCCCCCCTCTCTCTCTCTCATTAGCAGGCAACAGTGCAGCACTATCTATCTCTCTCTATCTCTGTTTCTGGCACAACAGCGCCCCTACTGGTACTCATAGTCATACTGGTGCCCATTAACGTCACATAGGTGAACACATAGGTGAACGAACACATAGGTGAACACGGACATTGCTGTTCCTTGGAGTGGTTGGACCACTCAAAAAATGAGTTAGAAAAAAATAAAATAATAATATATTATTTTTAGAGAACTGCTGCTCTATAGTATATCTCCATCACCGTCCTCCACCTCTATCTCTGCACACTGAGGACACTGAGCACACTGTTGTTCTGCAGGGAGACATTCAGAGAGTGTTTATTTAAAGCCTGATTTACACTTTGTGTTACGACGGTGTCTTTGCACCGGAAATAGATGATCTACAAGCTCACAACGAGTCGCTGACGCAACGCACCGTGAGCTTGCGGATCAGTTATTTTGGCGCCCTTGTATGACAGCTTAAATTAGGCAGAATGATGTGGAGAATGATGCTTATGAGCTTTTGTTTCAGTGGAGGACAATGTGTTGCATCTCCTTCACACTTACTGTGCCCTCTCTTCCCACTGCAGCAGATATGACTCAGAGAGACAACCAAGATGCAGAAATAAAATTGCTTTAGTGGTTTTGCTCAACGCCTTTCGTCCTTATCTTCTGCTTATTCTGACTAAAAGAACAATCTGCTCTGCTTTCTGATTGTCACTGAATGGACGGCCGATTATCTCCACCAGGAGATGTTTTGTGTGTGTGTGTGTGTGTGTGTGTGTGTGTGTGTGTGTGTGTGTGTGTGTGTGTGTGTGCGTGCGGCTAATCGTGCATGGTACTACTAGGCAATAGGCATCAGCATATATTTCTGTGCATGCTCACCACGCTGATAGCAGGCCACGGTCAAGGACCTCAATTCTCAACACTTTAGCAAAGCGGTCATCAACAGCTATGTCATTTTATTAATTTAGAGAGCAGAGCAATCATCCCTCCAGAGATTATAAGTGTGCGAAAATAATACCTTTCTGAAAACATGCTCTATACCAAACGGGTTGTTTGTCATAATAACATGTTTTGGGTGATGTGATCAGGGGATCCCAGGGCTGCACTACTATTTCATGCCTGTAGGTAGACATACCTATACTGTAGGTAGGCTATGTATGATACTCGCTAGGGCTTGACACCGAAACGTGTCTGTGTATGCTGCCCGTGCCTTATTATTTTCTTACTTGTCAGGACACTGAGCTAACCTCATGACTCTGAGGGTCAACGTTGGGTCTGCTCTGCTCGGTCTGTGTTGACATGGTGGGAAAAGTACTCACATGTTTTACTTATGTAAAAGTATCACTACTGAAATGTAGAATTTTCTTGAGTAAAAGTACAAAAGTATTGGTATCAAAGTAGATATTTCAGTGTGTTCTGTGCAAGGCTCCCTGGCATGGAGGCATCTTTGTGAGAAGAGTGGTGTAGGCAGGCTGGCATGGTGAAAGTGTTTACATAATAAGAGCGGTTAGAGCACAAGCTTGTATATGTGTTTCAAGAACCATCAGTAGAGAATAACCCATACAAATGGGTCAGCCGCTATTGATGACGAATGAAACATATAATACAAGTGGATGAAGATGTAGCAGATGGAAGATGGACAAGATCTACTCAACAGCTAATGAAGGAGAATTCTTTCTTTGATGTAATAATGTAGACAACAGCCATTCAAAACTGGATGGCATGCACTCAAGACTCATCTATTGCGTTCTTAAGAGTACTCTTATAAGAGTCTTACTTCCACTGTGAATACTGTGGCTATATTGATTTGGTCACTCTCTCAGCTAGTATTGATTATTTTATCATGTCAAAACATTTTCTTTTTTTTTAAATATGTTTTTATTAGTAGAAAGTTTGATTCAAACTGAGTCAGTTTTGAGTCAAACTCTTTTCTTTCAAGACAATATTAACAAATTAAAAAAAACAGTCCAAAATTGAGTATAAACAATGGGACATAAGAAAATGAAACGAGAATTACAAAGACAGTAAAAATAAATAATAATATATGTTATCCAAGTACAAGAGATGATCACAAGTTATGCTAGTAATAATTGAATTGTAATGTTGTCATATAACACCCCCTATCAATTATATACACCTTTATTGACAATTCAGGCAATCATTTATAAAAAGTAAAATAAATAACCCAATATTAACTAAGTTAGTCCGTCGGAAGTACTCTCAGATTTTCTAAATAGGTGATAAATGGCTGCCAGCCAGAGAAGAACCTTTCTATTGAACCTCTAATTGTAAACCCCATCATATCCATAAGCCACATAGCCACCAAAGGAGAGGTTGGAGATTTCCATCCTAATAGTATTCACAACATTTTCTGAGTGAAGTTAAAGGCATATTTGTCGTTGTAGTGTACAATAGAGTTCTAATCTTTCACACTTCTTGAGGACCTGACGCTTTGGCTGAATAGTGTTTTATCCACTTTAAAGGTGATGTTGTGTTTTTATTTTCACTGTAGGAGTCAGAGAAACATCCATGGCCCAGGCTTCTTTGAAAATTGTGAAAGTTATGGTTGCTGTGGAAACTGTGAAACGTTCCCAGAGGGTAGCTCCAATATGTTACCACCAACACCCCCACCCCCAACCCACCTGCCAGGTCCCATCATGGGCCCACAGTTTCAGTACTAATGGGTCCATTTGGTTCCATTTGTACACTCTCAGAGTTAAATTAGCATTGATTTTACAATATAAATTGTGGGTCCCAGAGATAGAAATGCCATTAAATCGGGGTCCGTAGACTAATGCATGTCAAACTGGGGGTCCTTGAAATTAAACTGGTTGAGAATCACTGCTAGAGACGTAAAAATCTTCTCTTATGGGGGTCCCTGGCATATCTTTTCAAATGGGGGTCCGCGGGGCTAATTAGTGTCAATTTGGGGGTCCTTGAGATGAAAAAGTTTGGGAACCACAGCCACTGCAGTAGAGGGACCCCCCCCCCGGGGACTCTACTCTGTAATTTCTCGACCGGTTCGGACGCGGGGTGTTTCGCCGGAACCGGCCCGCCACCCTGGGTGCGTTCCTGTGGGTCTGGAAGTTCCAGGGACCCCCCGGGGACCCCCACACGGAGTTATAGTGAATTTGTACACTCCCAGAGTTACAGACTCGTTAGGATCAATGTTTACCCCTGGTGGTCCCCGGACCCCGTGTTGAAATCCAGCCACTCATACTGTACTTCATTGACTGGAGTCCCCTACATTTTGCCCCTACACCAAATCTCCTTTCTGAAAATAGGCGAACTATTCATGTTGCGCTTATGCATTGTGAGCTTGTGGATCCCCAGCCCCAGAATTGGGATGCTAGGCTTCAATAGACAGTTCAATAGATAGTTAAATAGACGCTCTTCACCTCTGCCCGGCTTGTCTCGTTTGGAATAACACCAACACCACTTGTCATTTGCTTTGTTAATTTGGCAGCTGCGTGTGGAACGCAATCATGGCTGAACAACAGGCGCACTAAATTAGAGCCAAATTAGCACTTGGGGAGTGTTATTAGCACGGGCTGCGTGGCGCGGGGAAGGTTTGTGAAAGCGTGCTGTCACTTCATGCATCAGTGCCACTTAAAACCTTATACACTTCATTGACCAACCTCCCTCGGGGGTGGGCTATACTCCTCCTTTTGTCCCTCTACACCAAATCTCTGGCGAGAATTCTGCAGAAGATATCGTGATGACTCATAAGTGTGGCCGTATACGTGGTGCCTGGCGGAGGATAGTTTTTCACATGTTTCACATGTTTCACACATTGAATTCAGCACTGAAGCACTTCCACAGTGACATCAGACATCTCTCTACTGAAGGGTACCTCAGGACATTTCATTCCTGTGATGTTTTTATTTATTTATAATAACTTGAATTTATATAGCGCCTTTCAAGAAACCCAAGGACGTTTATCACAATGTGAGCCTGTGGAGCTGCTGGAGCTATTTGCATTATATTAGAAACAACTTTTTGAATGAATAACTTCAGAGTTCTGTGTTCCTAGGCTCAGTACCACACAACCGGGTCCCAAATTAGGTTATGAGAGCCTTATCTGAGACCCAGCTATATAAACGTATTTGGAACAAATCCACGTGAAATAATAATCACATTTGGAACCGTTTCCGGAACCTTTTTATCACACTGTCGGAGATGTATGTGGACTTCACGTCTGCTGTACAATTACAGCCAGCCAGCGGTTCTTCAAGGACGACCATAGCTCTGACTCTGAGAGAGTAGTTACAGACCTGTAAGGGTCTATTGGAAACCCTGGCTATAGGAATCATTAAAGGGGAACATTTAAGGAAATCAGACCATTAAGAAGGAGTTGTTAAGGAATCAGACCATTAAGAAAGAGTTGTTAATACACAAAGGAATGGATCCCAACGCTAAACACAGCACCAGGTTTTTCAGGCACACGTTCTTGTACTTGCAGAGCCATATAAAGTAGCTGTTTGTCACCGGGAATATTCTGGTGACTTTATCCATCGCTGTTCCTTACATGCACATACAATAGGTGGCAGTTTGAATGGGGCATGTTAGTCAAACACTTGTGTGCATGCTCCACGTAGCAGAATAGTAATACTGGTTACCGTGGGAACTGTACTATGTGGGCGAGAGACGTAGAACGGAGAGAGAGCAAGAGAAGAGACTAGAGGGTTGGGGAGAGAGAACGACATGCAGGTGAAAGACAGGATGGAGTGAGTGATGCAGAGACCGAAACCTGACGACAGGTGACAGGTTCCTCTTCAGAAGGACCTCAAGAGTGGCCTGGTGACATTTACTTGAGACTGAACATAAGGCGACACAGTTGTCACCTTATGGAATGAGTCCTCCTGGTTCTGTCCTTCAACTCTTTTAAATAAAGCCATTTACTTTTTTTTTTACTTTTTCTTGGATGAATCATGGCTAAATCTGGAAACCCACATGGTTAGACACACATGCATGCACACACAGGCAAACGTGTGCACACACACACAGACACACCACCAGCCTACACATCAATCATAGCAGGTGTTGGTGTTGCGTAGATGGAGCTGAGTGGTAGCTGTGCACCTCCTCGTCACCGTTTTCGCCTGGCGCTCCGCGCTCGGCGAACGAACGCCCCCTCACAGTCAGTCCACACTGTTGCCAAGCAGCAGGAGACTGGAGCTCCAAGTGGGAAGCAGAGAGGAGTGAGGTGCATGGGGGGTGTATGAAAACACTTGACTTTAGGCTACAGCGCAGCATGTGTGGGGTTATCCGACACTCTTTTGGGGTAGTGGGGGACCGGACCGGGGCTCACAAACTGGAGGTGGTATGAAAGGTTTACTCGTTACCAGTATCAGAACTGGCTTCATGGTCATACCAGTTTTACAGGAAATATATATATATTTTTTTTTCTCTCTCTTTTTTCTCTTTTTTTGCCCTAATAGATCATCTACAGTGCTCTCTCTGGCCAATAGGAGGCAATGGAAGTTGCTCTGTGTCATGAAACATATTTTTTACAGTCCATGCATGATACAGGTGGTTTGATGTGAGTTTAAGATGCAATGTAGCATTGCAGGTGATGCGTGTTTCTGCTATAGATAGACTCCACCCACTCACTGCCACCCCCATTCCTCCACGAGGCGAAGGAAGACATTTGAAGATTCAAAGAGATTTCATTAGTCACTCTCTCGCAAGTATTTGCAGTAACACGCATGTCGTTGTGACATCATGCTCCACAGTTTGTACCAATAACATATAATATTATTTACAAGGAAGGTACAATAACAGCTACAACAAGTTGAGAATGTACACAGTATGATAATAGCAACCGGCTTGTACAGCATATACAGTATAGAGCCGTGTGTGTTCTGTGATGTGTTATTACCACCTCCACCCCTCTCCACATCCTATTTCCATTCTATTCTCTCCATCATCTCCTCCACCCCTCTCCACATCCTATTTCCATTCTACTCTCTCCATCATCTCCTCCACCCCTCTCCACATCCTATTTCCATTCTATTCTCTCCATCATCTCCTCCACCCCTCTCCACATCCTATTTCCATTCTATTCTCTCCATCATCTCCTCTCATTCCTCTCTTCCTCTTCTGTACATTATTTTCACCCTTGCCCTCCTCCACGTTCTACCCTGCTGCCTCTCTCTCTCTCTCCTCCCACTCCTCTCTCTGCCACACTCCAGCTTTAAATACCCACCAGCTCACTCATCCTCTCAATGCAATTACATTATATTTATTAATTATTTTCTATTTCAGCCTCCACTTTCTGTACTCTCTGCTGTTGATCGGCCTTAAGACCCCGTATGGTTTGACCCTTTCCACCAGTGCACTTAGTTTCACAACGTGTATTATTCTGTACAGAGAGAGTGTGTGTGAGTCAGAGGGTGAGAAAGAGAGAGAGAGAGAGAGAGAGTGGGGGGGGGGAGTAGAGGGGGGAGGAGGAGGAGGAGGAGAGATATACCAGCAGTGTGTGGGTAGCATGTGAGTTTTGTTTCTCTATGGAGTGTGTGTGTGTGTGTGTGTGTGTGTGTGTGTGTGTGTGTGTGTGTGTGTGTGTGTGTGTGTGTGTGTGTGTGTGTGTGTGTGTGTGTGTGTGTGTGTGTGTGTGTGTGTGTGTGTGTGTGTGTGTGTGTGTGTGTGTGTGTGTGTGTGTGTGTGTGTGTGTGTGTGTACTAGGGTATTCAGGGACTCAGGCACTCGTGCTCGTGAAGCAGAAATAAGTTCCTGGAGTCTTGTCACTGTGAATGGCTCTCTTCTCTCTCGCCTATAGCGGGATGCATTAGCTGCTGCTAAAATAAAACATACGACTCACAAAACCACCACACACAGACTGAATGAGCACGGCTTAGCGTTACGTAATATTAGCATCTGGATTTCTCCACGACCAGCACATCTTCCTCTGAAGCTGATGTTCATTATTAGGTTCATTATTACGTGTTTTTATGTGTGCTGTCACTGTGTAGATGTAGATTTTGGAAACCCTTGTAGGCCAGGTCACATGGTCTTTCTGTTTGTCGAGATTTAATATCCACAATATTGAAGCCAGGATCAGTGAATTCCACCGGAATCATCGGAATCTGTATCATAAACTTCATGTCTATAAAAAGTACACAATACAATGAAGTGGAGAAAAAGCCTTTACTCAGTGGCTGTTTCGAAAACAGCCTTCTTCAGGGTCCTTCATGAATTCCAAAGAGAGTACAAAGGGAACAAGGAGTAAAAAAAAGGGTTCCTTTCGGTTAAATGAACACTGAGGAGTACTGTAGAGCGGCTAACGAATCAGTTGCTTGTCTTCAGTGGGAACTCCATTAAAACAGCTGCTAGATGTAGTTGTAGTGTCATTAGAAACTTCTATAACATCTGCTTTAAGTAAATCAGTGAGTAACTCATTACCGTCTATCTGCCGTTTATCCCTCTCTATGCTGTATCTTCCTCTCTCCACACTCCTCAGTGTCTCTTCATCCCTCTATCTCGTCCTCTCTCTCCACACTCCTCAGTGTCTCCTCATCCCTCTATCTCGTCCTCTCTCTCCACACTCCTCAGTGTCTCCTCATCCCTCTATCTCGTCCTCTCTCTCCACACTCCTCAGTGTCTCCTCATCCCTCTATCTCGTCCTCTCTCTCCACACTCCTCAGTGTCTCTTCATCCCTCTATCTCGTCCTCTCTCTCCACACTCCTCAGTGTCTCCTCATCCCTCTATCTCGTCCTCTCTCTCCACACTCCTCAGTGTCTCTTCATCCCTCTATCTCGTCCTCTCTCTCCACACTCCTCAGTGTCTCTTCATCCCTCTTATCTCGTCCCCTCTCTCCACACTCCTCAGTGTCTCTTCATCCCTCTATCTCGTCCCCTCTCTCCACACTCCTCAGTGTCTCTTCATCCCTCTATCTCGTCCCCTCTCTCCACACTCCTCAGTGTCTCTTCATCCCTCTATCTCGTCCCCTCTCTCCACACTCCTCAGTGTCTCCTCATCCCTCTATCTCGTCCTCTCTCTCCACACTCCTCAGTGTGTCTCCTCCACACCTAAGTGACAGGGACACAGTGTCCTTGACAGCAGCTGGCCGCAATGACAGACCTGTCATTTCCAACATGCTAATCTGAACCGCTGTTCAGCCCCACGTGGCAGAGAAGCCATGATAAACAGATGTTGAGTGAGGTGGAGAGGCCTTTTGTGTTGAATGCATATGTTGTGCATGTATTACATGAGATTGATTTTACATTTGAGTTCCCATGGGGATTGCTATACCGTAGTGTTTGACAATGGATTGGTTGTTTTATTTTGTATTAAATTAATGCATTATGTATACACATACACATACCTATTTCATACCTATTTTATGTATACTATACACATACGTATAAACCCATAAACACCCCCGTAGATATGGCCACCATGGGTGGTGATAGGGACAGGGTCGGTTTTAGCCTGCCTCACCAGAGTGGGCAGATGAAATTATAGTGGGGCAACTCCAATCAAAGGTTATTGCCCATAACTTTTGATTGGGTGGGCAGGACGCACGTTTGGGTGGGTTCTGTGGAACCCATGTGGTTCCATTGTATAGGCCAGGCCTACTCACTTATACTCTCCATTTGGACCCCTGGTAGGCCCCGGACCCGATATTGAGAAACAGTAGATTAAGTAATGCATTACAGTGACGGGAATTGTTAGACAAAAAAACAACACCTAACACCTACTGACACACGCTCATATCCGACTTCTGTCTTTAATGTTAAAGATTGCAGTCTGCATTCATTCCCCGAACAAATGACTCGTCAATAGTCAAAAGTTTATTTTATTCCTTGTTTTATGGCATGGCTCTGGACGGGGTAGCCGTCTATAAGCGGGTCTCTGTCTGTCTGTCTGCCTGGAGCTAATCTCACAAACCACTGGACCGATCACGCCCAACTTTCTTGTGCACACTGCAGCTGTAGGTGGCAGTATTGGCCCAATACTGGGGTATCAAAATGTCATGCGCTGATGCAGGTGCAATGCATTTTGAGGACATTTATATCCATTATATTGTGACTCATGCGCCACTATTGAAGATAAGTGCTCTCTCTCTCTCTCTCTCTCTCTCTCTCCCTCTGCAAGCATCAGGATACACAGTGGTAATGCTCAGTTACCAGTTATTAATTGAAACACTTTTCAACATTTGATCTGACTTGTCTACTTTTGAATTCAGGCTCGATCTGTTTGACTATGCATGAGTTTTGGTGGGTTGTCTTATCGTATCGCCTCGGCTCTCCCACTCTGTCATTAAATGTGGATCAAACAATATCAACTGACAAACTCTCGCTACCTTTGGGGTGCAATGAAAAACTATACACAACATCTCGAATCTAAACTATACCAGTAAGACACCCTGAGGGCGAGAAGCGACCTAAAGAGCGAGGTCGCATCCACGCATCCGCCTGAGTGACGGCAGACTCTGGGCGAGCGCTGGTGCTTTGGCATGGGGGTCAGATCAACATTATGGAATGAATTCTGTACTGGCCATATATGGAGCATGTCTTGAGTGTACAGGCTTTGATGAGGTCAGATCAACGTATTGCGTATGGAATGTCAGAACAGGTCAGCTCCATATATAGAGATCTAAGGGTGGCAGCGGGGACAGTGGCTTGAGTGTACAGGCTTTGATGAGGGCCCAGGTAGGGCCGGGCCTTCATTTTCGGGCGTGTTGAGAACTCTAGTTTTTGCCAGCTGCCGGGCGCGGCTGCACTAATAACTTTGGAGCGGCCCATCTAGAGTTTAAAGTGACAGGTATCAGTCAAAAGGGAGACATCGAAGAGGAAGGACGGGGTATGGAAGGATCAACATATGGAATGTCAGAACAGGTCGGCTCATATATGGAGATCCATGGGTTTGAGGTTTGAGGTCAGATGTAGAGTTGCTGCCCGGTGCCATATATGCAGATCTAGGTGATGATCCAGTCTTCTCCATGTATGTCTACTAGAATTTCGCCCCCCTTCGGGGGGCGAAATCCTAGTGTCGTTGCAGCGCAATATGGGAAGAAGGAAATTGCGGGAGTTGACAGACTCAGAACCGAATAGTTCTGATGATCCTCATGGGGGCTACCCGCAGCCCCGCCTCCCCGCAGGCCCCCCCCCCACAGCGGTGGAAAAAAATAAGTTGATGTTTTCACTGGTACTTTGGGTAGGCTACAGCAGTGATACTCAACCTCAGGCCCGCGGGCCACATCAGGCCCGCGGGACCATTATGACTGGCCCACCAATGAAAATCTTAAAAAAAAGGAAAAAAAAATCTGGAAAATGAAATAAAAATAAATAAATCTGAATGAAGTTATCTTTAATTACATTATTATAAGTAATACTATTAGAGTTGTACTATTACTCGAACGAAAATAAAAGTTTGGGGCGGGGGGGGGGGGGGAGATGCAATGCAAATGAAAGACATATACTGTGTATCCCTATTCCCTGACATAATTTTATAGCTAAACGGACAGAATTCTATTTTATTTGAATGATGAAACCCAGCTGCCATTAATAGTTCTTCACTTATAGCTATCTATTTTCAGGTAGATTGTTTTATTTTACTCAGTCAGCCATATCACTACTACATTTTTTTCATGAAAAAGGTCATAGCTGGGTAATCTATTTTCAGGCAAATTGTGTTTATTGTATTTTATTTTACTCAGCCATAACAATTTATTTTCTGTTAACCAACTTGCTGGCTGGCAGGCAGGCAGACAGCTACTCATAGACAGGCAGACAGACAGCTACTCATGGATAATTGGACAGGCAGGCAGTCAGACAGCTACTCATAGACAGGCAGACAGACAGCTACTCATGGAGAATTGGACAGGCAGGCAGACAGCTACTCATAGACAGGCAGACAGACAGCTACTCATGGAGAATTGGACAGGCAGGCAGGCAGACAGCTACTCATAGACAGGCAGACAGACAGCTACTCATGGAGAATTGGACAGGCAGGCAGGCAGACAGCTACTCATAGACAGGCAGACAGACAGCTACTCATGGACAATTGGACAGGCAGGCATGAAGGCAGACAGCTACTCATAGACAGACAGACAGCTACTCATGGACAATTGGACAGGCAGGAAGGCAGACAGCTACTCATAGACAGACAGACAGCTACTCATGGACAATTGGACAGGCAGGCAGGCAGACAGCTACTCATAGACAGACAGACAGCTACTCATGGACAATTGGACAGGCAGGAAGGCAGACAGCTACTCATAGACAGGCAGACAGACAGCTACTCATGGACAATTAGGCAGGCAGGCAGGCAGACAGCTACTCATAGACAGGCAGACAGACAGCTACTCATGGACAATTAGGCAGGCAGGCAGACAGCTACTCAGACAGGCAGACAGACAGCTACTCATGGACAATTGGACAGACAGGCAGGCAGGCAGACAGCTACTCATAGACAGGCAGGCAGACAGCTACTCATAGACAGGCAGACAGTAAGACAGCTACTCATTGACAGACAGACAAATAACTACTCATGGACAGACAGACAGGCAGGCAGGCAAAGAGCTACTCATGTTATGTTATTATGTTATTATAACAGCTACTCATGTTATGTGCAATAATTTGTGCAGTTATGGAAACAGCTCTTTGTGTTTATGCAAGAAAATACATTTATTTATTTACATATTGTGTGCATGCACATTGTACTTTCCGCCGCGGATTTATTTATTTCCCAAATGGTCTAAAATTGAGTTATTTAGCATACTTTTACCAATGAATTAGCCTATACACAGACAACGACTGATTAGCCTATTTTGGACGATATGGGTCTTTTCTCGAGTCACTCCGCTGAAAGTGTCAGTGTTGCTGCCTTACACACCCGCCGCCTATGGGCACTGTACTGTAGGCATATAATACCTGGCTAGGTGAAAACAAAAGAAACCCGATTAGCATTTGAGTACTTTTAACACCTCTGAACAGCCGGCGGAATTCCAGAGCATGTGTAAATACGCTAGTATGCAGTCTGTGACAGAGTCACAGAGTGTCAATAATTCCCAGAAAATCTGTAATGTTAATATAAAATGTCCACGAAAATCCTCATGGGGGCTAAAAGGGGCTATTTAATTCTTCATATAGCCCCCACAGACTCGACGTCGTTGGACAGACTCCACTTCATGTTTCAGCTGTGTTTTTAAACTCAGTAGTGTGCCCTGCACACAGCGCACACTCGCAATTGCAGCTGGAGGGCGACGCGACACACACACCCCCCCCCCCCCCCACACACACACACACACACACGCACACTTTTTTTCGCTCGAAATTCTTATTCACAATGACATCGAGTTGAGGTGTTTGTTTTAAGGGTAATTGTTGCATAAGCGCTATTTCGCACTATTTCTCCCTCCCCTCCCCTGTGTCTGAAGCAGCTAGCATGGAAGCTATATGGATTATGGAAGCTTTCCCGATTGCACACAACCATGCCGTTATCCACGCGTCCATCCGATTGCTATTAATGTAAATGTCCCATCCACTGAGCAAAAGCGATATAAGCGCCTTATTCATTCATTCGATTCATTTGGGTGTGGGGCTGTGCAGTGGTGTGGGCAGCCTTTCTGACGGAGGCTCGGAGCTGCTGCTAGCCTGCTGCTGACGCTGTTCGAGTCGCATGGACCAGTATAGAGTAGGCGTGGCGCAGCATTAGAAGGGCGCAGCAAATGCACGACATTGAGGGGTAGAAACCATCCCGGTCGCGTGGTTCATCTAACGCGTGTGTCACTGTGAAGGACTGGCCCCATTAAGTGAACGTAGTTGAGCCCAATATTGGCGTTACGCATTTCACTTGAATAATGTTGTGTGCGCACGTGCGCACGCTGAGAAAGACAGTTATTTAATGAAACTGAAAATTATAACTCTGCACTGCTGTCTCGCCGCCGTATAGCCATTCCTGTGTGTGTGTGTGTGTGTGTGTGTGTGTGTGCAGGCGTGTGTAGTCGGCATTGGCTGGCAGGCGAAAATAGCAAAAGCTATACGTGTAATGTAAATATTTCGGCACAATCCAAGTAGTGACAATGAACAATGTTGATTTAACTAAGGGATTCGCTGAGTGTTTTATTTTGTAAATACAGGGATTTAGAAGTGATAAGCAAAATAGTGAGCCAATAATTTCTCCCCTTCCTTCTGTCTGTTATCCTGCGAGAGCCCTAAAAAGCAAGATGGCTGATTGTGAGAGTGTGAAAGGTAGTGTGGGGGCGGGCCTGGTGGGCCTATGAGAACACAGAGCAGTGTTGCCAGGTTTGCGAATTGTAAGCGAGTTGTAGTGTGTGTAAGTAGCCTGGTTAAAAGGCCTTGTTTCTGCCCCTGTGGGGCAACAGCAGTTTCTGTCGACCAGTTTCTGTCCACCGCTTTTGGCACGTGACCAACTTAACAAATGTTAAAATAGATACAGGGTTTGTTGAGGTCAATGTCGTGATCTTCATATATGGAGACGGCCATATATGGAGCGAGGCGTGACGGACTGACGGCCGTATATGGTGGCCTGACGGACTGACAGGTTTTGCAGGTTTTCATAGTAATCTGCGACCTATGGTCGCAATGTCTTCTGGATCTCAGGCTCATTTACAAGCAATTCCGATGATTTTTTTATATTGGATTTTTGAAATTGTCTCTCAATGAGTCTCTGATGGGGCTGAGTCATAGACTGCTGTCTTCACAGGCTGGCTACAGGCTGGCTACACAGCTCTCCATCAGAGTCATGCCATCATTGAGGTTAACACAACTGCTTCTTTTGTATCACAGACATAGTTACAGTATCCTGCTACCCTAATAGACAGGGGTACATACGCACATGGCCGTTTATCCCAACTCTTTCTCCGACCGAACCACACTTTTACCACACATCTCTATATGCAAAATAAATTCAGCACACTCCCAGCATTTACATAGGCAATTTTTTAGCCGTTCAAGTGTCTTACTTATTTGCTCATCCGAGCATCGACAGTGGTCTCATCCCACAACCTGAATTCACTGCTGATTGATTCACATGCACTGTTCTACAATACTTCACCGTCCTTTGAACTGGGTTTCAACCAACAACCAAAGGTGTGCTCATACCAGATGAGAGAGATCTCCAATGTGATATGGACCGTCTCCAGCTGTACCTTAGACGGCAACTCCCAGCAGCCCAGCAGAGGCTGCTGGGCTGCAGAGAGACCCTCGAACAAGCAGAACCATGGCAACCACGTGTGGATGGAAAATTAGACCCAGAATATGTTGTGATATCTCCTCTCGGCCTTATGGCCTGATCGATCAAGGAACAGAGGGCATTGATCGATCACTACAGAGATACTACAAAAAGGTGGACATGGTTTCCTCATCGCTACCAAAATCCTTGGGCATATGGCAAATTAAAAGCAGCATATGACATCATCATTATCTCCTCTAACAGAGTAAACAGCAGCAACCAAGCCTGAACACAAGGCTGCTTTACTTTATACCTCATACTTTAAATGCTTAGTATGAGGTATAAAGTACAGCAGCCTTGTGTTCATAAAACAGAAATATTGGGTATTGGGTAAGACTGACGTTATGTATCTTTCAGGACCTTTCACTGCTTCGTCTCAACCATTACTCTATTGCTTTGGTCTCAGCCACCGTGGTGGATATATTTTGACATTCCTTTTTTTTTATGTTGCCACTACTGTTGGAGCAGCCATAAACTACACAGGCTCATCCCGATGTTCTGGGCATCTTTGTAATGTTAGTGTTAGTAAAAAGCAGGTAAAAGAGTAATAGTGTGGTACGAGGTGTACTTCCGTAGGATTTCTTTGCAGTTTGGACCAAACTGTCAGAAAATGATGGGGTTAAAGTTTTCCCGACCCCCATCCCTTTATAGTATGCCAGACAATTAATGTCAGATTTTCATAATATTAGTGTTGTTTTGTAGGTTTTAGTTGATTTCTTACACTTTTAAAGTAGCCAGAATAATCTTTTCTGAATTTTGGCTTGGGTCTTTCTTCACCCGGGACCCCCGGACTCATCTCAGTAGCCTACTCATTACATTAATCGCTCTGCTCCTGTTAGTCTACTTGACAGCCCATTACAATTTACAATTTACAATTTACAATTTAGGCATTTAGCAGACGCTCTTAATCCAGAGCGACTTACATTAAGCAAGAACAAAAGCATGGGAATACATCACATAAAAACATTCATCATGAAACATGCGTAAGCTAAGAAAGTAACAGTGGAATATCTATATAATGAAATTTATACGTATAAACTTTACATATATACTACTATGCTATACATATGTACTATGGCGTGCTATGACTATATACAATGCAATTCTAGTGCTGTCTACATAACATGCTATAAGTCTGATAGAACCCCATAGAACCCCATTGTGAACCCGGACATTTTGAGTACCCTAAAGTTTTATGTTAGAAATGTTGAGCATTTAGAAACTGCCAGATGCCAACTTGCATTATGTTGGGCACACTCATTCGGCTAAAATGTAGCCCAAGGAGTGTTTTTTGTGCAAAACTTATGCTTGGAATGGATTCAGAATCATTGAAAAACCCTAGTTTGACCCATCACATGCTACTTAAAGTATAATGAAATTTTGAAAATGTTGCCTTATATTGGATGTTAATGGTACCCCAGCTTATTATGCTAATTATGAAAATTGCCCAAAATATGCAAGTTAGCATCCGGCAGTTTCTAAAAGCTGGGGACCCATACTCAACATTTCTAACATAAAAGCTTAGGGTACTCAAAACGTCTGGTTTCACATTCTGGAGACCGAGTGTACTCCAAAAATGTACAGTACTATGTCCACCACTGCAAGCTTGAATAATTTGACCAGTCAAATTCGGTCACTTGAAATACCTATTACAGTCACAGTAAGGGTTCGGATAAATTGAGAATCGTATGAACACTCCACATCATCACAGTGTGATGCCCAATTTACTTTCATGAGTCATCTCCTGAACCCTGCTAGTTCCCTCTGTCTCAGTGAAGGTGTAAGAGCAGACATCTCAATTGGAAATTGTTCAAGCTAACCTGCCGAGATGACGTCGACAGAAAGAAAGAAACACCATGCTTTCTCAAGAAGTGTGATCTTCTGAGGTGGGAATGTTCACAGGTTTCTCAATTCGTTTGAACAATGTATTTGACTGTCAGGCTCCTGAGGTGACTTTATCTTGGACACAATATAGTTTTCAATAGTGGTTTTCAACCCTTTTCATGATGCGATCACCTCCGTTTGACTTGCTGACAGGTGAATTTTAGGCCTGTCTTGAAGGAATTAGCCAGTAATTTGTTTGTTTTGAGCGATGAGGGGAGGGCATTCCACACCTGGGTAGCAGTGCTTTGGAAGGTGAATTTGCCCATATTTGTTTTATAAATGGTTGGCACCAGATCGTTGTTCACGCTCCCTCTAGTTTTATGGCTGTGGGTGTTGCTCACTTTTTTAAAGTAATTAGACAAGTAATAAGTGGGTACTGAGGGCATGGAGGGTAAAGTTGCATTTACAATTTTGAAAGTCAGGCCCATCTTTAATTGCTTGACTCTATCTTCCACCCTGAGCCAGCCTATGCTGTCAAAATGCTCCGCATATAGGTGTGTCATGGGCCCTAGGTGAAGAAGAAGTCGGATTAGTTTGTTTTGAGAAGTTTGAAGCTTGGTTTTCTGTGCCATTGAGGTGTTAGGGAACCAGGACGTACAAGCATAGTCAAAAATGGGCAGTATGAGGGCTCCAGCTAAGGTCCTAAGGGCCCTTTGGTTAATAAAGGTGGAGATTCTGCCCAAGAATCTTGTCCTTTGATTTATTCTTTTGATCGCCCTTGATGCCATGCTATCTCCTGTCAGTTTATTGTCAAGGATACATCCTAGATATGTGACCTCTACTTTGCTAGATATGACTACCGGTATGTCATCGACACAGACCTTAAAATCATCTACATTTGTCCTACTCAGGGAATGGTTGGACCCAAAGAGGATGGATTCCGTTTTACCGAGGTGTAATAGAGCACCGAAGTCCTGACGTAACTCGCTCATCCCGACGATTCCCCTGGTTCGCGGAAGTAATTTCTCTATGGAGAATAACATGGGGTGATCTTAATATCATCTACTATAAGCGTTGTGGTCCAAAAATAAACAAGCTGTCTCTGCGTTATTGTTAGGGAGGTGTCTCTGTATCGTTTGCAACAGTCAGTCACTCATATATGATACAGTCTGCTTCTAGTGGAAATCTAACTAATTCAGCAGCATTAACATTAGCGTTTTCTCTCAGTCAGTTGATGACTGGGCTCTGGACAATGCCCCTGCCCGGGCTCCACATGGAGCTGGACTGTTCTGACATCACAACGTCAAACAAATAGTTTTTTAGAAAAAAGCTAACTTTTGTCAACTCTCTGCCTTTCAATTGCCCTACTTCAGGGCAAAAACAAATACATCATGTCATTGATTAGTGAAGTGATTAACGCTAAACTCCAGTGTATTTACCGTATTTGGTTTTACTGGAACAGGAGCAGAACTTATAGGCACAGGGGTCAGTCCGGGAGGTCCAAGGTGAGGAAACACCCCTACCAAAAGTCAGTAAAGATTCTTCTGGACACTTTAAAAGTTTAAGAAATCATAAAACATACAAAACAATCTAATATTATGAAAATCAGATATTAACTGGCTGGCATACTGTTCTGGGAGGTCCCAAATAGATTACCCCCCTCAGAAACGGGGTGGGGGTCGGGACAATTTGAACCCCATCATTTTCTCAATCTATTTTAGCACAAAAATCTTTCTTTTGATGCCTCGTACCACACTATAACGTTTGAGGCAGTCTAACATCAGTCACTCTGATTCACCATTCACTGTAGTAGAAGACGTGCAGGTTTACCCCGCAGCTATGTCGGCTCTGCCTACAGGAAATACGTAAGCTGCGACCATGAGACCCGTTTCTGAATTTGTCTATAGGGAAGACTGCCGATGGTGGAGTGGCTGCAGCCAGGCGTGCCTGCCCATGCCCCAGCACACCTTACCAGGCCCCTGTCAAGAGACAGATAATAGCCACGTGTCCAGTGTCACAGCCAGGCGCATGAAAAGGTCAACCCCTCAACTAGTTGCTAAGGGAATCCCATCTGCAGCCTCCTCTCCCTGTCAGCATTACTGGAAGGCAAATATCTAGATCTTAAATATTTGCAGAGGAAAAGTAAACGTGTGGCAACCCAGACCCCAGGGGACGCTTCGTCGCTTCCTATGGGCAGGACCCTCAGGCCTCTTTTCCACCAAAAGCTCTAGAACTGGTTCGGTTCTTTATTTTTTATGATGGTTTATATAACATCTTCCATCCTGAATAGTGTCACTTGGGATCTTTATCTTTATCTTTGGAAACTGTTTTAGAGCCAGTGATGTAGTACATTTGTGACGTTAAACGTGACACACCAGAAAAAGAAAAAACAACAACAACAACAGAAAGACGTACTCGTATACTGCCTGGCAAAGGAGTCAATCAGGCTATTTTTAGCTTTAGGATTTCCCACATAGCCTACACACACATTTTGGTGGGAATTGGGTATAACATTTCTCTTCCTACGTGTGTCTCAGTCTCTCTTTCTCTGCCTTGTTTAATGACTTTGTCTACATTTGTGTTCAGACTGTGTTTGACTATGCATGCATGAGTTTCTCTAGGTTGAGTCGCCTGTCTCCTCGACTCTCCCTCTCTGAGTCATTAAATGTGGATCAAAAGATGTCAGCTGAGCTGACACACTCAGAGGTGGAGTTGATCGTCAAAGCAGCACTCCTCCGTTTTCTAGGACCCAGAGAGTTAAGCCTAATTTATACTTCATAGTACAATGTGTCGCTCACTGACAAGAATTGATCACAAGCTTAACGACGCTGGCTTGTGCGATGGAGTGTAAATTCATATTTAAATCCTCTGCAGGCCACAGTGTATAAATTGACACATATCTACATTTTACTCTGTGTTGTGTGTTTCATTCTTTTCATTCTTGACTATTCTGTCAACGTGCTGCTGCCTCATGTTGCTTCTTCTTTCTGCTTTCATCTCAGTTGTTTTGCATCTTTCTGTTCTCTGCTTTCTCTGTCTGTCTGTCTGTCTGTCTGTCTGTATTTCCGTCCGTCCTCTCTGGTCTGTCGGTGTCAGGCCATCTTCAGTTTTGCGGCAGCCTGTGTCGGCTCCCACCACCCCCACCAGGGGGCGCGGTGCAGCCTTTGCCACGCTTCTCCCCTCCAGTCTGACCATTCACAGCTTCAGCAGCCTCCATCAGTACTGCTGCCCCTCCGCTGAACAAAGCTTACAGGGGGACGACAGGTAAGGAGGCCTGGAAAATAAGAACCTCCTAACATGAACCCCCGCTCTCCCATCCTTCCACCACCAACACTACCCCCTAAAAAACAAAGTAATGTAGCTTTGGTAGAACCGTGACTTATACAGTATACTATATCTACAGTACCTGGCTGCGATAGTACAAGTCCAAATATTGCCGATAATCAGTTGCTTCGATATGTGGGTGTCCGCATGTTGGTTAATCCGTCCCAAAATCATACTTTAAAATAACATCTTCAATGTGTGAAGTGAGGGGCACTCTTATAGTCATACATCATCATAGATCTCAAATGTGGTACACACACAAACACACAAAGCTGGGCATATGAGCCCTCAACAAAGGGGGGGGGGGGGTTTATAGTTAGTTACTTACAGTGTAGAAAGACGGGGAACAGGGAGAGAGTCCTGCAGTGACATACAGTAAAGGTCCGCCCAGACCGGGAATCGAACCCAGGAATCGCTGTCAGGTATTATAGAGCCTGTGGTAACATGCCTCAACCAGTCTAAGTCCACTTAGTTTGCATTTATTTATATACTAAAACTTATGAAGATCATTGACAATATTTGGACTTTATCGTGTCCAGGTAGAAATACAACCCAAGGAGCTTTACCAACAGCATCACTTTGAATCCACTCCAGCGTCCCCTTGCATGTCACCTGGAAAGATCACCTGTCCTCGCATGTCACGGTTTTGTCACCTGGAAGAACAGAACACCTGTCCTCGCATGCCTGGGAACCACTGGTCTATACCAAGCCCCCCGACCCATAGACCTGTGAGCAATGTGAGCATCCATTTGGTTCCATTCGTACAAGCTCGGATTTCTACACCTGCAAGGCTCACATTGGATCGTTTTCAGCATGCAGCATAAATTATATAATATATTATAATTGTGTAGTATCCTGATGCTTGTAAATGTGACAGCTTTGAATAGGGAAAGAGACCACTTCACCGGAGGTGCATGAGTCATTTTATAATGGAGATAACACTTTACTTGAGAGTACAAAAATTCATCCGGTGAATTTTCACCTATGATCTCCATCAGCCATGTTCTCATGTCCTGTGACACCTGCATCAGTGCAAGACAGTTGATGCCCCAATACTGCCACCTACTGGCCACGGCATGTTATTAATTCCACAAGCTCTCTGTGTGAGTGAGACACGCATTTCCAACTTATATCGTTCCGTTCTCTAGTTGTAAGAATACTGCTCTGTCTCTGCATGCTTTTCGGGTCTCCAGATGTCAGGTCTTTACTCTTTCTCTGTTTTCTTCTCACGTAATATCTCACACTTGTTCCTCACTGCTTTTGTCTTTGTCCATTTATCTTCTTTCTGTCTTTCTGTCTCCATACTCGTCTCTGTCTTTCTGTCTTCATTCTCGTCTCTGTCTTTCTGTCTCCATACTCGTTCGTCTCTGTCTTCCTGTCTCCATACTCGTCCCTGTTATTTTCCAAGAGAGGAGGATGAGGGGGATGAGTTGGCCCATCAGTTCTGTTGCCCTGCAGCGTCAGCTTGCAGCAGCCCGTCCTCTCGATGAACTAACGAGGACCTCCCTCGTACAGTACGTACAGTACGTCTTCCTGTGATGGAGAGATGAATGATCAAACTTTACTGGGAGAGGAAACATCATCACTCCATACATCTTCTTCATTTTGGTGTGGAGTGTAAACGTGTCGCACTGTGATGGGCTGTTCGGCTCTTTTAGGCAAGCGGCATCCTTGTACTTTAGTTGACTTGGTAAAGAAAAAATGTGCCAGTGTTTCATTGCCAAGCATAATCTATACGTACATTATTGTAAAATTGAGTGGGAGTATGTTTGTGTTATTTTGACTGAAGTTTCATACTTTACACCTCTCTGTGTGAAATACAGCAAGATGGGTCAAATTTCACTGGATGAGACGCATGCATATTCCTCTCTCCCTGTTAAAGTTATATTGTCCTCATTTATTCATCCGTGTATCATGTGGTCTCGCCACTAATTCACATTTAATTAATTTCAATGTGAGATTGACTCTGGGGTGTTTTCTGTTTTTCCGGCTGTCAGAATCCATCAATGTTATCTGCTCCTAACGATCACATTGTGATATTATTATGGGATGGAGGGTTGAGTTATGTCTACTTGCATGAGCTCAGTTGTCACTTTGTTGTTTGTGCACACAGTTCTGTCACCATTATTATGTTGGATTAGCTCCACACACTGTGACTGTGCGTTCCAATGCTTACTGTAAATGTATGCTCCATGGTACGACGGTGTTTGGTGCTGAACGCACACCCACAACTCAAGTTTACCACGCGGCGCTGTGCGACAATGTCCATCGTACGGCAAAGTATATATTGAGCATTAGTTGAGACCCCAAGAGGTCCTGACTCCTGATCATATTAAAGCTCTGTAGCTCTGTATCATTTTTGTTTCACATGTGTAATGAGAATGAGTAATTGATGATGAGTTACAGTATGTAGCCTGTGGGTTGAGTTGCTTCAGCCACACTGGAATGTTGTACACATGTTAAATTCATCCCAAATGTATTTATTTTCAATCACACACACAAACAAACACAGAAAACAACAACATTGCATTAATGTGTATAACTGCCTGTCAGATACTGATTGGGACCGCAGTGATTGCGAATGCAGTGAGCACTTACTATGAGACCTAGCAGATCATGTCTGTCTGTGTGTCTGTCTGTCTGTCTGTGTGTCTGTCCCGCTATACGTCCAAATATGGAGTGTGTTGCATCAGCAATCACTCAGCTCCATATATGGGCACAAAAGGGGCCAGGTCCACATATACTATATGTCTGTCCCGCTATACGTCGAAATATGGAGTGTGTTGCATCAGAAATCACTCAGCTCCATATATGGGCACAAAAGGGGCCAGGTCCACATATACAGTAACAGCGGGACAGACACACACACAGACAGACAGACAGACAGACATACAGACATGATCTGCAGGGTCTCAGCTGCGTTCGCTTCCCGCGTTTGTGCGTCTTACTGGTCTTAAGTATATGACCAACCTGTTCATTGTCATTATTGAGAATGTGTGCATGTATACAGACAGACAATCATCTCATTCAGAGTTTGACCTTTTGAAAACGGTGTTAGCTATATTTGGAACTGGACATGAGGCATCAACATATTATTAAATTATGATAGCACAGTCATATGTAGAAAAAGGACTATACAGAGACATTGGAGATGGTGCCACATGGAGGGGGGATGAGGGAGGGAAGAGGGGTGGGAAACAAAAAGAAGAAATCTTGGGAACTGCTCTTGTGTAATATGTAAAAATGCTATATGTATTGTATTGCACTTTCCAAATAAAACAAATATTATTAAAAATATATATATGATAGCACACCATGGTCAGCCCTCAAGCGTAAAGAGGATTTGGGAGGTTGATTTAAATCAATCCTTTACTGACAGTGAATGGAAGATGATTCTACGGAACTCAAAGAAGATGTCCCGTGAACTTAGAACCAGATTAGTTCAATTTAAAATAATGAATAGAGTCTACTGGACTCCGACAAGATTGTTCAAGGCTAAGCTCAGAGATAGTCCGGTTTGCTGGAGGTGTGATGAGGACCCCGGTACACTTATTCATGTATTGTGGGAGTGCCCTGGGCCTAGGGTACAGACGCTATGGTGTGCTATTCATGAGAATATAATGCAAATCACAAACCAGAATATTCCTTACACACCTGCTCTCTTTATTCTGGGTGATCCATCGCCATTAAAACACCTCCCCTCTCGCTGACTGGATTCATACAACATTAATGGTGGGCAGGAAAATCATTGTTAAGGAATGGAAATGTATGGTTCACTCAGCTTGGTATTGTGGCTGCTTTTGAGAGGTTATCCTTTAAGATGAATTTTGATCAGTTGGATAAATATGATTCTAAGTGGAACGTGTTCCTCAGTCATGTTGCAGGTCCCTTGGTGTGATCCATGGTCAGGCAATGCCCTTTTGATTGTTTACTGTATTAGTATACATATGATACGGTTGATGATGCTGCGTGTTTGGTCGTGTAAACTAATTTAAACTTTTGTTTTAAATTTAAATTAGATTTATTTGTATTGGTTTATCTTGTCTATCCTTGTTTTATATTATGTTTCTGTGTTCATACACAATGTCCATGCATACGTATTCTGTTGTTGTTGTTGCTTGTGTTTGTTTTTTCTGTTTTCTGTATTTGTAAAAAATCAAAATAAAGTACTGATCATAAAAAAACAAAACCCGGAAAGCTGGGCATAGTATTGTATTCATCCCCTCTTATGGGGAAGTGTTCTTATTTTGTACCTCTGTCCATCCCAGTATTGTATTCATCCCCTCTTATGGGGAAGTGTTCTTATTTTGTACCTCTGTCCATCCCTAAAGTCAGGGATGGCTCCAGGGGGGGCTATGGGGGCTTTAGACCCCTCTGGTGGAGGCTTAGTTTGTTTAAAGGGAAAATTTACGTCATAATGTGTTGTTTACGTCATATTGTCTCTTTATTGTTAATGGCGTTTAATGTTTGTGTTGGCACCGTTTGTTTTACAGCACCTAATCAACATGAGTTAGACTTTAATATATTAGCGCCCCTCACTTCACATAGATTTTTGGATCAGGGGCCCACTTGAAAATCTCAAAAGTGTTTGTGGCCCATCCATCTGAACACTCAACACGGCAGCCTTTCAGACCATGTTTATTTTAATGATCAATCTATTGTGGTCAATATAGCTCACGTATAGTATACTTTAAGTTCTTATATATTGGTGTTTATTCATGTCATGAATACAATCTTTAATGTTTTGTTAATTCATCGGGGGCCCACTTGCAATGCCCTTCTGGCCAGCCAGTGGTCCCCGGCCCACAGGTTGAGAACCACTGAAGTATTACATACAGTATGTTGTGTTTGGGTTTGCATTGTGTAACAGACAGTGTGTATAGAGACAGGTGCGCTGCAGGGGAGAGGCTGCAGGGGAGAGGCTGAGCCAGTCAAAGACTGTCAAGAATGTAGCCTGTACAGAACTACAGGGTGAGCAAGGCGGGCGTGTGCGCGTGCGTGCGTGCGTGCGTGCATGCGTGCGTGTGTGTGTGTGAGAAGCATGACTGCGTGAGAGGGAGACATCAGTGTGTGTGTGTGTGAGAGAGAGAGAGAGAGAGAGAGAGAGAGAGAGAGAGAGAGAGAGAGAGAGAGCGAGACAGAGAAGAGAGAGAGAGTTTGTTATCACACTCTGCCAGCTAATATTGGACCTTTCCCTGACAGCAGCAGTATGGTAGGAACTCAACCATTTTCACTTTTATTTGTCACCCAAACTGACACAGAGATCGTCCACTTTCCACTCCAGTAACACGTCTTGTTGGACTGCTGTGTGTCTGTGTAGTGTGTTGGACTGGAGTCCCTGTAATGTCTGTAGCATTTGTGGAGTTGTCTGTAGTTTTAGTCTTTAGTGTCTGTATCGTGGCCTCACTGGCCTGTCTGAACAGTGTTCCTGATTGTTGCTCTGATGATGTGTTTGATGTAGTGCCACAGAACATTCAGTCTGTGGCTTTTGAATGCACCTCCATTGTTTGTTCTATTATACACAAATGACTAGAACGTTTTAATACATATTAGTCTTACCAGAGCTGGTAACTGCAGGGATTGTCTCTTTTTGATGAGTATGACATTATAGAACTCTATGAAATAGCTTGTTCACTGTTTGAGTAGAAGGAAATAGAGCTGAAAAATAAGAGGAAGTACAACAACAACAACAACAACAAGCGAGGCGTTATTACCTGTTAATGTCTACGTCATACCGACCCATCACTTCTATGTCACACAGTGCCAAGTCACCCTATGTGACACAATTCAACCATGTACACAGACACAAGGGCACACGACTTTCATCTCAAAATTTCTCCTCATCATCAAGTTATGACTTTAAATTATTTTGAATATATTTTCTTGTCATTCCACATCTGTCACATGCACACACACATTTGTTCATGTGATCATGTGTTAAGTTAGGATTAATACAAAGTCTGCATTCACTGACAAACATTAGCTAAACCCCAGTGGCAGTTTGAAGGGCAACGATAAATGGGTACAGAAGTGAACGTTGTGTCAGAGTTCCATGACTAAGAGGACATCGTGTTGGCGGCACTGGAATGCCGGGAGCCCACCCATGAATGATGGGATTGTTTTCTTTCTGTTTGGCCGTTCTAAGCGGAATCACGTTCGACAAAGAGAATAATTATAGGCCGGTTCAATATTTATTTCTTCTCGTGGTGGACAGAACGCTTTCAGTTTCTGACTAAGCCTACTGGGCTGCATAAATGGACAAGTTCCCCATGTGATGTCAATAGATGCACCTTGTGTGACGCCATTCTGCGTTTGAAAGTACAAGCTGTCTGGTGGTAAGTAATTACTGAGAAATGCGTTCTACTGCAGGCCGCTTTGACAAATGACACTAATTGTGAATGAATGGAATGAACTGAACTGAACACAAGCGACACCGCCTTGTGCTGGGAGTTTGAATGGGGTCAGCAATACAGTATGTTCCCTCAGTTTAGCACTGGTGTTATGGTTGGGTTTGGGTTAGGGCTAAGGGAACATAGGGCTGAGGGAGCATTATGCTCCTGTTCAAATGAAGCTTCAGTTCAAAGCAGTTATTGACATCTCCAGATGTCAACCTCTCAGCCTCCTGAAGGTGTTTTTACGTGAAGCAACCGTTCAGCATTGAGTTAAATACTTATCATGTTTTATTATGTGAAAAAAAGTGTTAACAAATGTAACACTGCTATTATATGGAGAGAATTAAGTGCAAGATAAGAACATTAACCCTAAAGACAACAAACAACAGGGCATAAATGGAAACGAAAATAGGACATTAACAATGTATAAGTAGGAGGGTTGAAGGTGACAGCAGATCCATGTGTGTTTCACTGTACTCTGGTCATGTGCTCTTCATTCAGTGCACTTCTGTGCTACACTTTATTTCTCCTCCTTTTGCACTGCTGTTTCCACACACACACACACACACACACACACACACACACACACACACACACACACACACACACACACATTTTTCATAACCACTTAAGCCTTATATATTTATCATACACAAAGTTCATGAGTTTCAAATATACAGTAGTCCTAGACCTGTGTGTGTGTATACCGGACTTTCAATTTGTCTGATTGCCGTAGAACATTAGCTGAATAAGCTGATCTACAACTTAAAGGAGTAGTTAACCCAAAAATACTTACACACCCCATGAAGTCTCACGTGATTTTTTTGTGTGTTTTTTTTGTCGCATTCCTAAGCCAATGATTTGATTTGATGGGGTCCTTTCAGTCTCCTACTGAGTCTCCTATTGACCGATGACCCGGTCATCAGATTATTGACTCGAAAAACAACAAATCAGCATGCATTCAAGGCGTCATGGGGTCCATATTTGATAGAAAATAAGTCACTTGTTACGGCTCACTCCTCCTCACCTCCACATGCAAGCACTGCTTAGCCACTCCCCCCTCACTGACTACTCCATGGCTCTACTCAGCACACCTGCTCTCCTGCACCAATCCTCTGCACCTGTCTTCCATCCTGCAATCAAGCACTGCCTCTACAAGAACCCAGTCTGCCCTTCATTCCATGCCAGAGCTTCACATGTCTACATGTATGTGTTTGGAATCCCATGCTGAGTTTGGCCAACCTGGAGAGCCACCGTTCTACTACTACCCCCACTCACTTCCATACAAACCTTTTGTGAATAAACCTGAACTAAACCTGAACAACGCCTCCTCTCTTGCTGTGCACTTGGGTCACACTTACTAAATATAACAGTAAGCTCTGGCCATCGGGACCCAGCCAGCATGGAGAAATCATTTCAGGTCCAGGGACAAGTTTTGAATGAACACTCTCGCCTATTAACGGAGGCTTCTAATGCTGTCATAAGTATTAAAGAGGATCTCCAAGGGGTTACAGCTCTTCAACAGTCCCAGGCCAACCAACAGCAAGCCCAGGTGGACCAGCTCTCTGCCGTGGTCCAGAATCTCGCTGACCAGGTTGCTGCACTCAGTGCTCGACTCCTTCCACCCACGGCTCCCCCCGTGCCCGCTTCTGCCCAGTCTGGGCCTGCTCCAGATCCGGCCCTCATGCCACCCACTCGAGAGCCCCATCTGGTGGCACCGGCTCTCTATGACGGGTCTTTCGCCCACTGCCGTGAATTCCTCATGCAGTGTGAGTATGTTTTTGCACTTCAACCGAGCATGTATTCTACTGCCGCCGCCCGCATAGCCTACATAGCAAATCTCACCACCGGTCAGGCTCGCCGGTGGGTTATGGCTAGTCGTGAGGGCTCGGCACATTACATGCATGACTATGCTGCATTTTCTGAGGAGTTCAGGACCGTGTTCGATCATGATGTCCATGGGCAGGATGCAGACTCAGTCCTTTCCACCCTCCAGCAGGGTTCTAGCTCTGTGGCGGAGTATGCCACAGAGTTTCGTATCCTTGCAGCTCGTTGCCAGTGGAACGAGCCTGCTTTGTTCAGTGCTTTCCGGCGGGGCTTGTCAGAGCCCGTGAAGGATGCCTTGTCTGGGAGAGAGAAGCCCTGCACGTTGAACCAACTCATCTCCCTCTCTATTTCCCTTGATGAGCGTCACCGGGAACGCAAACGTGAGAAGGCTCACCAGTCTCGTCCTGCTGCTGGGCCGTCTTCCTCGCCATCAGCCAGCCTTAGCCGGCCTGCTCTCCTTCCTGATCTCGCTACCTCCGCCGGTGAGGAGCCTATGCAGTTGGGCCGAGCCCGCTTAACCTCTGCTGAACGTGACCACCGAAGATTACGGGGGCTCTGCATGTATTGTGCAGGTTCAGCACACTCTGTGGACTCTTGCCCCATCCTGCATTCCAGAGCCTCCTCAGGCCGACTGCCAAAAGACAGGGCTCACCCGCTCGGGGGTTCCGAGTGAGCCGCTTGTCCGACCCCCTGTCCCGCTCCAGCAAGTCCAGGTTCATTGTCACTCTTGCCTGGTCGGGGCACACACTCACCGTTCCTGCCCTGATAGACTCTGGTGCTGATGAGAGCTTCGTGGACCAACGTTACGCCCAGGAGGTAGGACTCCCCATTGTGCCTCTGGAGAAGTCCCTCTCTGCTTTCGCTTTGGATGGCCACCCCATGGGTCCTGTCACACACCAATGTGGGGCTTTCACCCTCACTGTCTCAGGAAATCACGTAGAGAGCATCCGCCCCTACGTCATCGACTCTCCTGACACACCTTTTATCCTAGGCAGACCTTGGCTGGAGCTCCACAACCCTCACGTCTGTTGGAGTTCGGGCCGCATTCTCAGCTGGAGCATTCCCTGCCACGCCCGCTGCCTTCGGTCTGCCCAGAAGCCTTCTCTGCCTGAACGACCCAGTCTTGCCCCTCCTGATCTTTCCAAGGTCCCTCCTGAGTACCACGACCTGGGTGAGGCATTCAGTAAGGAGCGAGCGTGCACTCTTCCTCCTCACCGACCCTACGACTGTGCCATCGAGCTCCATCCTGACGCTCCGCTTCCAGCCAGTCGCCTCTACAACCTCTCACTACCTGAGAAGGCAGCTATGGACAGTTACATTAATGGCTGTCTGGCTGAGGGTCTTATACGTCCATCCACATCCCCGGTGGCAGCGGGCTTTTTCTTCGTCAAGAAGAAGGGTGGGGATCTGAGGCCGTGCATAGACTACAGGCAGCTCAACAACATCACCATCAAGAACAAATATCCTCTCCCCCTCATGAGCTCCAACTTTGAACCCCTTGTCGGTGCTACCATCTTCACCAAGTTGGATCTCAGGAACGCATACCACCTTGTGCGTATCCGTAAAGGGGATGAATGGAAGACCGCTTTCAAGACACCCCGTGGACACTACGAATACCTGGTCATGCCCTTCGGTCTCACAAATGCCCCCTCAGTCTTTCAGGCTCTCATGAACGACATGCTCCGGGACATGCTAGAGGTATTCGTGGTCCTTTACCTTGATGACATCCTGATATTCTCCCGGGGCATTGAGGAACATATCCAGCATGTCCGTATGGTCATCCAGCGTCTCTTGGAGAATCGTCTGTACGTTAAGGCTGAGAAATGTGTCTTTCACTCGCCTTCTGTGGAGTTCCTTGGACTCATTGTGGAGGATGGCTGTATCCGTCCTGACCCCCACAAGGTCCAAGCCGTCGTCGACTGGCCGCAACCCACGACCCGCAGACAGCTCCAAGGTTTCCTAGGGTTTGCTAATTTCTACCGCCGTTTCATTCGGAACTACAGCCGCATAGCTGCCCCTCTTACTCGACTCACCTCCACTCTGCGTCCTTACGTCTGGACGCCTGCTGCCGGTGCCGCTTTTGCTACCCTCAAGGAGCACTTCACCACAGCCCCTGTCCTTCTCCATCCAGACCCCTCCAGGCCATTCATAGTGGAGGTAGATGCTTCTGACATCGGTCTAGGGGCCGTCTTATCCCAGCGGTCTGTAAAGGACCAGAAGCTACACCCCTGTGCCTTTCTCTCCCGCCGGTTTGGCCCAGCCGAGGAGAACTACGATATTGGGAATAGGGAGCTGCTAGCTGTGGTGGCAGCCTTTGAGGAGTGGCGCCACTGGCTGGAGGGTGCTGAAGAGCCCACGGTGGTCTGGTCCGACCATAAGAACCTGACCTTCATCCGGGAGGCCAAGCGTCTCAACTCTCGCCAGGCACGGTGGGCACAGTTCCTGGATAGGTTCAGCTACACCATCACCTACAGGCCTGGCTCCAGTAACACCAAGGCGGATTCCTTGTCCCGACAACATGCCCCGGAGAAATCCTCAGCCGAGCCTGAACCCATTGTTCCGGCTGCTTGTATCGTAGGAGCGGTCACCATGAACATTGAGGCTGAGGTCAAACAGGCCCAACAAGCTGAGCCGGGCCCAGACGATGGTCCTCGTCACCGGCTCTTCGTGCCTGATTCGGTGCGTTCCCGAGTGCTGCAGTGGGGCCATTCCAGCCAGTTTGCTTGCCATCCCGGGTATCAGCGCACCCTCTCCTTCCTGAGCCGGAGGTTTTGGTGGCCGTCAATGAGGACTGACGTCCGGGAGTTTGTCGCTGCCTGCGCCACCTGTTCCCGTGCCAAGGCGTCACACCGGCCACCGGCTGGCCTTCTTCGCCCACTCCCTGTGCCCACCCGCCCTTGGTCTCACATTGGCTTGGACTTTGTGACCGGTTTTCCCCCTTCTAATGGGAACACCGTCATCCTCACTGTGGTGGACCGGTTTTCCAAGGCGGTGCACCTAGTGGCGCTCCCTAAGCTCCCATCCTCTGCGGAGACGGCCGCACTCCTCACCCAGCATGTCTACCGTCTTCATGGGCTTCCCAGTGACATTGTCTCTGACAGGGGCCCGCAGTTCACGTCCCAGGTCTGGCGGGCCTTCTGTAAGGAGATCGGCGCCACCGTTAGCCTCTCCTCGGGATACCACCCACAATCCAACGGCCAGGCTGAGAGGACCAACCAGAGCTTGGAGTCGGCCCTCCGCTGTATCTCTGCTCTCCACCCCACCTCCTGGAGCAAGGATCTACCCTGGGTGGAATACTCACTCAATGCCCTTACCTGCGCCGCCACTGGCAGGTCCCCTTTCGAAGCCTCTCTGGGTTACCAACCCCCGTTGTTCTCTCTCCAGGAGTCGGAGGCCTCTGTCCCCTCTGTCCAGGCCCACTTCCGTCGGTGTCGGCGCGTGTGGAAGAAAGTCCGCGCCGCCCTGCTTCGCTCCAACGAGCGTTCCTGCCGTGGGGCCAACCGTCGCCGCACTCCTGCTCCGGTGTACCAGGCTGGGCAACGTGTGTACCTCTCCTCTGCCGATCTACCGCTCCAGGTGCCTTCCAAGAAGTTGGCTCCCCGGTTTGTCGGTCCCTTCGAGATTGACCACGTCCTGAGTCCGGCGGCTGTGCGTCTCAAGCTCCCGGCCTCTCTGCGTGTACATCCCGTGTTTCACGTGTCCAAGATCAAGCCTGTGTCCTCGAGCCCTCTCATGCCCTCTGCCCCTGCCCCTCCGCCGCCTCAGATGGTCGACGGGCATCCCCAGTGGACAGTTCGGCGGCTACTGAAGGTTCGGCGCAGAGGTCGAGGTTTCCAGTTTCTGGCGGACTGGGAGGGTTACGGCCCCGAGGAACGCAGTTGGATCTCCAGAAAGCTCATCATGGATCCCTCTCTCCTTCGGGACTTCTACAGGGCCAACCCCGACGCCCCCGGGAGGTCGCCAGGAGGCGCCCCTCGGAGGGGGGGTACTGTTACGGCTCACTCCTCCTCACCTCCACATGCAAGCACTGCTTAGCCACTCCCCCCTCACTGACTACTCCATGGCTCTACTCAGCACACCTGCTCTCCTGCACCAATCCTCTGCACCTGTCTTCCATCCTGCAATCAAGCACTGCCTCTACAAGAACCCAGTCTGCCCTTCATTCCATGCCAGAGCTTCACATGTCTACATGTATGTGTTTGGAATCCCATGCTGAGTTTGGCCAACCTGGAGAGCCACCGTTCTACTACTACCCCCACTCACTTCCATACAAACCTTTTGTGAATAAACCTGAACTAAACCTGAACAACGCCTCCTCTCTTGCTGTGCACTTGGGTCACACTTACTAAATATAACCAGTGGTGGAAAATAACGAAGTACAATTACTTCGTTACTGTACTTAAGTACAAGTTTGGAGAATTTGTACTTTTATTGACTACTTTTCTTTTGCTGTATTTTTACTTTTACTTCGTTACATTTACAAGGAAAAAATCGTACTTTTAATGCGCTATATTTAAAATCGGACACCTCGTTACTCGCTACAAATTAAATAATAAAATCTTATATTTGTCTTACTGGAGGAATGCGCAGTTGAGAATTGAACAGGGCTGCTCCACTCTCAGATAATAGGGGGCGGAGTTGTGTTCTGCTGCCTGGCCTGCTTTGAAGACGGCAAGACGCACACACTGTGTTGTTTTGTCACACGCATTCAACATGGATGCATTAAACATGCCTTAATATTTAGCGGAAAACCAACCAATAAGTCCCTATCCGACACAAATTAACTAATCTTTCTCAGCCGTCACTGGAGCGCGCATCTAGCTACTGCATGATGATCATGCACGCTGACAGACAGCAGACACTGTCCCAACTCCTAACACAAACACTGAGGGAACTTGTTGTTGTACACACATAATGTGCCACGAAAAATAGCTTCCAATAGCTTAGTTGGTTATTATCGCTTCGAGGAGGTACGTGTCCATAATATCGCCACGAACGGCCAACAAAAGACATCTCTCTTCCACAGTGAAGCCTAATTTATTCTTCGCCGTACAAAGTGTTCCGTGCTGAAAATAGCTGATATACAAGCTCACAACTCGTCGCGTCCGGACCTTAGAGTATATATGAATTGTATAATAACTCTATGGTCCGGACACGTTGTGAGCTTGTAGATCAGCCAACCCCAGCATGCGGAGATGCAGGCTCTCCCCAGACTCAAATGGAAGCCGCGCACAAGCGTGAAAAAGAAGCGCGTCACAGCGCACTGATAGGCACTAGCCAATGGAAAAGATTCAGCCTGCAGCCCATCCACTGGGCGGGTTTTCACTTGTAGTTTTCTTCTTTCACGGAGTCAAACGCCCCCCCCCCCCCCCCCCCCCCATGTCGAGGGATACAGGGAGACATCTGGGCAGTGGGCAGTGGGCACCTCGAAGTAACATTCTGTCCAAATTGTTAACAAAACATTGTCTGAAGAAATGTAAAGCAGTGGTTCTCATGTTTGCTTCAGATCACCCCTGTAATATTTTCATCCATGGCACCCCTGGCTGAATTACATTGTCATTTACTGTAACCCTGATCCATGATGACATTGAAAATAACTTCATACTTTATAAAATAGCCCTTATCTTCAACTTCCCCTTCGCTCGTTATCATCATCTCCATTACCATTCTCCGTGGTGGTCTAGTGGTTAGGATTCGGCGCTCTCACCGCCGTGGCCCGGGTTCGAATCCCGGTCAGGGCACACTGTTTTATGATGAATTCATGTTCTGTTCTTTAACTATTATAGAAGTGTCTATTTGTACGTCTCTAAATGTTTTGATGAATTGAACAATGTGGACCCTGTTGTAAACAAGTGTAATGCTTAATGGGGTCGTCCACTCACAGTTAACAGTCTTTGTATTGAGTTTGTGCTTGAAATGTACTGACTTGAGAGAAATGTACTGTTAAGGGCAGTACAGTCTTAAGAGTATGGACTGCCCTTTATTCTGCAAACTGTTAATAAATATTTCATATTTCAATCAATCAATCAAAAACTCCTTCTCACCGCCACTAGTGTGGCCTCAGCCGGGAGGCGAACTCGGGTTCCCCATTCCAAAGGCATGTACGTTAACCAGTCGACTAATGAGTCATGACTCGATAGCTAAGTAGCAACACAGCACCATATAGCCTACAACAGAATGCGCCTTTCCCTGTGTGTCAACATCTTGTCACTCACGTGTCACTCTCACGCCTACTTCGCCAACCAAGAAATAGAGAACTACAGGCCTTTAAATAGGCTTCCGTGTGCGTCCCCTCTTGGGACCGCCCAACGCCCCGGAAGGCATTAAACTGAGACCAGACGCGACGTCCAACTGACGCCTTCACGTCTGTAATGTGCCTGCACTGTCTGAGAACGTTCAGAAACTTTTGCCTTCACAATAAAAGCATGCAAAAGCCCATATAGAGAAGGAAAAATAATTCGGTGGCATTTCACATTGCAAAAGAGCAATTTTTGTAAAATGTAAAAAATATATAAAAATTAAAGCAAAAAAAGAACGAAAAAGAACTATAATAGTTCATTTTTCAAAATTTGGAATGATGAACTATGAACGGAACTAGTTCATTTAAAAAATGTTGAACTGTGAACTGAACTATAGTTCCTAAAAAAAAGAACTTTCCCAACACGATGTATGCTGTTGGGGGTTCTGTATTTTCAGTATTTTTTGGAATAAAGCCACTTTTGACAGGATGACAATTTTGGAAATTCATTTCTTTGTATTCATTTTGAAAATAATTTTGTATTTTGTACTTTGTACTTGTACTTTGTAATTTTTACTTTTATACTTAAGTACATTTTACGCCGGGTAAATTTTTGTACTTAAGTACATTTTATTTGAGGTACTTTTATACTTTTACTTAAGTAACTTTCTTAATGGGCACTTTGTACTTTTACTTAAGTAATTTTCAAGTAGAGAATCAGTATTTTACTTAAGTAAAATATTTTTGTACTTTTTCCACCACTGAATATAACATCACTACTCCTACTACTCCTGTCATTTCAAAATGCATCGTGATGTGACGCTTTACAACGCATCAAGCTACTGAGCAGATTGTCTATTTTTGAGTGGTGCAACCACTCCAAGGAACAGCAATGTCAGTGTTCACCTATGTGGCCATGAGCACCAGTATATGACTATGTGTACCAGTAGGGTCGCTGTTGTGCCAGAAACGGAGAGAGAGAGAGAGAGAGAGATAGTATTAGTGCTGCACTGTTGCCTGCTAATGAGAGAGAGAGGAGAGGGGAGTTGCACCACTCAGTTCACACGGGTGTGATTTTTTATATTTTTGAAGAAGAAAAAAAAAAGGTTTCCCAAAAGGAAAGGCTGTATGTGTGGTACAGTATGTATGTATGTATGGTAGTATAAGTCAGAGCAAGATGTTATGAGTGAACTGTCCCATGCAGAGAAGGTTTCCATGGGGTTGTAACAGGACTACAGTGTTCCCTGCATAAGTAATGAGGTGCAGATAGCAGCTGTGATATGGCCATGCTCATGATTTAAAAACAGGTGGCTTGCGCAGTGCGCACATCCAGTCCCTCGCTGGTGCTGGACAAAACGTTGATGCATACAGGAGAGGGAGAAGTCCGCACACAGCCTTAGCTCCAACAGTGTTTATTACGGTATATTAAAACACTGACATTCTAGTCACAGACACAACGTTTCGGCCGTGAGTGGCCTTCATCAGGTGACAGTGTCACAGACACGGAGTCACAGAAACGTTGTGACTGTGACTAGCATGCTCATGATTTATACAACAAAGTTTTTGCACTCATATATCATCCTCACTTTGTCTAGTCCCACCACACTCATTAGTCATTACTGCCTCCCTCCTTGTGCTGTGAGTAAAACCTCATGAAAGTCATGTTTAATAATGCACAAACACTGTTAACCCAATTTTCTAAGTAACACAAGTTTGTTTTCCAAAAATAGCTAAATTGCCAAGCTCACAAAGCATGAGCTTGTAGATGGGCTATTTTCACACAACACCATCAGATAAGGCAGTGCTTCAGCTTGTTTTAGGCAACAGCCACCTTAACATATAACAATATTATGTATTGATGCCAGACAGTTTAATTGATTGTTTAACTTACTGGAGAGCGGCGTGTTATTATTTATATTTATATATTTATTGCTCTGTATGACATCAGATGCTCTGATGTCATACTGTATGTATGGCATGCCATGTAATGTACGGTAACCTGGATTCAGTTATTGGAACCAGTTAAATGAAATGCTACGCTCAAATAATTAGTAAGAAGAAAAACTAAACGAAAAGTGTTGGACCCTGTCTTTTTTTTTTTCATTGTGTTTATTGTCATGAATTGTCACGATCTGAGTTGGCTTTTTCAGAACGACGAGTGGCCCAGGAAATAATTCCCCATTCATTTTCCCCATAGGCTTTTCAAAAAGTATTTATTTAAAGACGTTTACACCGTGGAAAAAGCCAACTCAGATCGTGACAATTCATGACAATAAACACAATGAAAAAAAAAAGACAGGGTCCAACACTTTTCGTTTAGTTTTTCTTCTTACTAATTATTTGAGCGGCCCAAAACGTTTATTGTCATGATTTGTCACGAGCCGAGTTGGCTTTGTCTGCGGTGTAAATGTCTTTAAATAAATACTTTTTGAAAAGCCTATGGGGAAAATGAATGGGGAATAATTTCCTGGGCCACTCGTCGTTCTGAAAGGGGGCGGGACTGCGACACTCTATATCACACAGTCACTATGTAACTATAACACACTAACTATAAAAATAAAAGTATCGTTTTTCTATTTATGCTACTATATACAGTACATATATAGCATATCAGTATCAGTAAAGTCTGACAATATGTAGTCTATATTTGGTTTTCAATGAGTCATCCCAACAAAATATGGTACAGTATTGTATTATGCTGTATGAATAGTTTGTAAGAAGGCAATCATCCTGATCATGTCACAATTTACATTTAGACATTGAGAAGCAACAAAAATAATTAGGCTACCAGGTAAACAGCATCAATTCTATCAAAATAACATTCTTAGCAATTGTGGTTCTTCCACACCCAACAAAAGGGTGTTGTCGACAGTCATTACATCAGATCAACCCTGATGAAAGCAGCTTAGCTGCTGAAACTTTGTTTTGTAATTTGCTTTCTCAATGAAATATTGCATCAGAGCTATTTAGTATTACATAGTATTGTTATGTGTGCTTTGCTACTTGTGTACTGTACCTGTAACAAAGCATCCTCACTTTAGTTCACCTTTAGTGAACTAAACCAAAACATCCTCAAGTTCACCAGTTTCGGTTCAACAGTCAATACGTTGCCATGGCAACTATGCTCCCTCATCCTAACAACTGCCTCACCACCCACAAAGGTCCCATGGCAACCATCACCAAGCAACATCATCTCAGTGTTATCTTTCTAGGAGAAGAGCAGTAATATGTTTATTTTATTTATTTATTTTTTATATCTTTTGATACAGGTCAGTCCCAATGAGATACAAGATCTTTTTTTTTTTACAATGGAGCTCTGTTGGAACAAAACATGATATTCTCACTGTCGGATGGAAACCATGTATACATGTCCAAGAGCATTACTTTACAGGAAATGGAAAAAATAACCTGTGGATGCCACGCTCTTGGTAACCAGCTCAGTGGCCATGTGTTTAGAGTGTTCGGCCGTGCTGAGATTTGTAGGTTGGGGTTTAGGCCGGGACATACCAAAGACTTTAGGTCCACTGGCAGAGCCTGACCAGAGCCTTTTGTGGTGTTTCTGGACAACAGTGTATCCGACCGAATCAAGGCCGGGAACTGCACTCCCTGTGGTGGTGTGGAATGCGTGTGTCAAATTTGAAGTTGGTGGGGCGAATGGTTTTAGAGTTACGTGGATTACAGACGTACGTACGTACGTACAGTACGTACGTACATAGACACAGGTACAGAGACGTGCTGCATTTATAGTAGGAGGAATTAAAATGCATGAACTTGCAGGGATTCATACTCCCCAGTAGATGTCAATGTTGTTCCCCTTTTTTATTACACTTCTACACAGTATGAAGGCTTATACAGAAATTGTTAGTTTGTAATTACAATAACTTGCTAGTTTATCATTTGTATTCTTGTGAAGCATCTCTTCACTATGTGGCCGGCGTGTGATGCAACATAACCGTCAACAAGGTGACACTTTTCAGTAAACTACTGTGAGTTTCTTTCTTTGTTCTTCGTCCGCCCTCCGTCCACCATGTCATGTTATGTGCCCACTCAACACTAACAGGAAATCCCTACTAGTCCACGGAACAGGACAATGACAGGAGTAGAGGGAGGAAGGACCTTGCGGTCTTTTCACTGTGAGCCCTCAGCAATATGGCCTCTTATAAATTATAATAATCTGCAGGGCAACAAACCCACGACACAGTAAAGATCCTCCATGTTCATTTATCCATTTATATGTCTGAGTGTCCAAATGTTTGTACAGTCTCGATCCTTTTGTCCGTAAAGGAATGCCCTACTTTGTCATACTACAGTGGCACAAGAAAGTAGCAAAAATAGCTGATCCACAAGCTCTGTAGACGCTATATATATTTTTTTTTAATTTGAACCCTAAGCATTAACCGTTTGGACATACGGTACTGTATGAGGTTTCCATCCGACAGCAATGATATAAATCATTGGGCATTAAGACACCGAGCGTTAAGAGAGTGCAATAAAACAAAAAGTAAAACCAAGTAAAAAAATAAACACATAAACATAACAATAAAATGACAGCGATTGCACATGCATGGGTGTGTATTGCAGGGATTATTCAGTGCAAACGGAGGACAGTCAGCCACACAAGGAAGGTTTTTGACAGAAAGGTACGCAGCCTGCTGTGTTTTCTGGAAGGTACATTTCCCTTTATATACTTGTCAGGGTCCAACACTAGTGCCAGTGGGTTTGTGTCTTGTTACGGGACGGGCCTCAGCTGACACTCAGGAGGGGGAGGGGCCGCCTGCCTGGTGGGACACAGAGGAAATGCAGTGGTGGAAAGTATATTTACTCAAGTGCTTTACGTGAAAGTAAAAAATGTAGGTACTTTTACCTTACTTGAGCATTTCCATTTCTTCCAATATTTCACCTCCACTACGTCTGAGAGGAAAATACTGCAGTACAATTATTTGACAGCTTTGCTTTGCAGATTTAGATGAATAATAATCTCTTGATTCTGAAATCAGGCATTCAGCATAACGAGTAGCCTACTTTTACTTTTGCTACTTTAAGTAAACTTTGATGCTAAAACTTTTGTATTTTGACTTATGTAATCTGAGTACTTCTTATGGGACAGGGCTCAGCTGACAGGAGGGGCAGGGGGGAGGGGCCGCCTGGCTGGCGGGACACAGGAAACGTAGGCAGGAACATGTGACCATGGAGTTGTTCCCCAGACCACAGCCTGCAGACTGACCAATGGACTCACTGCATGGGAACCACAAGTCAGCTGTGCACCGCTGGAGCATTCTTTGGACTTATTTGGACAAATGTTACTCAATGTAATCCAGATGTTATTTAGACAGATGCCAGGTTCATTGTTTACCTGGAATCCTATGGTTTCAATGTACAGATTGTTATTTAGACAGCATTGTTAACTTTAGACAGATGATAGGTTTATGGTTTACCTGGTAGTTTTCTTGAGACACTATACACTGCTCTCTCTCTCTCTGCATTCTGTGTATGTATTTATTTACCTTGTTTTATTGTAAGTCGCTCTGGATAACAGCATCTGCTAAATACCTAAATTGTAAATTGTGTTTGTTCCCTGATGGGTTGTTATCGAGCTGCTTTGCTGTTGTGTAGTTGTTATGTTATGTAGTATCTTAGTGCTGCAGAGATAGTGGATGCATTTTCTGCTCATTTTCTGTAGAGCAGGTGGTTTGTGTTAAACACAAAAAACCTGTGTTAACGACCTGATGTTAACGACCTGGTCTTTCCTGGCAGAAGGGTGCTGGTGGCATGTTACTGTGGAGTAGTGTGTCAGTAGTTCGCAGTACATTATAGTGTGTTAGTGCGGTGTGTGTGTGTGCATGCATGGTGTGCGTGCGTGCGTGTGAGAGAGAGATGTAAAGAGAAACTGAGTGTGTGTGCGAGTGCGTGTGAGATAGAGAGAGGGAGAGGGAGAGGGGGGGGAGAACACCACTTATTAAACTCTGTAGTATATTAACTCACAGGACTGACTTATAGAGGAGGAAGGCACATATTCACTCTAAACCTCACCCTTGGATTTATACAGCCATTAAAGCTGTAATATACGGTTGGTCTGGTCCGAGGTAGAGCTGCTACAGCTACAGTTCAGAGCCATGTATTGGCTCTCCTTGTCATGTGGTGTTCTAAATGGCGTCTGGTGTGACTGACACCAGTAGGCCTACCATAATAATCTGTCAGATTCTCATGATATAGCTGTTACTCCACAGTCCGTCCGGTACATTTCCGCCATGAAGTCCTCTAAAAGACGTGTTCTTCTTCTTCCTCACCGCTCGAATGTCTACATGTGAGTTCCTCACCTGGTACCTTTTTTAAATCACTTGAATCCTAGTGTGTCTGGGGTAAACAATTTGTTTTGTTTTTTGTTTCAAATGTTTAGAAATGATAATAATTAAAAACTAAATGTAATAACCGCCCCCCCCATAAAATTGTGTCCATGACCCACAAATGGGTCCTGACCCAGTGTTGGGAAACAGTGGTCCTTCACAGTGATGTTAGGAGCACTGGGGGAGTCAGGGGGACCCTGGTCAACTAAGTATATAAGTATTAGGGTATAAGTGATCAAAGGCCCATACCAGCCTTTTGGCATAGCGTTCTCAAACTTCTCATATAGGCTAACGTCTCCCTCCCATAGAGGAGACATATATGGTGGCACCAGGGACCACCTGCATAATATTGGGACTTACTTATGGATTAGAGCAGAATAAACCATTACTGATGATGCAACACTGCATCGGGCGGCACAAGTAAAGCGAACCGAGGCACAAAATTGACCTCTTTCTCGTCTCCATGAATGAAGCAAAGTGAAAAATATCTTCCTCTCCTGTGTGAAAAAAGCCCTTCAGAATATCATTTTGATGAAGTGTGGTATTTTTCGTGTGATTTAACGATATGTTTCCAGAGGCATCAGACTTCAATAACAATCCTGAATAGGCCGATACACCTCAGTAATGGAAAAATATATCCATTACTGAGGAATCAAAATGCCATCAACGTAAAAGTGACAAAGGACCTGTGCTACTTTAAAGTCAGTTCTATCTGCAATCATTCTGTGGATTGCCGTTTGAAAAGTCTTTGTTGAAATACTTCATCAGTATGATGACTATTACTCCCCCCCCCCCCCCCCCTGCAGTGTGGAAGGGGATCCCCAGTGTCCAGAGACGGGCGGCAACGCAGACATCACCTACAGCCAGACCCCTTACATGCGCGGTTTGGATCGCTTCAGTGACAGCGTCGGCCCCCGAGGCCCGGCCTCCAGCTCCAGCGCCAGCTTGGCCTGGGCGCTGCGCACACGCCACCAACCTGCCAGCCTGGCGCTACGCAAACAAGAAGAAGAAGAGAACAAGAGATGCAAGGTCCTCTCAGATAGTTACGAGCTCTCCACAGACCTGCAGGACAAGAAGGTATCATTCCAGAGATATATTTAATCTTGTACGCTAATGTCGGTTCCAGCTCAGTGGTCTTCTGCTCAGTCCCTGTGACATGTCCAGGGGATGTACTTGTACATCATGGCTGGGGGATGTATACATCATGGCTGGGGGATGTACTTTCACATCAAGCCATCTCACGCTACAGAAACAGAGATAGGCTCCTGACCTATGGGCCACATGCCTCCGGTACCGCTGTTTCCCATAGCTACATAGTATGCTTACTAACTAATGTCACTGACTGGCCGATCTTTTGTCCAGTGACTCACAGTTTGAGGCTATTTTTTACATAAGCCCTATACCAAAGGGTCACCATGCAACTCCTTGGGTCCAAACGGTTGCAAGGAGTTAACGCTAAAGCCGTCACGACCCTTTGGTGTGGTTTGGGCCATTGAATTCCATGCGTTGAATCACTAGGGTCAACGTGGGTCAACGTGTAACAAGACATATCACACCGCAGGGACAACGCTAAAACTATCTTGACCCTTTGGTGTGGTTTAGGGCTTAAGAAAGATCATCTATAGCTGAGTGGGTAGAGAGGCCCTCTGGTAATTAGAAGGTTCACCGGTTCGCCCCCGATCCACCCAGTATGTGTGTCAAACTGTCCCTGAACAAGACAATTAACTCACAAGTTGTGCCCTATGAAATAGGGCTTATGTTGTTAATAAAGTTCTGCACTTTTAGGTTGTTCACCAACCAGTGAAGTGTGTGGGTGCACTCATGTGGTTCAAATAAGGAGACCAACATACACTATGTTTGGTGTGTGTGTGTGTGTGTGTGTGTGTGTGTGTGGGTGTGTGTGTGTGTGTGTGTGTGTGTGTGTGTGCGTGCATGCGTGCGTCTTCTGCCAGGTGGAGATGCTAGAGAGGAAGTACGGCGGGTCCTTCGTAAGCCGCAGAGCTGCCAGGACCATTCAGACGGCATTCCGCCACTACCGCATGAACAAGAACTTCGAGCGACTCCGAAGCTCGGCCTCCGAGAGCCGCCTGACCCGCCGCATCATCCTGTCCAACATGAGGCTGCAGTTTTCATTTGACGAGCGTCAGCCACAGCAGCAGGCCCAGACGCAGACCAACTTCACCCACAGCGTGGCAGCGGGACCGCCTCATTCCCCGGATCCAGACCGCCCGGGAGACTACACACACTTAGAGGACTCCTTCTCCAAACAGGTACTCCTTCATCAAGGGTTTTAAAGCTATCTTCAGACTGACAGCGGCAGCCCAAATCAGATGTCTTGCCTATCCAGATTTAGAATAAGATTTATTTGATATTTATTTATTTATTTATATTCAGCTATTAGTGTAGATTCTCGTCTTACACAAACATTACATTTCCATTGACAATGAATGGAGAACTTACATCATATGTGTCTGAGCAAATCGACTAAGCGTCTATTTTTGTCTGGACAAACTAAATTCCCTTTGACAATGAAATGAGAATTTTACATCATAGTGTCTGAGCAAATAAGCTTAGTGTCTATTTTAAGTCATGAGGATGTACGATGATAAGAGCGGCCCTCACTTCACACAGGTGTGATTTTTGGAAACACATTTTTGCTAAGCATATTTTAACCACATTCTTATGTGGTTTGAAATGCGATTCAAATCTGATTTGTCTCAGTCTGGCATCGCTCACCGAAAATAGCCAATATGTTTAGCATTACTCACGCCAAGGTCTGTTACCACAGCAACAAAAGCAGATAGGTCGACGATGACTGAATAGAATACACAAATCCCATCTAATCACTTGCAAATAACTGAGTAGACAGTCTTAAAGATGAGATTTGTCTGCATTCTGAACAATGCCTAATTGTTCAAACACTACCATGCCGTCAGAGATGCTAGTTTAGATGAACTCATTGACAACTAAGTGAAAGATGCACCATGGTGACGATAAACGTGCCGTGTTATAGTAGTTGTCTTTATTAGCATTCTGCAGTACGTCCTGTTTCTGTTCAGCGACCCTGATTCCTCCCCGTCTCCGCACCTCCTCAGGTGAAGTCCCTGGCGGACTCCATCGACGATGCCCTGACCTGCCGCGCGGGACGCGACGACTCCCAGGAAGGCAGCAGGGAGGGCGGGGCCATCGGGGAGGACTTTGGGGAGTGTGTGTGGAGCAGCAGCAGCAACCCGTCCTCCCAGAGGGGTCCGGTGGGAGACAGAGCCCGGGCCGGCGGAGGGGGACACAGCATGCACGGGGACAGCACCGCCACCTCCTACAGCGACGTGACCCTGTACATGGACGACTGCAATCCCTCGTCCCCGCTGTCCCTGGACCGCGCCCACAGCAGCACCGACACAGAGTACTGGGGCCCTGGCGGGGGCGTCGGGGTCCGCGAGGACAGCCGAGACACCGAAGGAGGCGGGAGCAGCAATAGTCGCCGCAGCACCCCCTGCACAGAGTGTCGGGACTATCGCCTGAGAGGCGCCCATCTGCCCCTCCTGACCATCGAGCCGCCCAGCGACAGCTCAGTGGACATGAGTGACCGTTCGGACCGTGGCTCGCTCAGCAGACAGCTGGTCTACGAGCAGGAGCCCGGCGGAGGGTCCGGCTCCCCGCAGGAGACCCTTAATCACTCCGCCAACGCAGGGAGCTGCCCCATCTCCACCACTGCTGCACAGGGTCAGACCCGCGCCAGCGGCAGACCTTTACCCACACACGTCCCTCAGCACGTGGCTCACCACCACCACCACCCCATGCACCACCACCAGTACCCGGACACGCCCTCCTCCTCCTCCTCGCCGCAGCAACCCCCCACCACGCCCCTGTCGTCGCCCTCGTCGATGGCGGCGCTGCCCCCCAGCGGCCTGGAGCAGCCGTGCTGCTCGGACGGAGACAACGACTCGCTCAACTCCACCACCAACTCCAACGAGACGGTGAACTGCAGCTCGGGCTCGTCGTCCCAGGACAGCCTGCGGGAGCCGCTGCCTCCGCTGGGCAAACAGACCTACCAGAGAGAGAGCCGCCACAGCTGGGACTCGCCACCGTTCAACAACGATGTGGTGCAAAGACGACAGTACCGCATCGGACTGAACCTCTACAACAAGTAAGAGCACTACATGTTGTAGTGACCTACAACATGTAAGGTCACTGGGTGAAGCACCTGTCCACCACCACAGAGTCTAGGGAGGGAGGCGTTAACTAAATTGGGAGAAAAAAGGGGTAACCTTCAAATTGGGTATTTCTGCTGAATGTTCAACCCAGAAGTACACTAAGGTTCGTGTGATATTGTTTGTTCTGTCTCTGGTGTCAGGAAGCCAGAGAAAGGCATCCAGTACCTGATAGAACGAGGGTTTGTGTCCGATACTCCGGTCGGGATCGCTCGCTTCATCCTGGAGAGGAAGGGCCTGAGCCGCCAGATGATTGGAGAGTTCTTGGGCAACCGGCAGAAGCAATTCAACAAGGATGTCCTCGAGTGAGTCTGGGTGTCACACCCAACGTTCATCTGATTGTGCATTGATGTGGTAGAGAATACAGATGCACATTGAGTGATTAGATGAAGAGAGCCTGATTCGTCATTTTTTTATTGACAATTACGTGTCAAAAGGATACGAAGATTTGCAATCCATTCCCACACACATTCACACACGGGAGGGGGAGAAAACCATCCAAGGAAGCAAACTGCTCATCAGGAGCAGGGTTCAGTGTCTTGCTCAAGATCACTTTGACACGCAGCCAGGAGAAACCTGCAAGATCCTTCCAGTTCCCACACAGCCACTGGTACCCAGGACAATCATTTCTTAATGCTTTGTCATTTATAATAATAATAACATCTCAAACTTATATAGCGCTTTTCTGAGTACCCAAATACGCTTTACATGGGGGGCAGAGGTAGCAACAAAATAAAACCAACTATATTATAACTTTATTTATATTGTTGGGCTCAGGTTATAACGTGTTTAGACTATTTGTAGCCATTGTTTGTTTGTGCACAACACTGATGCACAACTATGGATAACTGTGTAATACAAACGTGTGTTTCAGCTGTGTGGTGGATGAGATGGACTTCTCAGGAATGGACCTGGATGATGCTCTCAGGAAGTTTCAGGCTCAGATCAGAGTTCAAGGAGAAGCCCAGAAGGTCGAACGGCTCATCGAGGCCTTCAGGTTTGTAGATGAGACTGAGCACACACACTCAAACGCTACACATTTGCTGCTTTACGCTGGGAACCCACCAAAAAAAGCACTTAATTATGCATGGAGGTTGGTTTGTTTGCGACTGACCTGTCCTCACCAAATCTGGCCACAGCAAGACGTCTGGTCAATGCGTTTCAATGAGAATGTGCATGGAAATCTGCGTCTGTGCGTGGCCGGTCATTCATATCGAAGCAGAAGGAAAAAAGCGGTGTCTGCTCGCTTCTGTGGGTTTCAAGCATTTGGACAGGGGTTCCCAAACTCGCACTGCTTTAGGACAGGTTTTCTCAACCTGTGGGCCGGGGCCCACTGATAGGTGATGATACTGCAATTAGGCCACCAACTAATTGGCAAAACACGAAGATTTGAATTATATTAAAAGATAAATAAATACATGCATACATTTAAAACTGTGTTTCCATTGTGATACAGATAAATAACATAAATAACATAATGTTAGTCAAATGCCACTGACCACTAAACATGAAGTGGTCACGTGGCTGAACGCTTTCGGGATCCAGAAGAGGTTGCGAGCCATTACTTTAGAATATGATTTTCTGCTTTCTAATGGTTGTGACTGCAGAGTTGTGATGTTTGGTGTCTCCTCTTGCAGTCAGAGGTACTGTGTGTGCAACCCCACCCTGGTGAGGCAGTTCCAGAACCCTGACACCATCTTCATCCTGGCATTCGCCATCATCCTCCTCAACACAGACATGTACAGCCCCAACGTCAAAGCAGAGAGGAAGATGAAGATTGACGACTTCGTCAAGAACTTGAGAGGTAGTCTAAATGGCTTAAAAAAAGAAAAGAAAATCCTTGCCTCTCCTTTAACTCCTTTAATACTTTACCTTACAAATTGTGTGTGTATAGATGTTCATTGTCAACGTCCTCAACCTCCAGCCCGAGGGGGGGTGGTAGCGGTACCTGGGAAGTGGGGGGCCCAATTTTGAAAAGCTGTGTCTCACAGCACAATCATCCCAACGTCAATACACCACTAATGGACCCAACCTTTGCATTTTAAGGAGTGGACAATGGTCAGGACATCCCCAGAGACCTGCTGCTGGGGATCTACCAGCGCATTCAGAAGTGGGAGCTACGCACCAACGACGATCACGTGACCCAAGTGCAGGCTGTGGAGAGAGTTGTAGTGGGCAAGAAGCCTGTGAGTTTCTTCTTATTGATGGTGGTGATGTTTATTGTTACTGTATGGAACTATGGAACATACAATGACATTTTGTTAAGTGCATCCACTTAAAAACACATAGAAATACAGATTACCTTTTCACTTAAATAATTAGGCCTAACTGATCACTTACTACTAGTGGTAGCCTGGTAGGGACAGGCATTGATTAGATCACAGGACCTGAAATGTGTGTGTGTGTGTGTGTGTGTGTGTGTGTGTGTGTGTGTGTGTGTGTGTGTGTGTGTGTGTGTGTGTGTGTGTGTGTGTGTGTGTGTGTGTGTGTGTGTGTGTGTGTGTGTGTGTGTGTGTGTGTGTGTGTGTGTGTGTGTGTGTGTGTGTGTGTGTGTGTGTGTGTGTGTGTGTGTGTGTGTGTGTGTGTGTGTGTGTGTGTGTGTGTGTGTGTGTGTGTGCGCGTGTGCGTGTGTGCGTGCATGCGCTGTAGGTGCTGTCTCTTCCACATCGTAGGCTGGTGTGTTGCTGCCAGCTGTATGAGGTGCCGGATCCAAACAGACCTCAGCGGACCGGAGTTCACCAACGAGAGGTCTTCCTTTTCAACGACCTCCTACTGGTAAGACTCAACGCTTGTTTACTTCTACGTGGTGGTAGCCCAGTTTCTGTAAAGCAGTGGCTCTCTAACATTTTTATTTCAAGGACCAAATGGACTCTGAAGGTTCCATTTGTACACTCCCAGAGCTACAGACCTCTAAAGGTCCAATTTGAAAACCACTGCTGTCAAGAAATGAATGGCAATGGATGGTATCTCTCTCATACAATTCAACCCTTCTACTTTACAAAATTGTACTGCATTTTGTTTACATATATATCTAATATGTGTTATATAAGTAATATAAGTTTGTACGTGAAAACACATGAACAGCGAGACATACTAGGAGACATACTTGTTTTCAAAACCCCAATATTTACAATATTGTTCTTATAGAGGGTATGCGTGTGACATCATCATCAAACCAGGAAGTTATGCAGGAATGCCTACTGAGTGGCAAAAAACTACTTTCTGGCCTTTACAACCCATGCATCCAAACAGAAAAGTCCTATCTGATTGCATTAAACGACGATTCTACAAATGCCTTCTAAATCAATAGTTCTCACACTTTAAGGAGATAAAAAGATTCATGAAGAGCTGTTAGCTTGTATATCTGCTATTTTTGACCAGCCAATGCAAAAATCTAAAATTACACAGATGCTTTCCTGGTTTTTATGGGTTAACACACGCTACCATACTATCAAAATACCATTTATTCAACAAATTGGTTACATATAGTGTATCTTTAGCACAACCTTCTCTTGTTTTTAGGTCACCAAGATCTTTCAAAAGAAAAAGACATCAGTGACCTATAACTTCAGACAATCTTTTCCTCTGGTGGAGATGCAAGTCCACATGTTCCAGAACTCCTGTGAGGAACCCACCTCATCTTTTCTTCCCCTCTGAACAAACATTTCCCTCGATAATTCTCATCACATGAAACATGAACATGAAAATACATACTGCGTATGTGTTACCATGGCTTACCGATACCTGTGCGTGTGCGCGTGTGTGTGTGTGTGTGTGTGTGTGTGTGTGTGTGTGTGTGTGTGTGTGTGTGTGTGTGTGTTTCTTAGATTACCCTCATGGTATTCGACTGACCTCAGCAGTCCTAGGTGGGGAGAGGAAGGTTCTTATCGTGTTCATGGCACCCAGTCAGCAGGACCGCACCCGCTTCGTCAGTGACCTCAGGGAGAGCATTGCTGAGGTGCAGGAGATGGAGAAGTATAGAGTTGAGTGTAAGTACCCCCCCTTGCTGGTCATTATGGTGAACTGCAACACTGAGCAGGCTTGTTCTCAAAACTCAACTTAACATTTAAAATGATTTAAGCACCTTTAACATGACCAGGTCAACCAAAGTGCTGTACAAGTTTATTTTTTTATATATACAATTAGCAATCAATGAGCACAAACAAACAAACATCAGCACAAGTGAGGGAAAACAAGGCTATATCAACTGTCACTGAATGGCCAGGGAGAAGAAATAAGTCTTTAGCAAGGATTTAAAAATAGATATCGACTCGGCGGCTCTGATTGTCCCAGTGCCTGAGGGGCAGCCGCCGCAAAGGCCTGCAGGTCAGCCCTAGTTCTTTTTTTGGTCGTTAGCACCTTCAGCAGCAGCTGGTCGGCTGACCTCAAGGCTCTGTGTGGTGTCAACGAATTTTAAAGGCATACATTAAAATCCTAAAATCAATTCGGAAGCGGAAAGGGAGCTCTGTGCAGAAAAATAAGTCATGGATTGTGTGTGAGACAAAATGACAGTTGGAGACATTAGTGAAGACTCAAGGTTGGATGCCTCAGCATGCTTCTAATATCCCCACTCTGGTCATTAATTTGTGTGGGCTGGCCGGTGGGATTATTTTTATCCCTGCCTCTGGTCAGACTGAATTAAATACATGCATATCCTTTTGGGAAATGTAAGCACTAAGCTCTCTGGTCTTTGATATTCATTTTTGATAATTTCACAATCTAATGTTACACACATTAATCCTATACTAAAGATTGTTCAAAAATCACACCCGTGTGAAGCGAGGGGCGCACCCTTATCATCTTACA